>NC_064921.1:585198339-585506839 GCF_023897955.1 Schistocerca gregaria
CACGATATTCATGTGACATTGAAGGGTTCAGAAGGGATATCAACTATTTCATGCAGAATCCCAACAGTCGCAAGTCGCTAGTGCCTGAGGATACGCTCACAATGTTTGCTCAACCGTCCAGGATCAGACATCGTCATTGCACCATGAGTGAGGAAGTGGTCTGGTTCGTAGAAAGACAAGCACCCACACGGACAGTCCGATGACATCTGGCGCACCAGAGCCTGTCACGGAACCTCGAAAGTTTACTGACGGCGGGAGCGGATGTTCAGCCATCATACACCCTCTGAGGGTCTTAGACCAATCGACTGTACGCTGCCTACGATCTCTCTGGGACGCACCCTGGCGGTTTCCAAGCTATCTAGACGTCATCAGACGTCGTCTTGGTCGATCCCTGGGTCAGGGTGTGGGGGGTGGGAGGGGAGGAGGGTCCAGGTGGTCCATTGTGACCGTGCCATTGAAACTCTCAGAGTCTGCTGCTCTCCAGAGGTCTGGGTGGGCCATGCTCATTCCTTCGTTGGCGGTGGGTACCCCGTCGCCTGCTTGTCGTCATCGGCGGATCGGACCGTCAGTGCATTCCACTCTGAGGATGGGTGGAGTGCGGTATCAGGCTGCTTGAATAAACACCTGTCAAAATACCACTGTGGTAAATTTGCTCCCTCCTTCACCATTTCCCGCTCCCATTCTTATGCGTACTAGACTGGAATAGGCCAGTCCGTTACAAGGGTACAAACAACGACAACGTTGGACACAGGAGTGGCATAACATCTTTTCAGTTGAGTCTCAGTTCTGCGTTCAGCCTCACGTCTGTAGAAACTTCGAGCATACGAGTGTTGCCAGACTGAATAAATTATGTTCATAATGGAGCCAGCACCTGGTTCACGGGGCCAGTAAACTGGATAGCAGCCGTTACATTTCTGAAGCGTTAAGCCCTACTGCTCTGCCTCGATTCCTACAACAGATGAACGTAAAAGAGCTTGTTGCTCTTGGTGTCTTGGCGTATCTCGATACAAAGGATGTTTTTTCGTAGCACTAGCCACTGCTTATTCCAAATCTCTCATCCACTGAAAATATCTGACAGTGAGTTCTTGAGAGGTTGGAGTGCTAGCACTTGCCTGTAATTATATTAATGAACTTTGATATAGACCTAAAACAGTATGAACTGACCTCTAGCTATCTGTTACAAATTCCCAGTTCGACTCTATGTCCAGCTGGGCAACAGTCAATGCCTGCACTAGCAGCCCAGTATACCCCAAAACACTTACACTTCAACAATTTATTGTAAAATTTCGTCATTTGCTAGTCTTTTTTGTTTCATTATTCAGTAGATACACTAGTGTGACGTATGGAATGATAACAAATTGCTATTTCACAGGAGGTCACAAGTGTTTGTACTATTTGTGTAAAACACAAGTCTTCTAAAGATGATTTCTGAATACAGAGGTATGTAACTTAGAGAATATGACTTCAAAATGCTGATCTTTTTGTGAGGATGAATAATTGGGATGCAGAAGTAACGTAGGTGAGCAGAACGTGCACTCATATCGATTCTGGTCGCTCTTTGACTTTTCTGCTTTTCCTTTCATAGCGACGGCCTCCCTTCTGTCTCACGAGGGGGCGTTCTTGTGGTTCTCTGAAGGTGTTGAGTGGACGCGCGGCTCACTGCTGGGTTGTCTTGCTCGCCGATCTGGACACTGATCGGGCTCGCTCGCCGAGCCCGGAGCACCACTTACCGTGTTGTCGTTGGCTTCGTTTGAGGTAAAGAGTGTGCTGACGCCGTCTGAAGGATCACTGCTTCCCTCGGGCTTCGTGGCCACTGGTTGTATCTGAGTCGGCACACTTCCCATTTATGCTGCACAGTTTGATGGATGTGGTCCTGCAAACGTTTCTTATTCCTCAAAATCTAACGTAAAAAATGCTGAGTACTTTGTTATACGTGTGATTAATTACTGGATGCGATTCGCAGAACCTCTGTTCTTTTGCTTAGCCCTTATAAATTGTTTTGGGTTCCCGCCGTGGCCGTAATTTTGGTCTGTGATTTTTAATGTGGTTCAGCGTCCCTGGTAATCGGAAAATACCCGAGTTATTCTTAAGACAGCTGCAGAAGGACTCACATTTTGGCCAGTTCTAATTCCACTATTATATTATTACTAACATTCCTGTCACAAGGTGACCATCAGGACATACAGTGAAGAACCAAAGAAACCGATACACCCTGCCTAATATCGTGTAGGGCCCCCGAGAGCACGCAGAAATGCCGCAGCACGACGAGGCATGGACTCGACTAATGTCTGAAGCAATGCTGGAGGGAACTGACGCCATGAATCTTACAGGGCTGTCCAGCAGTCCGTAAGAGTATGAGGGGGTGGAGATATCTTCTGAACAGCACATTGCAAGGCATTCCAGATATGTTCAGTAATGTTCATGCCTGGGGAGTTTGGTGGCTAGAGGAAGTGTTTAAACTCAGAAGAGTGTTCCTGGAGCTACTCTATAGCAATTCTGGACTTGTGAGGTATCGCATTGTACTACTGGAATTGTCCAAGTCTGTCGGACTGCACAATGGACATGAATGGATACAGGTGATCACACAGGACACTTTCGTACATGTCACTTGTCAGAGTCGTTTCTAGACGTGTCAGGAGTCCCTTATCACTGCAACTGCAGATGCCCCCACACCATTAGCCTCCACCAGCTTCAACAGTTCCCCGTTGACATGCATGTTCCATTGATTCATAAGGTTGTCTCCATACCCGTACACTTCCATCCACTCGATACAATTTGAAACGAAACTCGTCTGACCAGGCAACATGTTTCCAGTCATCAGAAGTCCAATGTCGGTGTTGACGTGTCCAGGCGAGGCGAAAATCTTTCTGTCGTTCAGTCATCAAGGGTACACGAGTGGGCCTTCGGCTACGAAAACCCATATCAATTATGTTTCGTTGGATGGTTCACACGCTGACACTTGCTGATGGTCCAGAATTGAAATCTGCTGCAGTTTGCAGAAGGGTTGCACTTCTGCCCCATTGAACGATTCTCTTCAGTCATCGTTGGTCCGATTCTTGCAGGATCTTTCTCCGGCCGCAGCGATGTCAAGATCTGAAGTTTTTCCGGATTCCTGATATTCATGGTACACTCGGGGAATGATAGTACGGGAAGATTCCCACTACATCACTACCTCGCAGATGCTGTGTCCATCGCTTGTGCACCTTTTATAACACGACTTTCAAACTCACTCATTCCACTCCTTCGGAGTTTAGAGGCCTCCCTCGGGCATGGGTGTGTGTTTTGCCATTAGCGTAAGTTAGTTTACGTTTGATTAAGTGATGTGTAAGCAGTTTGGTCCCATAGGATCTTACCACAAATATCTAAATTTTTTCAAACTCAATTAAGTCCTGATAACCTGCCATTCTAACGGCAGTAGCCGATCTAACAACTGTGCCAGGCCGGCCGGAGTGGCCGAGCGGTTCTAGGAGCTACAGTCTGGAACCGCGCTACGGTCGCAGGTTCGAATCCTGCCTCGGGCATGGATGTGTGTGATGTCCTTAGGTTAGTTAGGTTTAAGTAGTTCTAAGTTCCAAGGGACTGATGACCTCAGAAGTTAAGTCCCATAGTGCTCAAAGCCATTCATTCAACTGTTCCAGACACTTGTTGCCTTATATAGGAGTTGCCATCCGCAGCGGCGCATTCTCTCTGTTTACATATCTCTGTATTTGAATACGTATGTCTATACCAGTTTCTCTGCGCTTCAGTGTATGTCACAGGGCCGAGTCGTATAAGACACATAAACTGTTTTTCCCCTCATAAATCAGGTTCATCTAGTTTACATGCACAACACATACCAACGCACACTAGTGCTGTTTCCTTTGCAAATTAAAACAATCATTACGTTTCGGATACAAAACCGCCTTGCCGTACGAAGGTTAAGCATATATATTCTTTAAAACTGTATGTGTGTTTTGTTTTGAGTGCTGCGGTGTTAAATCTTTTAAAATTCTCATGCAATATTTCTACAACACTGTACATGCGTTTGGATCTGAATGTTTTAAGATACTTGTTTCAGTGGTCTGTTTACGTTGAGGCTCTTGCGGGTTCAGCGTGCACAGTTTTTTTAATTTTATTACGCCAGGGCCAAAATTTATTTGCGAACTATTTTTATTCCTATTACAGACCTAATTTCAGTGCGTGTTCTGCGTATGCTTCAGACTCTGAGCCGAACCAAGCAGCTGTACGATGCGTGGGCTGAGCTCAATGTTGGCCAATGCATTCATTTCCAGCTCCTTGAAATTCTTTATTTAAAAGTTCTGTCACATTCGCACTGGGGACTATTTTAGAACATAGCCGTTCATCTTCAGACTAGACCTGCAGAATATTTCAGTACTGGATTAGGAAGACATGGATTGAAATAACATTAAGATGGTATAACTTGAACAGTTCTCAGTAGTACAATTAATTTTTTTTTTAATTTTTACATAGATGCACTGGTTAGATTACAACTGCTGTAGTTATAGGTCAAACAGTTATGATGAAGTATGTAATAACTAAAGTTTGTTCCCATTACTTATCAATTAAAGAACTATAATGTACTGTTTTGTGGTGGCTTGTATGAATACATTACATTGTTACTGTGATTTACCATTGGCCTTGCATGATACATGCTGGCACACGCATGAAACTAGCGACATCTGTTGACTTGACGTAAACTCGGTGTAGAGACAGCATTGTTTCACTTGTTGAAAGTATCACGCTGTTACATGATTACCACTGCGTTTGGTGTAAGACTGTGTTATGCCACCTGAATACGTCAGTGAGGTTCTGCTTTAAGTGAGATTCTACTTTAATAAGCACAACAAGGGACTTACGATAAAATCAAAATAATATTAAGTAGTGCTACTAGGAACTGCACAAGTTATGTCACGTCACTGTTATTTCATTACATGCAGTGTTGAAATGCTCTGTAGCTCCGGTTTGGAAATGAACTTTTACGTTCGAAATTAGTCACCCAACTGTGGCAGAAATTTGAAATAAGGACTCATCAGATCGTAGTTACTGGTCCTTTCTCAACCATATGTTGCAACTAAATCCTTGTAATTCTACTAAACAACAGTTATACTATGCAGCTATTTTAAGCTCTTTTGCGAATTATTGTTTCAAACTCTCATTTCCTCACTTATTAGTAAGTCAAAAGATTCCGAAGTTAAGTGGTTTCAGAATTTTAATTTGGTTTTTCTAATGGTGGTTATTCTAAAATATTATTCTGAATCACTGTGCCTTTTGAGGCCCTATGGGGGCAAGGTCTTAAACGTTTGTAGGATTTGAGATTAGTTGAAAAGTGAAAAAAAAGGTAAAGGTAAACAATGTTTGTGTGTGATACACCCAGCACCTCACTTGTTCTAGGTCCTGTCTGCCTGCTGTTTCAGTAGAGGTGCGTCGCATAGACCCTGGACTTGGGCAGAACGAATCCCTGCGGTCGTACAGCGTGCACCGTGGTAGTACCGGCCGGCGGCGGCGGCGGCGGCGGCAAGGAGTTGGCGCCTAGTCCGTGTCGCCCCCTCCCCCTCCACCACACACACACACACACACACACACTGCGGCGGCCGGATGCCAGTGACCTGGCCGGCTTGTAAACAACGCGCACAGCTCAATTTGCAGCAGGACTAGGCGCGCCGTGGGCGAAGGTTCACAGGTGCACCGAGGTGACGGTGATTTGAGTCACAATCAGGGCGGCGAAAATAAAAGCACAGCACTGACATCGTAACTAATAGATAAACTAGTAAGAAGTGGTAGTACCAGTTTAAAGAATGGGCTGTTTTCGTATCTTGTGTTTCTATGATTTAGTTCTCAGTAATATTTTCATGGAAATACACAATAGTAAATTTAGAGCAGGCTAGGGCTCGAGTCGAACAATATTTTCCACTTAACCATAAGTAGGATATGCACCGTTCTGGAACTGCGCCCATAAAACTATAGCAAATCTACAATGAGTGCTCAGAAGTTGGTTTTGCAAGCGAACGCGTTTAAATGGGCCCAGTTGTGTGGTTTTCTCCGATTAAGCTCCCCCCCGTATTTGCTGGAATAAGATCTCATTCATGCTCTCAGCACATCAGAAAGCATTATAAGATATAGAGTTTAGATTTATTTGTTAAAAAAAATTGCAGCTTACTGTACAATTTGCTGTGCTTTGCTGTTTCTGCAATACATCTTATTCTAATAAATTAATCGTACTACGTTATTTGTAGCGTTGTTCCTTTAATAGTCAAGCTTTATCCAGTGAACATGACAGAAAATTCACGTCCAGTGTAACGAGCCATCGACAGGAATTCAAAGTTTTTCTGGCTGTAACTGTTCACTTAAAACCGTTGTATAGGCTAATTTAATTAGCGACTGCTAAAATCAGCATTAAGGGATATTAGCTGAGGCTAGTGAATTTAAATGCACCCCTCCGCATGCTCGTTGCTGATTAGGTGTGGTTTTACGGCCGCAGATTCACAGCGACCACCTCTGTACATGAATGATTAACGTCGTTGCCTTCAGTGCTGAAGGACGTGTGTCGGATTCCCGATACCTCTTCGGACATTTCCAAGGTAGTGAGGTCTGCAGAGGGGTACGAATAGAAATAAGGAGCCAAATGAGCGGCTGCTTCAATAAAGAAGAAGTTGCATAGTGAGAATCTATCTTCTGGCAATAGTGGCTAGAGGTATTGGTGACATATGGATGACACGTTGCACAACAATACACGGCACCATCCAGTCACCTTAGTGTGACTACCGCCTATGTCCGATGTTAAAGTAAACCATTCACAGACAGCAGGTGTGTGCACTAGCAGTGGAGGTCGTATAAAGCGTGTGGGGTGGGGGAAGAAGGAGGGGCGGACGCGTAGAACAGTTGAGTCGTTCTCATAATGCGGAAACGAAGGAGTTTACATGATGTCCAAAAGGACGTGATCACTGGCTTTCGGGCCAAGGGTGGAAGCCTTTCTGAAACGGCTGAGTTTGTAAAATGTTCGCGTGTCGCCGTGGTTAAACTATGCCGCGCGTGCAAAATGGTGCTGTCCATAACCGGTGCCGACACAACTCTGGTGCATCACGGGTCACGGTGACGGCTGCGAAGATGTCTATAGGCAAACAGACGTCTGACTGTTAAGAAACTGACCACCCAGGTGAACCAAGGGGCTAGGGACAGTGTCTGATCAACGGCTTTTCAGAGAGTCCCCACTGCATGTGGTCCTCCACAGTAGGCGCCACGTTCACACACACACACATGCTGATTGCTGTCCATCGGCGACGAATTTGTACGACAGTACCACAGCTCGACGTCCATTGAGTGGCAACAGGTGGTGTTTTACTCGAATTTCGTTTTATGTTCCGTCGTACAGATGGTCTGTTGGCGTGTACGGAATGAGATATTTGGCAAAAACACTCTGCAATAATCGTCGGAATGTCCAGACTGGAGAAAGCAGCATTATGGTCAGGGGCTGTGCGGTTCTAGCCGCTGCAGTCTGGAACCGCGAGACCGCTACGGTCGCAGGTTCGAATCCTGCCTCCGGCATGGATGTATGTGATGTCCTTAGGTTAGTTAGGTTTAACTAATTCTAAGTTCTAGGGGACTAATGACCACAGAAGATGAGTCCCATAGTGCTCAGAGCCATTTGAACCAATTTTTGTTTTCATGGCAATCGCTGGGTGACCTCGTCGTTCTGGAGGGCACAATGGATAAACAAAAATATGTTCAGATGTGTGTGAATTCCGAAGGGACCAAACTGCTGAGGTCATCGATCCCTGGACTTATACACTACTTTAAACTAACTTAAACTAACTTATGCTAAGAACAACACACACACCCATGCCCGAGGGAGCACTCGAACCTCCGGCGGCAGGGGCCACACAGTCCGTGACATGGCGCCTCAAACCGCACGGCCACTCCGATGGACCAACGAAGTACGCGTCTGGTCTTGGAGACCATGTTTACCCCTCGGCACGGTGCTATCTACCAGCAGGACAATTCCACGTGTCACACATCCCGCAGTGGACGTGCTTAATTCTAAGAGCACCAGGACGAGTTTACCGCACTCTCCCGGCCACCAAACATCCCTGATTTAAACCCAACTGAGGATTTGTGGGACCATCTCGATCGGGGCGTTCGCGCCATTGATACTCAACTGAGGAACCTAGCGCTACTGGTAACGTCATTGGTGTGCGTTGGCTCCTCATCCCTATCGGTATCTTCCAGAACTTCACAGATTTTCTTCCCGCACGTCTCGCAACGGCCCCTGCTACAAAAAGTGGTCATTCAGTCTTTTGATAGGCGGTCGCATTAATGTGGCTGAATAGTGGAGATCGATCTCTCCTTCTAGGCAGCTGTTGGGCGGTGGCAACAGGTCTAAGGTGTAATGCGTGAGTTTTGTTTACATTTAGGTCCACAGACATGCAATTTCCGTCTCTGGCTATTAGTAAAATTTCCTCATTTTACGTCTCCAACCTGTGTAGAAGGAAGAATTATACAAAAGGAAAATTTCATAATGTTTAACCGTTTGCCGTTATGTGACTGATAGGTTCTGTTACATTTTTTTCTTTCCTGTCTGCTTCACGTATGACTGTTTATGTGAAGCTAGTTGAAAGAGAAGATTTTTGAGAGCGATGTTTGTTGGGGAATTTTAAAAAAATATGTTGCGTAGATGTAGGCATACATACAATATTTTTGTGGTGTAATTCGATTAATGTTTTCCTTACTTCATTCTTGGTGGTTTCGTAGTTGGCGAGCCAAGAGCGGGCTACAGCCAACACCAAACATGTTCCAGCTGCATAAGGCTGCTCGCGAAACTAAACGTGTAGTCTATAATTTTTCAAACAGGTAGGACCTGCGGATCTACTAGACGTGATGAAACAACAGCAGCTGTCAGCAAAATTTGGGACCTATACTTCAAAGAGTTTCTTTCTCATTTTCCACGAGTATGTGGATTATAAGTTTTGTACATATTACACATCGGGCGGGAAATTAAAAGTTCGATTTCCTGTTGACATAGAAGAAATCAGTGGTACATCCCTAGGACTGGAATAAAATGGGGAAATATCTGTCCGTCGCCTTGTGAAGAGAGCGGCTGGAAGCAGTCGTAAATGACTTTGAGGAAGAACAGAAAAACCACCGGTGGAGCCCACCGTTACTGGATACGTGTCACAGCTCTTGAGCGCTACAACGCACGTCTCGTTTATCGTAAAGACATTCCTTCGGGAGTTGAGAGGCAGTCTTCCGTCTCCGAAAGAGGCGATGTAAATGTGTGTGTCGTACCGAACGAAAAGCTTGGAAACGTTGCAGCTCTGGAAACTGGCAGCAAGTGTTTAGGAACGCCGAAGACGCTCTCTCCACGCCTCGTCTGTAAAGTGGCAGCGGGGTGATAGGGGGAGAGGGTAGTGGTAGAGGTAGTAGGAGGGGGCGGCGGCGGAGCTGGTGAGCCGCGGGTTGCGGCAGGTGGCTGCGGCAGCTCGGCTGCTTGTTTGGCGGCCGCGCCTCCTCCCACCCCGGCTATAACGAGCCTCCAGAGGCCGACACTTGTTGCCTGCACCTCGCGTGGCCGCGGCGCGTCCACAGCGCCCATGAGGCGTGAGACGGAGCACAAGATTGTATTAATCGTGGTTGAGGAAGAAGATCGGCTGTGCTCTTTCAAAGGAAAACCCTTGGAACCTGGCTTACCCAGGAAAACCTAGACCTTGTTAGTCGGACGTGGATTTGAATCGTTCTCCTCCCGAGGGCGAGTCGTGTGTGCGAACCATTACCTTGCCTCGCCCTGTTTTAAGGCGAGAAGAACGACATCATCACTGTTAAAAAGTAGTGATTTTAATCTCTCCGATGCTGTTGTCGATGGCACATTGGAGACATACAGACACAATGTATTCCATTATCTGGAAGATTACAAACTTACTTGGGCTGTTACTTAATCTTACCTGGAAATGGGGTAGCTACAAACATACATCTAGTGATGAAGGAAGTCAAATGTTGATGGTGCTGAGACAGTAACCAGCCAAAAATTTATTTTCAGTCCCATTATTCAAAAGGTACCGTTACCGGTTTCGAATCATTACGATTCATCTTCAGACGGTTTTAATGCTTTCATTACAACATGTGGTGCGTTTTTGTACAGATTATTTGTCTTCAAATAACGGCCACGGTCTCCAAACATGTCATCACATG
Organism: Schistocerca gregaria; assembly: GCF_023897955.1. Classification (NCBI taxonomy): domain Eukaryota; kingdom Metazoa; phylum Arthropoda; class Insecta; order Orthoptera; family Acrididae; genus Schistocerca; species Schistocerca gregaria. Next base: position 585,208,519 of record NC_064921.1, read on the forward strand.
ACAAAATTGGATGAAGTAAGTATTCTAAAATCGGTAATGTACGTTATGTGAATAACTAACAAAAATAAAGTGCAGTCTGAGGAAGTATATTAATACTTCATATGATAAAGTACGTTGCGGCTGAGTTATTCTTAGAAGCTGTCCTCAACAACAATGCTGAGATTAAAAAATAGGTGGGGTTAACGCCGCCGACACCCATACATATTATTCAGTGTAAGAATATGTATATCTGTATGCATAGTGTACATAAGTACTATATATATATATATATATATATATATATATGTGTGTGTGTGTGTGTGTGTGTGTGTGTGTGTTCCACATCTCCTCCTAAGCGACTGGATCGATTTCAACAAGGCTTGTACAAATATCACGTACTGTCTGGGAAGATTCACTGCGAGGGTAAGAACATCTACTTCTCAAAGGGGTAGGGGTGGCGATGAAAACTTAGCGTAGCTCACGACACACCAACAGCCAGAATATATTCATCCAGTACTTGAAAATGAGAACATTTACTGACTTGCAACCATTTATACACACATAGCCTTTTCTAGCTGACAGCCCAAACAAAATGATGAGAAGAAAAGACTGCATTTTCGCTGTTCATGCAGAAAAACAGCCGCATCAAGCCTGACCTCTTAATTTATCATTTGTTTACTACAACCTCTGCTTGCAACACATTTTGCAGACAGTATTCACATACACTATGGAATGTTCTCCCAAAATATATCATTGTATAACATATATCAAGCAATGGGGCGCCATAAACATTAAGCTGCATAGAAACGAAAAATAAGGGTGAAATTCGCTGTTGATACATGTGAAACATGTGTACAAATATGTGCAAAATAGGCTAAACGTATGTGGAATATATGTGACATGTGCATATGTGGGCAAAGTCATGGGTAAAATGTTCCTTCTAAACCCCTGTTTCTATTTCAACCAAACTTGGTAAACATATTACTCACTATCTGGAAAGAAACATTTGTGGGCATAAGATCCAGCCACTTCCTATTGACTTGGTGGTGGTAACATGGAGAGGAAAGGGGGAGAAGGATGTGGGTAGTCAGGGGGTAAATGGAGACAGACACAGATAGAGGGAGGAGAAGGTGCATACAGAGAGGGGAAGGGATAAAATGATAGAAAGGGTAAAAGGGAAGAGGAGGAGATGTGCCTATCACAGTTGTGGAAATGGACACAGTCAGGAAAGAGAAAGACATAGATGAAGTCAGTGGGAAGGAAGAGATGGCAGGAGAGATGGGGAGGAGGAAATAAGACACAGAAAATATGAATAGAGAGAGTGGAGAGAAATAATTGCAAAAAAAGAAATGAAACAGAACAACATGGGTTGACAGAGGGGAGAGGAGGAGATGGAGGTAGAGGAGGTAGGGAGGAGATGGGAGATAAGGAACTAGAGGGAGGCAGAGGACACAGAAATATGTAGAAGGAGCAGATGAAGAGAGAGAGAAGGAGAAGGAGCAGATGAACAAAGGGAGGAGCAAGATGAGCTCGATAGTGTGTGGAGAGTTGGAGAAGTCGACAGATAGTGCGAGGAGGAAAATGTCGATGAGGAGGAGGAGGAAAAGGGGGAGACAGAGTGGGGGAAGGAGACGATGGGCTAATAGAAGACTGGAATAAATTCATACCTAGGCAACGACAGGTAACCACATAGTCCATGCAATATATAAAAATCTATGTATGTATCTTCCACTTCTCCTTCTACACCACTGGACCAATTTCAACCAAACTTAATACACATATCATTTAGTGTCTGTAAAGAACCGGTGTGGAGGTAAGAACCACCTGCCCATCAAGGGGATGGGGGTTAGTGTGAAAATTAACTGTAGTCCATGATGTGTAAATACCAAGAATTTATTCACCCACTATTTGAGAATGAGAGCACTTAAAAAGGTACAACAAACTTTATACATTATTTCATATCACTATGAAATTTGTTCTCACTGAAAATCTTGACAAAAAAATTAAAGCAGGAAAGTTGATCGCTTGCTACATTTTCGCTATTCATACAGAAAACTGCCATATCAGGCATCATGTTTTACTTTGTTATTATTTATGCTAGCTGTATTAGCAACAAAACTTGCAGACAGTGTTGCAGCATGCCACTGAATGAATGTGACTGATTATATAATTGTACTAACCATAGTTTAGGATATATGACGTTAAATACTGAGATACTCGAAAAATAACCGCATCATGCATGACATTTCAATTTATTACTCCTTTAGCATTGACTCTACAAGCACACATTTTGCTGACAGCACCCACATACGTCGCTAAATCTACCATCAAAATTATATCGTTTTATGACACACACAGTTCAGGAGTGTAACTCAAACACTAAACTGTGAAAAATTTACCGTAGATCAAGGTGAAATGGGTCTACAAATGTGTGTATGAAATATTTCAAATATATGTGAAATACATGTAACACTTGCACATGTGGACCAAGCCACTGTTAAATTCCTCCTACGCCTCTTGATGGATTTCAGCCAGACTTGGTACACATATTAATTAATACCTGAAGGGAAATACTGTGGGTGTAAGAACCAGCAACATCGTATTGAGTGCTGGCGATAACGTGGAGAAAGAACGGTGGGAGGAAGAGAGGAACAGATAGAGAGGGGAAGGTGGAGATGATAAGAGAATGGTGAATGGTGAAGATGGACAGAGGAGGAAGATGTACATGGACATAGAAAATAAAGAGGAGGAGATGGGCAGAGGTAGTAGGAGAGGGAGAGTGTAATAGATGGACAGAGAGAAGAGCGATGTAGCAGATGGGCAGAAGGTCAAGAGGCGGTGCACAGAGAGTGAGACTTGGTGGGGGGGGGGGGGGGAGGGAGGCTGACAGAAATGAGGGAAGAAGAATATTGACCAACATACCAACGGAACTGGAATATAGATGTACCTGCGTGGCGACAGGCACTTGGCTCATTATGAACACAATGAACCCAGCAAGTTTCTCACTCAGAAATCGCATTTATGGTAAAAAGCTTTTGAAATGATCAAATTACTTACTTTCGTTTATCATATTCCATGTTCAGGAAAGCCTGCAATTTTACCATTCATGATTTATACCATGGAAACTGCACCAGTTACTAATTTTTTCATGCTTAGCACAACGCCTTTTGAGAATTTATTCTCACTGTCAAGGTCATTTGCGCATTTATTTATACGACATTTTTGTTGATGTTTATATGTACGATTTTCTTCCTCTCTTACGTCTTTTTCACGTTACATTGCAATCGGAAAATTGGGCAAAATGAGCCTCTGAGTGTTTTTAAATACTTGTATTAGAAATAATATTTTTGTTTCTCTACTTACAGGTATTGTATCACCTCCGTTATACAGAATATCATACACACACACACACACACACACACACACACACACACACACAAATCAACACTTGAACTGTTCGTTTACAAAAAGGTACTAATAAGATTTTATGATACAATGGTTTCACAATGAGTTTGTACACAGCCGGAGGTTTAGAGTGTGTTGTCTGTTGTTAAATGTATTTTTCCCATTATTGACCTCTGTACTATCGATTATATTCTTTTTAATGAGGAAATATACATATTTATGAAAAGTGCATAAGTTATCGTACGCAGGAGAAAAATTAGAAAAAAATTAACTGATTCATTATCTGGTTGGACACAGATCCTTTTCTCCTTAGTTTTTCATGTATACAAAAATTTCAGGTTCCTCTATGAAATACACTGCACGTGATTTTTTCAAGTGGTGGAGTTTCTTCTACGTTTTCGGATGAGTTTGCATGTGTTGCCACTGCTGATGTTATAACTTGGTTGTGTGTGTAGCAGACTATGTGTTCAGTGTATTTAATTTGAAGAATTCTGCCAGTTTGTCTTGTGCAGTACCTCGAGCAAGCTTTATATGTTATTTTGTATATTCATGAGTCTGAGAACTTGTCTTTTTTATTTTTGAAGATGTGGACTAATTTCTGCTGTAGTTTGCTGTTTGTAGACAAAGCTACTTTTACTTTATGTCACCCAAGTAGGATTTTTTGACAAATGTTACCTACGTAAGATATACTTGCCATACAACTGACTGTATTACAGTTGCTTCTAAAAACCCAGGAATTTCTTTCGTTTTTGTGATTTGGCCCTGCATACTGCCTATCATTCAGCTGGGGAGGTCATTGTCCACTACAATTTGCTTAATGTAGTCTAATTCTTGATCCCTCTCCTCTTTGTCGACCTAGGTTTTGTTTGCTCTGTGTATTATCGTTTTGAATGCTACTTTCTTGTGTATATGCGGGTGACATGATGTGTCAAGGACTGTGTTGCTGGAGGTTGTCTTTTTACTGTATATCTTGAAATTGTGCCTGTTGTTTTGGTGTTCTATGCACAGATCTACAAAATTAATACTATTGTTTTTTTGTATTCAGCTGTGAAATTTTTTCATTCACACATTATTATACAAATTTTATTTTATTTGTGACCTTGATGTCCTCTTCGAGTAAATGGATGAGCACATGGCTAGCCCATGTGGTCGCTGATAAGTGTTAGCATTGAATGCAAAGCACTTGCTGTTGTGAATTATTTATAGTAACTCTATAAATCCAATACTTTCACTATGTGGACAATTTTGATTCTTTAGAAAGTTCATCTTTATAACAGAATTTTTTTTTCAAACAGGGATATTTGAATATTGGTTTGTGATGTCTAGTAGCGGAAAAGAAGCATCATCAAGAATGTGTATTTCCTTTATTTCAGTCACTAGCTTGTTATGCTGTCCAAAATTCGCTCCTGGTTAGGAACTCGTAAATGATACAAAAGCGTTTACTTCCCTGTTGCCGCGTCTGTCTCGATCGGCTACTGCTGCCTGCCTGAGAAACAATCTACACTCATTCCAAATTAATAATATAAGTGTAGACCAGATGTGGCTTAAATTCAAAGAAGTAGTATCGGCAGCAACTGAGAGATTTATACAAAATAAACTAACAAACGACGGAGTTGATCATCCTTGGTACACAAAACGTGTTAGAACACTGTTGCAGAAACAATGAAACAAACATGCCAAATTCAACCAGACGCAAAATTCCCAAGATTGACGATCCTTTACAGAAGCTTGAAGTTTAGCGCTGAGTTCAATGCGAGACGCCTATAGCAGTTTCCACAACTTCGTCTCGAAACCTGGCACAAAAACCAAAGAGATTTATGTTAGCGGCAAGAATCAATCAATGGCTTCTCTACGCAATAACAATGGAGATACTATCGAAGACAGTGCTGCCAAAGCGGAGTTACTAAACGCAGCCTTCCGAAATGCCTTCAAAAAGAAGACGAAGTAAATATTCCAGAATTCGAATCGAGAACAGCTGCCAGGATGAGTAACGTAGAAGCAAATATCCTCGGAGTAGTGAAGCAATTGAATTCACTTAATTAAAGCAAGTCTTCTGGTCCAGACTGTATACCAGTTAGGTTCCTTTCCGAGTTTGCTGATGCATTAGCTCCATACTTAAAGTCACATACAACCGTTCGCTCGACGAAAGATCCGTACCCAAAGACTGGAAAGTTGCACAGGTCACACCAACATTCAAGAAATGTAGTAGGAGTAGTCCACTAAAGTACAGGTCCATATCGTTAACATCGATATGCAACAGGATTTTAGAACATAATTGTGTTCGAACGTTATGAATTACCTCGAAGAAAACGGTCTGTTGACACACAGTCAACATGGGTTTAGAAAACATCCTTCCTGTGAAACACAATTAGCTCTTTATTCACATGAAGTGCTGAGTGTTATTGACGAGAGATTTCAGATCGATCTCGTATTCCTGGGTTTCCAGAAGACTTTTGACACTGTACCACACAAGCGGCTCGTAGTGAAATTGTGTACTTATGGAAAGTCGTCTCAGTTATGTGACTGGATTTGGGATTTCCTGTCAGAGAGGTCACGGTTCGTAGTGATTGACAGAAAGTCATAGGGTAAAGCAGTAGTGATTTCTGGCGTTCCCCAAGGTAGTGTTATAATCCCTTTGCTATTCCTTATTATAAACGATTTGGGAGACAATCTGAGCAGCCGTCGTAGGTTGTTTACAGATGATGCTATCGCTTATCGACTAATAAAGTCATCAGAAGATCGAAACAAATATACGATACAGAAAAGATATCTGAATGGTGCGGAAATTGGCAGTGGGCCCTAAATAACGAAAAGTGTGAAGTCATACACATGAGTGCTAAAAGGAATCCCTTAAACTTGTGTTACACGACAAATCATTCAAACCTAAAAGCCGTAATTCAACTAAATACCTGGGTATTAGAATTACGAACAACTTAAATTGGAAAGAATACATAGAAAATGTTGTGGGGAGGGCTAACCGAAGGCTGCGTTTTACTGGCAGGACACTTAGAAAATGTAACAGACCTACTAAGGATACTGCCTACAATACAATTGTCCTCCTCTTTTAGAATACTGCTTCAGCAAGTTTTGTATTATCGCGAAATATGGGAGAGAGTGTCACAGAAATTATACAGGATTTGGGCTGGAAATCATTAAAAGAAAGGCGTTTTTCGTTGCGACGGGATCTTCTCACTAAATTCCAATCACCAACTCTCTCCTCCGAATGCGAAAATATATTGTTGACACCGTCATACATAGGGAGGAATGATCACCATGATAAAATAAGGGCAGACAGAGCTCGTACGGAAAGTTATAGGTGTTCATTCTTTCCGCACACTATACGAGATTGGAAAAATAGAGAATTGTGAAGGTTGTTCGATGAACCATCTGACAGGCACTTAAATGTGATTTTCAGAGTATCCTTGTAGATGTAGAATATGAGAAATACTTTTTTGGGAACTAAACAGCAACGAAAAATCTTCCATAGGTCGCAAAGTAAACGAACTCCTTGAAAATGAAGTAGGTAACCATAGACACAGAGAAAATAATTCACAAACAGTAACAGTGTAAACAAAAAACTTAAAGAAAATGAGGCACTAACCATAAAATCAGATAAAAGCCACATAATCCACATTATGAAAGGAAGTGAATACATCGAGAAATATCTTACATTCTTCACAGAAAACAACATACTACAACTAAACGAAAATCCAACAATTCAATTCCGTAACAAAATCATAGGACAGTTAAACAAAACACATTTCTTACTGACAGAATATGAAAAGCAATACATCACCTGCATGAACACTAAAGCTGACCTACTGAGATCCCATCCTAAGGTATATGAGGAAGGATGTACTGTAAGGCCTGTAGTTAACTGTATGAACAGCCCTGCATACAGACTATGGCAAAAGCTCAATAAGTTCCTGAAATAAAGTATTTCACATATGAAACAACATATAGTATGAAAGATAGTACCACACAACTGACTGACATAAACTAAATAAACATCCCAGATGGTGCGCATTTTATAATACTAGACATGTCAAACTAATATTCCAATATCCATGTGAAAGAAACCATTTCAGTAATAAAGAACAAATTACTAAAGCACAAAAAGGATTCACAAGCTGAAATTATTCAATTTATAGAGTTCCTAAAACTAATCCATAACTACAATTACCTTGCATTCAACGGCAACACTTATTAACAACCAGGTGGACTACACATTGTCTCATCCATGTCTGGCATAATATCAGACATTTTCATAAACCATCTAGAACAGAAAATATTCAGCGGATAGGAAATCTGCTTAAAAACATAGTGTACTACAAAAGATATGTAGATGATATCTTAATTTTACTCGAAGGTGACATCAAGATCGCTAATAACATTATAAATTTGTTTACTATTGTATGCAAGAAAATAAATTTCACAGCTGAATACAAAAGACTAATATCATTAGTTTTGCAGATTTTTGCATAGAAAACCAAAAAAACACGCACACTTCCAAGATATACAGTAAAAAGTCAAACTCCAGCAACATAATCCTTGACACATCATGCTTCCCAGATGTACGCAAAAACCTGCATATAAAACCATGATACACAAAGCAAACAAAATCCCAGTGGACAAAGATGATAGGCATAAATAATTAGATGACATTAAGCAAACTGTAATGGACAATGACTTCCCCATCTCAATAATAGGCAGTATGCAAAGACAAATAACAAAAGAAGAAAGAAATTCCTCGCTCTTTAGAAGGAACCAGTAGCACAATCAGTTATATGTCTAGAACATATCTTACTTAGGCAACATTACTCAAAAAATAGTAATCCTACTTGGGCCACATAAAGTGAAAGTAGCTTTCTCCACAACAGCAAACTACACCAGAAATTAGTCCACATCTCCAACTATAAAAAAGACAAATTCTCAGACTCAGGAAGTATACAAAATGACATGTAAAACTTGCTCGAGCTACTACAAAAGGCAAACTAGCAGGATTCTTCAAATTAGATACACTGAACAAGTCACGTGTTAGACGCACAACCAATTTACAAAGTCAGCAATATCAGCACACACAAAAATCACTAGTACCCTTCCGAAAACATGGAAGGAACTCCACCACTTCAAAAAATCACATACGTTGGATTTAATGGAGGAGCTTGAAATTTTTGTACACCAGAAAAACCAAGGAAAAAAATTTCTCAGTGTTAAACCAGACAGTGAATTAGTTAACTTTCTCAAATTTTTCTGCTGCATTTCTGCTTATGATAACTACTGTAATTTTCATAAATATGTACATTCCCTCATTTAAATAAATGTAATCGATAATTCAGTAATCAATAACGGTGTTGTAATATCTTTGTAGTATGTTTTGTAAACAAACAGTGTAAGTGATGATTTGTGTGTGTGTACTGTTCTGTATAATGAAGGAGGCACAATACTTGTAAGTAGTTTTTTTAAAAAAGTAAGATTTCTATCATTAACATTTAAGAATACTCAAATATTCATTTTGTCCATAATTTTCGATTGTAGTATAACCTAAATAAGACGAAAGAGAGCCAGAAAATCAAGCATGTAAATATTAACAAAAATATTCGTGTAAACAAATGCAGAAAACACTGGAAAACGAGAATCAATTGTTGTAAGGCGTTGTGCTAAGCATCATAAAATAAGTAGCCGGTGAAGTTTTCATTATTTAAAACACTGATCAAATTACGCCTCGTGAGAGAAGGGGAAGTGTCTGCCAGCTTGTGTCGGAGTAAGATAGCAGTGGCGTCGTGGCGTACATGGATTGTTGTTTATCGTCGTGCGATATTGTTGCTCGCATTGGTCAGGATCCCAAGACTACCATGGAAATGTGGAATCCTCAGGTCCTCAGGTCCAGGAGCACCAACTTCAATACCGTGCGGTACCTTAGTGATCTCATGCGATCAGCTCCGGAAAGATACGTAGCTTGCTCTGCTGTGGGGGATAGAGCTGTAACGTCACGTATCTTTAGTGACGAAAGCAAGTCAAGTATCCACACAGACACCGAGACGAAGTTTGAGCACCACAGACTGTGAGCACAGCAACCATCACTTTGGTTTGCCTTGAAGCAGCAGTAGACAAAGTGATCGAACGAGCCCTGGACACTGGCATGGCTGCACATCCTCTTCTCAGATTCTGTGCACAGCATTATTATCGGTGTATCTACGTGTACAACGTCCGAAAGGTCAGCAGAAAACGCTCGTTGCCAGACTACACTCGTCCTCTTCATTTTTATTCATTTATTTATTTTCGGTCAGTCTTCTGACTCGGCAGATGCGGCCCGCCACTAATTGCACTTCTGTGCCATCCTTTCCAGCTCAGTGAGTAGTAATTGCGAACAACGCCCTCAATTATTTACTGGAAGTATTCCAAATCTGTCTTCCTCCACAGTTTTTACTCTCTACAACTCCCTCTGGTTCCATGGAAGCCATTCCCTGGTGTATTAACTGGTATCCTATCACCCTGTCACTTCTTCTTGTCAGTGTTTTTATATATTCCTTTCCTCGCCAATTCTGCGGAGAGCCTGCTCATCCCTTACCTTATCAGCCCATCTAATTCGTCCGTAGCACCACATCTCAAATGCCTAGATTTCTCTGTGTTCTGGTTTATCCACAGTCCATGTTTCACTACTAGACAATGCTATGCTCCAAACGTACATTCTCAGAAATCTCTTCCTCAAATTAAGACCTATATTTGATACTACTAGACTTTTGCATGATCAGGAATGACCTTTTTTCCAGTGATAGACTGCTTTTGGTGTGCTAAATGCACCGTCCGTCATGTGTTATTTTGCTGGCTAGATAGCAGAATTCCTTAACTTCATCTACTCTGCGATCCAAAATTCTGATGTTAAGCTTCTTGTGGTTCTCATGTCTGCTTCTTCTCGTTACTTTCGTCTTTCTTTGGTTTATCTCAGTCCATATTCTGTACTCATTGTACTGTTCATTCCCTTCAGTAGATCCCGTTATTCATCCTCATTTTCACTGCGGACAGCAATGTCACCAGCGAATCGTATCACTGATATGCTTTCAAGCTGCATTTTAATTCCAGACTTAAACCTTTCATTTGTTTCCACCATTGCGTCTTCTATGTATAGATTGAACAATAGGGGCGAAACACTACATTCCTCTCTTACACCCTGTTTTAATTCTTGCTCTTCGTTCTTTGCCGTCCATTCTCATTACTCCCCATTGGCTCTTCTACATATTGTATATTACCCGTCTCTCCCTATACATTACCCCTATTTTTTCCCAAATTCCGATCACCTTGCACCATTTTACATTGTCGAACGCTTTTCCCTGGCCGTCAAATGTTATGAATGTTTCTTGATATTCTCTTTGTTCTTGCTTTCATTATCAACCACAATGTCAGAACTATTTCTCTATTGATTTTCCCGTTCCTAAAGTCAAACTCGTCGTTATCTAATTGATCCTCAGTTTTATTTTCCATTCCTCTGTATATTATCCTTATCAGAAACTTGGATGCACGGTGTGTTAAGCTAACTGTGGGATAATTCTCGCGCTTGCCGGCTCTTGGTGTCTTCGAAATTATGTGGCTGATATTTTTCCGAAAGTCTGATGTACACTCCTGGAAATTGAAATAAGAAAACCGTGAATTCATTGTCCCAGGAAGGGGAAACTTTATTGACACATTCCTGGGGTCAGATACATCACATGATCACACTGACAGAACCACAGGCACATAGACACAGGCAACAGAGCATGCACAATGTCGGCACTAGTACAGTGTATATCCACCATTCACAGCAATGCAGGCTGCTATTCTCCCATGGAGACGATCGTAGAGATGCTGGATGTAGTCCTGTGGAACGGCTTGCCATGCCATTTCCACCTGGCGCCTCAGTTGGACCAGCGTTCGTGCTGGACGTGCAGACCGCGTGAGACGACGCTTCATCCAGTCCCAAACATGCTCAATGGGGGACAGATCCGGAGATCTTGCTGGCCAGGGTAGTTGACTTACACCTTCTACAGCACGTTGGGTGGCACAGGATACATGCGGACGTGCATTGTCCTGTTGGAACAGAAAGTTCCCTTGCCGGTCTAGGAATGGTAGAACGATGGGTTCTATGACGGTTTGGATGTACCGTGCACTATTCAGTGTCCCCTCGACGATCACCAGAGGTGTACGGCCAGTGTATGAGATCGCTCCCCACACAATGATGCCGGGTGTTGCCCCTGTGTGCCTCGGTCGTATGCAGTCCTGATTGTAGCGCTCACCTGCAAGGCGCCAAACACGCATACGACCATCATTGGCACCAAGGCAGAAGCGACTCTTATCGCTGAAGACGACACGTCTCCATACGTCCCTCCATTCACGCCTGTCGCGACACCACTGGAGGCAGGCTGCACGATGTTGGGGCGTGAGCGGAAGACGGCCTAATGGTGTTCGGGACCGTAGCCCAGCTTCATGGAGACGGTTGCGAATGGTCCTCGCCGATACCACAGGAGCAACAGTGTCCCTAATTTGCTGGGAAGTGTCGGTGCGGTCCCCTACGGCACTGCGTAGGATCCTACGGTCTTGGCGTGCATCCGTGCGTCGCTGCGGTCCGGTCCCAGGTCGACGGGCACCTGCACCTTCCGCCGACCACTGGTGACAACATCGATGTACTGTGGAGACCTCACGCCCCACGTGTTGAGCAATTCGGCGGTACGTCCACCCGGCCTCCCGCATGCCCACTATACGCCCTCGCTCAAAGTCCGTCAACTGCACATACGGTTCACGTCCACGCTGTCGCGGCATGCTACCAGTGTTAAAGACTGCGATGGAGCTCCGTATGCCACGGCAAACTGGCTGACACTGACGGCGGCGGTGCACAAATGCTGCGCAGCTAGCGCCATTCGACGGCCAACACCGCGGTTCCTGGTGTGTCCGCTATGCCGTGCGTGTGATCATTGCTTGTACAGCCCTGTCGCAGTGTCCGGAGCAAGTATGGTGGGTCTGATACACCGGTGTCAATGGTTCTTTTTTCCATTTCCAGGAGTGTATATCGCCAGTCCCGTCCATACGGGTGCAATAACTGATACAAGTGATTTGGTAGAGAACACGATCACCAATGAAACGGATAGTGAAGTGTGTACGTGAACGGGTAACTTTGAAAGTAAGAGATACGCTTCTGACGTGTTAAGATCCGCGAGTGTGGGTTTTATCTTCGAGGTCCCAGCGAACAACAGTTTTTGAATTTCACGGCGTTAGACCGCCTGCTGTCCGTAGCGTCGTGGCCCACCTCGATGTGCAGTTACAAAGTATTCGATTGGTGTCATGGTCAGCACACTTACCAATCTCCAGCCCAATGAAAAGAACTGGTCACGAGTTTTCTACAGACTGGTATTCCATGTTGCATCATTACATGACGTAGCACTGCCTGTCATCCCCAGCAGTCCGTTCGACATGATCCCCGGAAGAGAGTCGTCGTTGCTGCCAGAGGTAGCAGATAAGGGTGTCATCTAAGCTTGCGATATTCTTAATATTTTTCGTACACGAGATAACTTAAATTTCGACCCTTAGTACCTTTCCTGATGTTGCAATTTTAATGGCCAGCATTGTAAGTGGACAGAGGAGCATTGGGAGATGGACAGAGACTTTGGGGTGAAAAAGGTGGACAGAGAGAGGGGAGACAAGGAGACGGACAGGAAAGGGGTCAGAGGAAACGGGCAGTGAATTGCTCTTAAAACTGTCAAACACCTTCCCCTTGTAAACCACTGCCACTTTTAGAATTTAAAGAAGATTGGTCGTCCTTGATACTAATACAGTTATTACTACTGCAGCTTTCTGTTCTATGAATGTTAGTTCTATTACTCTTCCACTATGGGCATTACTGCTATGTCCTAAGGTTACCAATATTTAACTATGTCTACTACTTATGCTGTTCTACTCTACCTGCAGCGTAACAGGTGTGCCAGCGTGTATAAACCTACATTATTTGACCGTGCTCACCGAGCTAATCCCAGTGAGCATGCCCCTGGCACCGGGTTGGCACAGAGTGGTTAATCGCCGCAGTACTATTCTAATGTTGCTATCCTAGCTTATCCTACATCTAACCTTATAGTAAGTCCTACGTCAGGGCCGGTGAGTGTTAGAATCGGTAATCCCAGACGTGGCGGATCCCAGCCATGAAGCGGCTGGCCACGTCCACGCCTCGGCGGAACAGGATAGGTGCACGGAGTCTAGTCAGGTGATCAGATATGATCTATTAGTTATTGTTCCGCAAAAATTCCTTTGTGACTTTGTGTGATATTTCATTACCGAGCTTGTTCAGGATTTGGATGTGGTTCTCTTGCCTGAGCAGGTGATACATGCCATGGTTGATACGTGTCATGGTTTGGTAACTGTTGTCGCAATTGTGCCGCTGTGGCACTCCTACACCACATGTTCTGGGGTCCCTGGTGCGGCCCCATAGTCGTACGTTGGTGTAACCCGTTTCCCGAACCGGCATAAGTATGCCTGCCGGGTAAGGTCCATGTCCCGTAAGGAAGTGCAGGAGTCCTCTTGATGGCCTGAAGTGTTTTAATTGTAGTCGCTCCTGATTTTGGGCAGTAATTCATATGGTCTGTGACCTGTGTATTCATTATACCACTGTTACTGATAAAGCTCCTCCTCCCCCCCCCCCCCTACGTCTAACTTCTAGTTTGTTCCAAACGTGAATCCCCATTAATTCAATTACCTTGTCCCTGTTTCCAGTATTAACCCAATACCACGCCGATTGTTCCCTGATCTTGTTGTCGAGAGGACAAAGCCCCATTAATACTGTTAGTGCTCCCTCTGGAGTTGTTCTATTGCCCCTACTTATTGGAGGAGCATATTTCGCTGCACTCTTCTTACGGACATGGCAGGCATAACCCTCGTGAGCCTGTGACCCCAGACTCCTGACCCGCATTCTACAATTGACGTCAGAATACTATTGTGATATAGTTTTATTAGTTCTGGTGGCAGGTGGAATCGTTTATGTCCAATCGCAATCAGATTGTTAAGTGTTTCTAAGGATCTTTGCGTTATGGTGTCAATGTGTGATGTATAACTCCACCTCTCGTCGACGACTACACCCATGTATCATGCCTCGTGGCGCCGAAGAACTAGTGAGCTATCTATTCTTACTGTCGGATTCCTAACTATTTGTCTCTTCAATAGTAAGTATGTGGACTTACTTGGTGAGATCTTCATTTTGGCAGTGCTGCACCATGTACTGAAGATAGATATGGCCCTTTCAATATTTGGTTCCAGGTCGTCGTGGCTACGACCGCCAACCAGTAGGAGGAGGTAGTTGCGTAGGCTATGCCATCTAGCACATGATTGCTGCTGTTCTGCAGGTTGTCCAAAAGGGGTACCATGTTGATATCCCAAAAGAGTGGCCCCGGGACAGATCCCTGTGGACACCCCTTTGTGATCTTTTCACTGATTCTCCCGCTAGGAGTCACCTATACTTAGAACTACTTAAACCTAACTCACCTAAGGACATCACACACATCCATGCCCGAAGCAGGATTCGAATCTGCCACCGTACCAACAGCGGGGTTCCGGAATGAAGCGCCTAGAACCGCTCGGCCACAGTGGTTGAAAAGGAGGATCATTGGCTTTTAGGCTGGGGGTACCGAGACAACTGTGATGCACTAATGGGCGGTAGGTGACAGGGGTGAATGAAGGCTGCAGAGATGTGTACGAGAGAAAAGATGTGCTACTGTTGAGTAACTAACCGCCCAAGTGAACCAAGGGACCAGTGAAAGTGTCTTCTCAACGACCATTCATTGAACGTTGCTGCCTGTGGGCCTCTGCAGCTGGCGCCAGGTTCATGTACTCATACTGACTGTTGTCCATGTGCGACAAAGGCTGTAATTTGCATGCCATTAAAGCAACTGGACGTCCACTGAGTTGTGACAGTTAGCGTTTTCAGATGAATCACGTTTTATGCTACATTGGACAGATGGCATTACCGTGTATGGTGTGAAACATCTGAAAGAAAACACCCTGCAGCAATAGTCGGAAGTATCCAGGGTGAAGGAGAGATCATTATAGTTTTGGAAAAGTTTTCGTAGAATTCCCTGGGCGATCTCGTTATTCTGGAAGACATAACGGATCAACAAAAGTGTCCAACTATCCATGGGAACCATTTCCACCTCTACATCAAGTTTGTTTTTCCTCGGGCCGGTGGCACATACCAGCAGGAGTCTGCAACGTGTCACGCACCTCGCAGTGTACGTGCGTAGTTCGAAGAGCACCAGGATGAATCTATCGTTCTTCCCTCACCACCTCTATCTGGCTATTCGCGCCGTGGTTCCTCAGCTGAGAAACGTATGGCAACTGGCCACTGCACTGGAGACGACGGGGCTGCGAATCCCTGTTGGGACCATGCAGAACCTAACTGACTCAGAAGATGTTGCAAAAGCGGGTTATTCAAGCTTTTGAAAGGCGGTCACATTAATGTGACTGGACAGAATACATTTACAATTGAGTAAGCACTTTGCTATGGCATCGAGTTGTCTCACGTAATGTTGTAAGTTTTCTGTCTTCAGGGTAGATATGAATCTTATTCCAATATTGCAACATTTTTCAAAGGTGCAAACAGAAGCGCATTTCGAATATTTCTTGCATTTTGTTTCAGGTCAGATAGTACGTCAGCAGAGAGAGAGAGAGAGAGAGAGGGGGGGGGGGGCGGGTTCCTCATTTAATACATGAAATGATTGTTTTGTGTCTTTAAATTTCAGGTTTCTATTTAGGTAAAGTGAGGTTAATAAATTGAGCCAAGTACGACCACGGTTCATAAATTAGCTGTAAGCTGGGTTATTTGCACATCATTAATGAAAAGTCATCTGTGGATCACAAGTCGGTTCGATCACAGAGTTCAGTGAAATGATCATTTATTCCCATTACAGTTAAGTTACATTAGTCTCTCCTTCGTTCTTTTTCGATCAGATACCGTTAAAACATAATTTTGAGTCTAACATTTAGACGAAAAAGGCATTCATTCAGGACATAACTTCAGGTTACATTCATGCTTGTAACCCCATCTGTAAAAAAAGAAAGAAAAAGAAAATGTGAAGCTTACAGTCTCATAAACGCTGAAAATCGCAAATAAATTTAAAGGAGACTAAGATGAAGAAGCGAGAGAAACTTCTCAGATAAGACATGAGGAACGTACCAGAATCACACTTCGCTGCCGCACATCGTTTCGTTCATGGCGGACATGTTTATGTACATGCATCAACAATTTTGCGTCACCCCATTTGGCGTGCAGGTACGTCGCTATTGTGACTATTCTTGTACCCCTCGGAGGGTCACCCCTGAAGTTGTTTCTGAACTTACACAGTTACCACGAGCTCTGCCAACTGGTAGAGCGCCGCACTCGAATGGATTTCAGCGCTTGAACTACAGCACCATTAGGGACACATTAGAGAGGTTTGGAACAGAGAGTGAACACCCACCGCGCCACGGACTGCCATGATCAATGATCGGCTGCACATCATAACGTTACGCCCAAAGACTTGTCAAACAGGGAATTTTCTCAACGTGTGCATCGAAGTTAAACTGATGAGGTGCGGATGTGGAATTAGTTCCATTTGACAGATAGTGTTGAACACCGCACAGACCGTCCACGTTGGATAGGTGAATAGGATAATCGATACTTACGACTTTGGAATCAAAGTAATCGTGGGTTAAGTACTCCAGAGCTGAATTCGGCTTTCGAAGAGGCTACAGGACGTAATTTATCGCATCAAACTGTTAGGAAACGATTATATGATGCTAATCTCCGTTTCTGACGACCAACTCGTACACAACAATAACATCATGAATCGGTTGCAAGTGGGCAAGAAATCATGAAGAATGGAAGCCACAGGATTGGAGTCGGTTGTTGTTTAAGGACGAAACTCGAATCTGTTTGTATCCTGATAATCGCAGACAACATGTCTGGAGACGAACCGGTAATGTCGAACGCCTGAAACAATGTATCCCGCTCAAGGTAGTGGTGGAGTGGTATTACATAGGACACTGAACACCGAACGTGGTTATTGGGGGGATGAGGTTCTGCAACTGGCCGTATTGCCAACGTTTTGATGGAAATTTCATCTGGAGTGGTGTAACTCGCATACTTATCGGGCTGTTCTTATGGGCATGTTCCTTCAGCATCTAGGATTACCGGGATAGAGATAGCTGCCTGTTTCCCGGTTGTGAACCCAATCGAATATGTATGGGATCGATTAATATGAGGTGTTTTTGGACGCAAACAAAAAAATGGTTCAAATGGCTCTGAGCACTATGGGACTTAACTTCTGAGGTCATCAGTCCCCTAGAACTTAGAACTACTTAAACCTAACTAACCTAAGGACATCACACGCATCCATGCCCGAGGCAGGATTCGAACGTGCGACCATAGCGGTCGCGTGGTTCCAGACTGTAGCGCCTGGAACCGCTCGGCCACCCCGGCCGGCGGACGTAGACAACGACCTCGTGCTTCGCGCGAGCCGGCCGGTGTGGCAGTGTGGAACCGCGCGACCGCTACGGTCGCAGGTTAGAATCCTGCATCGGGCATGGATGTGTGTGATGTCCTTAGGTGAGTTCGGTTTAAGTAGTTCTAAGTTGCAGGGGACTGATGACTTCAGCATTTAAGTCCCATAGCGCTCAGAGCCATTTGAAACATTTTTGAACTTCGCGCGACTTACACAGAATCGCCGTTGGAGAATGGGCAATTTGGACCAAGGCTGGTTTGACGATCTCATTGATGGTATGCCGCGACGTATTCAAGCCTGCATCCTAGTAAATGGAAATACCACCACCTACTGACGTTGCTCAGGACTGCTGTGGAAAACCCACAAGGGAAACAAACGATTTTATTGTTTTCTATTGGTGACTGAACACATTAGAGATTAATATATTTGCATGTCTTACAGCCAGTTATTGTTTTCTTTAACAAGAATTTCCAGATAAAGGAGTGACGCAAAGCGTTTGTTAGTGCGTCTATAAATAAAGAATATATAATTACAGATATTTTATAGCAAGCGTAAACCACAGATGCAGCTTCTTATGCAGTATCAGACTTAAACAATACGTCTGTCTCGTTTATACAAATAATTATTATAAAATCTCGTGAACTTTATGTTTGTGTATCACTCGTTGTGTTTCTCCATAGTAAAATCAAACGACAACGTACAGTTTACCTTAGCTTGCTCTCACAGTTAATTCCAACAGCCCATAAATGCGGTATTTGTTATCCTGTATTACCTGTGTGCACACCCTTCCTGGGCATGTTTATAGCGTATACACATCATTAGGTCCAAGGCTAATACTTCATTGACAAACCAACGCAGCGGATTTCGATTATGATGGTTTGCCATTGCTCAGAGTAATTGCTCATAAATAAATGTTAATATACGACGTACATTGCGACTACAGTTTCATAATATTTCGCTTAGCAGCCTTTACTTTGCTTAGCAGCAGCAAGGCTGCATAATGAACTTGGACAGTCTTGGTCAAGGACTAAAGTTCCAAATACTTTTTGCACAGTAGCCACAAGACTGCAGGGGAGTTTTACACAGTCTTTGATTGTGTCAGATGTGAGAATGAAAATCTCTGGTGACCAAATATGGATTTCATTCAAGTCTTTGTAAATAATTGTTATGACAGTAGGTGCGCGAATGTCGTTCATGAGTGACTGTTTGATGATGAAGAAGATGATGATGGTAGTGATTTATGCTTTTCATTGTTGATGGTGTCCTTTATTTGTTGTTCCACGATGTTGATTCGATTCGTCTGTTTCATTTTTGCAAGTGCAGTATGTGCTCTGTTCCGACTGCTACTACACTCCACGAACATTAAAGTCCAAGAACATCTGAAAAACACGGGACTCAGTGAACTCTGGAAATTTCTATCACATCTATTCCCTTTACTTGAAGACATCGGCGCATATATTGCTCTGCGACGTATCTACTATCAGCCTCAGGCGCTGTGATATGGAATAGCCTGTTAATGAGCTGGCCGAAGTGGCCATGCGGTTCTAGGCGCTGCAATCTGGAACCGCGAGACCGCTACAGTCGCAGGTTCGAATCGTGCCTCGGGCATGGATGTGTGTGATGTCTTTAGGTTAGTTAGGTTTAAGTAGTTCTAAGTCCTAGGGGACTGATGACCACAGATGTTAAGTCCCATAGTGCTCAGAACCATTTGAACCACCTGTTAGAACCCTGAATAACGAATTTTTGCAGGGTGGACCGCTGCGAGACGTGCAGAAAGGTAGTCAGTGAGATTCTGGAAGCTACCGACATAAGTGTGGAGACATGCGCCAACTCCAGTGCCGTAGCCAGCTGTGCGACGTTTCTCGGTTGAGGATCCATGTCGTGAACCAGCCCGATCGAGGTGGTCCCACAGATTCTCGACTGGGTTTTAATTCATTTATTTTATTTATTTACACATCAAGTTCCGTAGGACCAAATTGAGGAGCAAATCTCCAAGGTCATGGAACGTGTCAGTACATGAACTTACAACATAAAAAGTAATAACAGATAAAAATAGATGTTTATGAACCTGAAAGAAAATCAGTCCATAAGTTTAAGCAAACGCTATCAGCAATACAATGAGAATCATCTTAATTTTTCAAGGAACTCCTCGACAGAATAGAAGGAGTGACCCATGAGGAAGCTCTTCAGTTTCGATTTGAAAGCACGTGGATTACTGCTAAGATTTTTGAATTCGAGTAGCAGATTATTGAAAATGGATGCCACAGTATACTGCACACCTTTTTGCACAAGAGTTAAGGAAGTCCGATCACAATGCAGGTTTTTATTTCTGCCGAGTATTAACCGAGTGAAAGCTGCTTATTGTTGGAAATAAACTAATATTGGTAACAAGAAACGACATTAACGAATATACATATTGAGAGGCCAATGTCAAAATACCCAGACTCATGAAAAGAGGTCGACAAGAGGTTCGTGAGCTCACACCACTTATTGCCCGAACCGCCCGTTTCTGAGCCAAAAATATCCTTCTAGAATGGGAAGAGTTACCCCAAAACATAACGCCATACGACATAAGTGAATGAAAATAAGCAAAGTAGACTAATTTACGTGTCGGAGTATCACTGACTTTCGATACCGTTCGAATAGTGAAAATTGCAGTATTAAGTCTTTGAACAAGATCCTGAACGTGGGCTTTCCACGACAGCTTACTATCTATCTGAACACCTAGGAATTTGAACTGTTCAGTTTCACTAACCACATGCCCGTTCTGTGAGATTAAAACGTCAGGTTTTGTTGAATTGTGAGTTAGGAACTGTAAAAACTGAGTCTTACTGTGATTTAACGTTAGTTTATTTTCTACAAGCCATGAACTGAGGTCATGTACTGCTCTACTTGAAACCGAGTCAATGTTGTACACAACATCCTTTACTACCAAGCTAGTGTCATCAGCAAACAGAAATCTTTTAGAGTTACCCATAATACTAGAGGGCATATCATTTATATAAATAAGGAACAGGAGTGGCCCCAACACTGATGCCTGGGGCACCCCCACTTGACAGTACCCCACTCAGATGCCACATCACAGCCTTTAGAAACATTGTGAATAATGACCTTTTGCTGCCTGCTGCTAAAGTAAGAGGTGAACCAATTGTGAGCTACTCCCATTATTCCGTAATGGTCCAACTTCTGGAGCAATATTGTGTGATCAACACAGTCAAATGCCTTTGTTAAATCAAAAAATACTCCAAGCGTTCTAAACTTTTTCTTTCGCCCATCCAGTACCTCAAAGGGAAAAGAGAACATAGCGTTTTCAGTTGTCAAACGACTTCTAAAGCCGAACTGTACATTTGATAGCAAATCGTGTGATATAAAATGATAAATTAACCTTGCATACACAGCCTTTTCGATAACTTTTGCAAACACTGATGGCATAGAAATAGGTCTAAAATTATCTACACTATCCCTTTCTCCCTTTTTATAAAGCGGCTTTACTACTGAGTACTTTAATCGCTCAGGAAACTGAGCATTCCTAAAGGAAAAATTACAAATATGGCTAAATACAGGGCTAACATGTGCAGCACAGTACTTTAATATTCTACTAGACACTCCATCATAACCATGAGAGTCCTTAGTCTTCAGTGATTTTGAAACGTCCCCTTAGAACAATTTATACACGACTGTGCTTAATTTGACACACAATATTTTTAGCGCAACGCAATCTGACTTTCAATAATCCCTACAAAAGAATGGCCCTGACTAACATTAACCTATACCTTTCACAAATCACTTACCTCACAAAAAATCTTCGTTACTCGAACTACTGCAATACAGCGAGCACCACTAGTGCCAGCTAAATAAAAGATTCTAACTACGGAAGGCACTAACTACTGATAGGTATAGTTAGCAAATGAAAGATTTTAATAGATAACAAACAGTGTATTTACCTTAATAGTCAAAATATATATGATAGTTCATGACATCCAGTCTTCCAAATTACAAAACTGCGCCATCTCTCTCCCCACGTCCACCACTGCTGGCGGCTCACCTCCAACTGCGCAACGCTACGCGCTGTTAGCATCCAGCTGCCGCTGCCCAACACTACAATGGCAGACAACAATGCAAACCAGCTACAGACTGCACACGACACAGCCAGTGACTTTCATACAGAGCGCTACGTGGCGGCGGCGTTACCAATAAAAAAACCGAAACAGCCTACTTACAATTTGATTATTGTCTCAGTCTCCCTCTTGTCTGTATCACAGAGGAGTATTTCAGAGGCCAATCTCGGAAAGGCATTTGCTAAGATATTTATATGATTTCCTGTAGATACTAAATTTTTATTTAATTCACTAGCAATGCTCAGAAAATGGTTGTTAAATACTGTACATATATCTGGTTTATCATAACAGAAATATTATTACTGCAAACTGACGTTATATCGTCAACCTTGTGCTGCTGAAAAGACATTTCCTTCACAACTGACCATATGGCTGTAATTTTATACTGTGAATTACCTATTCTATTTGCATACCACATACTTTTTGCCTTGCTAATATTTTTAAGCATCTTACAATACTGTTTGTAATGGGCTACTGTAGCTTGATTGTGACTACTTCTAACATTTTGATATAACTCCCACTTTGTTCTACATGATATCCTTATCCCACTAGTCAGCCATCCGGACCGTCCATTACTATTAGTACCCCGTTTAGGATGTTCTAATGGAAAGCAACTCTCAAAGAGCATGAGAAATGTGTTATGGAGTTCGGTAGGCAGGGGAAGCTAAGTTCTCCTGGTGCCAATCGGACTACACACTTACGCAGCGAGCTGTGTGAAACGTTGCATTGTCCTGCTGGTAGAAGACATTGTGCCGAGGAAATACAAACTGCACTAAGGGGTGGACATAACCCGCCCGGTTAGCCGTGTGGTCTAACGCACTGCTTTCCAGGCGGGAAGGGGTGCCGGTGCCCGGCACGAATCCGCCCGGCAGATTAGTGTCGAGGTCCGGTGTGCTGGCCAGTCTGTGGATGGTTTTTAAGGCGGTCTTCCATCTGTCTCGGCGAATGCGGCTGGTTCCCCTTATTATGCCTCAGTTACACTATGACGGCGATTGTTGGCAAACAGTTTCTACAATCACGCGTACGCCATAATTACTCTACCACGCAAACCTTTGGGTTACACTCGTCTGATGTGAGACGTTTCCGGAGGGGAGGGGGGGGGGCGTTCCACTGGGGGCCGAACCGCACAATAGCCCTGGGTTAACTGTGGGGCGGCGGTGGGGTGAGTGGACTGCTGTAGCGTGTTGTGGAGTTGTGTACCACTGTGGGCTGCGGTGGAGACGAAGCCTCTACGTCGTTTCTACGTCCTCAGTTCAATACAATACAATAGGGGTGGACATGGTCCAAAGAATAGATGTGTACTTGGGTTGATCTCTTTGCTTACCAGAATGACGAGATCACCCAGGAAATGCTGCGAAAACATTTCCCACGCCATAATTATTGCTGGGTGTTTGCATTCAGACGTTTCGTGCCGTACACGCCAATGGACATTTGACTCATTCAACATATAACGTGATTCATCTGGGAAGACCAACTGTCGACACTCAGTAGACGCCCATTTGTGTATCGGCGTGCAAATTCCAGTCTTCGTCGTCGATGAACAACAGTCACCATGGTTGCATGAACCAGGTGTCTGCTGAGGAGACCTCTATATGCAGCAACGTTCGCTGAACGGTGATTATCAAGACACTGTTGGTAGCCCCGTTGTTCGTCTGGGCGGTCAGTTGTCGAACAGCTGCACGGCTATTCGTCCGTGCGCTTCACCGCAGCCGTCGTTCACTCTGTCATTACGGTCCTTGTTGCTTCGGCACCGGTTTCGGACAGCGCCATTTTGCCGTGCATTGTGTATCTTAACCACAGCAGCATGCCAACAGTTTACAGACTTAGCCATTTCGGAAATCCTCTCGCCCATGGCTCGAAAGCCAGTGATCATGCCCGCTTAGACGTCAGATAAATCGCCCCGTTTCCACATTATGCCAACGACTGCGCTGTCTTCCCTGTCCCCCCCCCCCCCTCCCCTACCACCCTCGCACGGTGCTACACGCTTTATATACCGTCCATTGCTAGTGCTGCCGTATGCTGTCTATGAGTGGACTATGCATTCCGATGAGAATACCGAAAGAAATCTAAGAAAAGGTAAATTGTGATAATCAGTTGTTTGGGTGTAATGAGCGGAGAGAGCTGAAAAGATCTCATTGCTTTACGGGGTGGTCTATTTTAATTTCAATCAAGAAAAATTAAGGGTGTGGCACATCTATTTTGGGTAGCAAGTGACTAACAGCCATTCGTAACAAAGTGTCCAGTGAAAACGTTGTGCCGCAACTCGGGAGGAGCCATGCAGAGATCGTTAATAATCAACAGAGAAATATCGTAGTGTATGAAACTATTAGTGCTTGTCTCCAAGAGAATAGTTCGGTTCACTGTGCTCCTGATGCGAGAGCCATCAGTGATAAATCTGAGGCAGATGAACGAATCGACAATAGAATTACTTTAAAACGTAGTACTGTTTAGGCTTAAAGACTGGAGCTAGGGGTCTTCGCGCCACTGAGTGTGGTTCTCGAAAAAAGCGAAAAAATCCTGTTGCATACGACGACGGAATTATCTTCGACTCCGATCGTTCGAGAATGTCTCCATCACATGGAGCAGTTGCCGGTGAGCATGGGGTGATAATGGTCTGCTTGTCCGGTGAGACGAAGCCATACTCAGTGCCAACTCAGTTGTGTTTCTTTGGTTTGAGATCTCACCAGAAGGTATTTCTTGAATTGAAACAGCCATTCAGTATCCTATAACTAAGGGAGTTAGTTAACTGTCTCCAGCAGATTAATAACCCATTTCAGAGTGAAGCTGCCGGTACAGTACTGAGCGTAGAGGCAGGACGCGAACGCCGCAGATGCGTTGCTGGACTTTTTTGGTGTTTTAAACTCATAAGCTGAGTTTGACAACCAGATGATGAGAGCATTGTCCACGAAAGCGAGTTGTTGAGTTTTGTGAAGGATATAAAGTGACTGAGGATTGAGAATAAACAGAAGAAAGATGAAAATAATGAGGAATAGCAGATATGAGATTACTGATGCAGTTAACATCAAAAAATGAGAACCATGAAGTAGAAGCAATGGAATTCTGCCACCTAGGCAGCAAGATAACGGATGGAGGATAAAGCAAGACAGAGCCAGAGGCAGAGATTAGAGTATATCCAACAAATAACTGAGAGTGTGTGGTGCAAGTGCTGCTCTAAGGTGAAGAGGCAGGCACGGGAGAGGAAACGATTGCGGGCCTCACCGAACCAGTCACAAGAATGATGCCCATCCTCACACCTCCCCAAAAAATAAATAAATAAACAAGAAACGAGAGTGTAAATATTGTCACTAACATCATATGATTTACAAATAATCATCTTTCAGTTGCGTTTGAATAACTATTACTTGACACATGTTCGTGCTTATACCTGTAAATTTCTACCCATAGGTTCACTGTCAAAGTTGATGCGTCAGATTCCCTCATAAAGGCATGACATATAGTTCGATTTCTTTTTCATTTCATTGATTCGCTTTGTACATTTCTGGCAAAAATTTTCTTATCCTCGCTGTCTGAATCAGTGACAGTTAAAGTTTGTGATTAACAAAATGTCTTCGTTAAATCACTGTTTTTATCTGGGGATTCTTTCACGATTCGTATACGAAAGTGGGTCTTCCTTTTGTTAATTTACATTGTTACCACTCCCTTACGTAAACAAATTTCTCAAAATCTTATGCTTGAAAGTGTCTTAATGCCGAAATAGTAGTAAAATAAAACACTAACAGTTGAACGCAAGATGATATCATTAAAAAAAATTAGTTTCTGTGAAGCTATTACAAGAAAGTAGCTTACTGAGGAATTTTTTCAGTACTGATATCTAACACCGATGAGGTGTCCATGTCACAATGCCTTCCATACAGGCTATAGATTCAGCAACAGTACGCGATTTAAAAGATCTCTTTCTACGTATCTTCTATATTTCAATTTCGTTCTTTATTATATTCACGAAATTCAAACTTCATAGTTAAAAGTGGCCACATGAAGCATATATACCTAAGAGATCAAGTTTTGAGGCTTCCTGGAGTTGAAAACATTTCCTTCCTAACGTGTTTTTCGATTTCACTCAGTCATAAGATTGATTTTGTATCTACACTTAAGATATCTACTGCGATATTAACCAAATTCCCAAATGTTTTGGCGTTCCATGGAAATATAATTGTAATGCGAAGCAAAATAATGTAGCAGCTTTCCGACTGAAGAATATTAAGTCTTCCAATTTATTCGCTCGTTTCTTAACTCTCCTCAATGCCCTGTCTATGAATGAAACAGTAATAAATCTGCTCCACTAGTACTTGGGGAAAATTTTTAGCAACTCAGATATATAGAAAACCGGTACCTAAATACAAATTTTAAGTCTGTGATAGAATTTAACTTCCAGCTTCTGTGCACGTCATAACCAAGCAATATTGACAAAAGCGCCAAGACTGAGAAGC
The DNA here is from genome assembly GCF_023897955.1 of Schistocerca gregaria. Lineage (NCBI taxonomy): Eukaryota > Metazoa > Arthropoda > Insecta > Orthoptera > Acrididae > Schistocerca > Schistocerca gregaria. The sequence continues at coordinate 585,234,958 of NC_064921.1, forward strand.
TGCTCGGCCTTCACTACGGAAGGAACGTTAGATTTGCACTTCTCACTGTGTTAGTGTGACATCTCTGACACAATTTCCCGTTTTCACGTCCTCGCAGGGGAAATAAATCTTGGCTTCCTGTTGCTTTCTACCCACTGTAGTGTAGGCTGAAACAGTTCTGCTCAGAGCAGCAAAAGGAAACCGCGGCAGTTTGTCTTCTCTTTGTCCGTGTCGTGTGCCAGCCTTATCGATGTGGCCGCTAATGGACGGGCCACCACAGGCTGTTTGCTTCCGGATCCTGAGGACGTCTTGCAGTCCCTCAGCACAGAATGATATATTCTTCGTGATAATGATACTAGTACAACTGTTAAAAAGGTTTCCTGACTCCCGATTTACGCCCATGGATAACTTTCCACATTAATCCGGACGTGTTGCTTCACGTCAATCTCCTTCTATATAAAGGGGATGACAGTTCTTGGTTACCAACTGAATGCTGAGATACTCACTGGAATTAGGTACACCGTGCAAAGATAGGTCACGCAGGAAGAAGAATACTGAGCCGAGTGTTAGCAAAATTTTAATGCCTCTGAATGATGAAAATTGGTAGTTTCTTACTAGAAAATTCAAAGAACCTTCAGATATGACTGTCATGAAACAGTGAAGACCTTACTAATCAACACAGAAGACACACATTGAAAACAAAAGAAGAATTTTATTAGACTTCCTCTGTAAACATTGCGGCTACCTTTCTATAGAAGTGCACTGACGCTGACCATGAATGTCTACTTACAAAAAAGTTTCAAAATTGATAATCGTTCCTTACGTTGACCAGGCAATAACAACAATATCATTGTATTGGATTGCATCCATCATAAGTTAAAGAGATTATCAGGCAGCTATTGTGTTTTCCGAGTGGGACAACATGTACGGTCCAGAATGAAGTTTGGAAGGTAGGAGATGTATTGGCGGAAGTAAAGCTGTGAGTGAGGGTCGTGAGTCGCGCTTGGATAGCTCAGTTTCGAGTCTGGCACACACTTGGATAGGTGAAAATGTGTGCCCCGACTGGGACTCGAACCCCGGATCTCCTGCTTACATGGCAGACGCTCTATCCATCTGAGCCACCGAGGGGACAGAGGACAGTCCGACTGCAGGGACTATCTCTCGCACGTCTCTCGCGAGATCCAAATTCTCACCTTGTATGTCCACACACTATTGGTAGTGCCCCACCCCAACATACTTATTACTCGTTGAAGACAGTCTTACCAAGTCCCGTAAGAGTTCGGGGAATATGTGTGCATCCGCACAGAAGAAGAAGGTCATGGCCGGTATTGACAGAACTGTATACTTCTATGGATATGGTGTCTGTTCTTTCGGACATGTCCGAGTGTAGTGTGTGAACATACAAGGTGAGAATGTGGGTCTCGCGGGAGGCGTGCTAAAGATAGTACCTTCAGTCGCACTATCCTCTGTGCCCTCGGTGGCTGAGATGGATAGAGCGTCTGCCATGTAAACAGAAGATCCCAGGTTCGAATCACGGTCGGGGCACACATTTCCGAAAGAACAGACGCCATATCCATATTAGTAAGTAATATAGATGTACAAAGGTTGCTGAGAGGTCCAAAACATAAGTGAGACGTGCACGCGTTAGAATCGATATCCGCCAATCATTGCACCTCCTAGCTTGTCGTTTCCTAGCGACGGGTTCGTTGGGGTTCAGCGAGCGGGGACGCAGCTGCACGTCGAGTGGATTTAACCGCACTTGCCCTCCCTTCTGGCGTCAATGTTTGCCTGCTGTTCTGCGTGGTAACTAGGACTGCTCACCAAAGGCTGAGGTCCGTCTCGTCATACTATGGATGACTGTGGAAAGTGCGACTATAATTTGTGACGAATTATTATTTTCATCTGCCTTTGTGGTGACAGGTTCGTGTCTTCAAAGACGGCGCGTTTCTTATTTTTGTAGCTTTACTTTGTGCATGCTCAGCGGCCAGTATTTACTATACACCCAGGAAAAAAAGGCGAGCATCTTTTGTTGCATTTGACTGAAGTGCTGGTTGTAGCGCTTGTTCTTTGAACGAATCTGTACTATAAATATTTAATTTGGGTTCTCGTGGTTAGTGCAATCAAGCTTTCAGCAACAACCTTCGTTTTGATCTTAGTCTCCAATGTTGGTCAATAATCTTAGTTACCACTACATACCTGTGTTACTTTAAGGCTATTTTTAAAAGGCAAACAGGACTTAGTTTTTAAGGCTAATTGTTTCTAATGAAAACCTACTTCTTTAGTCATCTATCGAACAGAAATTGCTGTTTTAAATTGTGTGCTTCTTTTTTTAAAGGGACATGTCTGTTTATGAGAGGTCAATCCATTAAGGTGTTTATTCATTCTTAAATATTAAATTGCACAGCCTTCTCTTTGAATGTTACTGAGTCACAGTGAATTCCTGAAAGAATCTTATGTTAATTTCTGTTGTTGTCACTTTGTAGTATGTGATTAAATTTTAACGTGTGTGTATTTTAGATTATCTAATGAGCTGAATAAAGAGACCGAATATGTCTGGGCTAAGCCCACCACTCAAGCCGTGTCAACGGCTAAGTACCTGTTTCAGATAATCGGGTGGTAATTATTGTTGTCAGTGCTCTCACTGAATGAGAAAGCGAAGTGTGAGCTGATATGAAACTTCCTGGCAGATTAAGCTATGAGGACAGGTCGTGAGTTGTGCTTGGGTAGCTGAGATGGTAGAGCACTTGCCCGCGAAGGGCAAAGGTCTCGATTTCGTGTCTCGGTCCGGCACACAGTTTTAATCCGCCAGGAAGTTTCAGTGTTCTCATTGTTTAAATTTTGTTTCAGTTAATTCTCTTATTGTTTATTATGCTCAATAACTTACTTGAGCTGTAGTTTGAACAATTCTTTAAATGTTCAATAATCTGAACTACCTTCCCTCTGTGCTACCATTAAGTATTTGTCTCTCATAGGTCACTTTATCCACTTTAAAATGCCGCTGATGCAACTGAATGGATCGCTGTTTCACCATTACTTAATTTTCAAAACAAACAAATCTCAGTCACGTGCACAATAACTGTTTAATTTTCCATCAGAAATGGGAACACTATGTCACCTAAAATACGTTCTGCGTCAAATGTTTATCAGGTCATGACTTAACGCAATGCAGAAGCTTATAAATACTTTTGTGGTGTTTAATGTAAATGTATGCCTGAGTTCACGAGTTCCAATGTACAGATTCTTTTCTGATTTTCGTCGCTGTCTTTCCCTTCCGTTCAGAGTTGTGCAACCGATAGCAACAAAATGTTCTGAATTTTGAATATTTATGTCATATTTGTGGCATTTGGTAACAACTATTCTCTTATTTCTGAACTTTTACTGTGAGACACAAGTATGAAAGTGCATTACAGGAAGGTCAGTTTAATGCTGCCCTAATGAGTAAATAGTAGCCTACCAGTGACATGTCTGCTACTTTTCATCCTCAAACGACTACAAAAGTACATTAGTAGCGACACAGCGTTCGATTGTCGAACTAAGTTGCTTGACCTTTGCTTTTAGTTTCGGTAAATGTGGTTAATGAATGCGAGTGATTTATTCAAAGAGATCTAGGAACCAGTTAATGGTGAAGCCTGTCCACTTTACACCTAGAAGTTGTTATCTGAAGCAGGACTATATGGGAAACTTTTTGAGAGGAAAGCAGTAAGTTGCTTTACGTTGTTGTAGTTATAGACTTGGAGCTTCCCAATAAATTCCAATAGACAATATACAATTCAGAAGAATTGTTCATAGTGACGACCGCTATACTCGACAGCTACAAACATTACATTGGACGAAGTCGCTTCAACAAAATCGATGTCAGTGATGAAAAAGAAAATATCTATTCGAATTTCAGCTGGGAATAAAAAACTTGTTTTTGTTCTGGCTTGCGTAAATACTTATAAAGAAAGCTATGTAACCCTCCTTGGAAAAATTTTGCTACAGCCAAATCAACTTATTAATGTTGACAAAGATATTTTTGCCGTACCAGTATGATCCATTACTGGTCTCCTGTTGTTGAATGTCATATTGATCGAATTCATTACTGAACGACTTACCTTTATCAATTGTGACGATTGACTATTTACCTGATGAAGCTGCCTTGATGAAACGTCTGTAGTCATCAAACACATTGCTTCGATTCACTGTACAGTTCTCAGAGACTGGCAGCGGCTTACAGTGAATCAATATTGCTCAGTTATTCTTGGGAAGGTGGAGGAATTAGGTCACTGCACGTTGGCGTCGTAGGCTGTTGCGATGACATTCCTTGGCGGCTTACCTGAAAGAAGAGGAAACACCTTTTAGGTACAGGTTAGTTGCTGAAACATCGATGCTTCTAGGCTAATATTACCACCCACAGAAATTCGTTTCCCTGATGCTCAGCATCACCAACACACAACTCATAAAATGTTAATCTACTATCGACTTTTGTCCATTTTGATGATGCTCACAGTGGCGCCACATTCTTCTTTATGCGCGAACAGCGGACGTATTAGTTATGTAAACAGTGATTTTTTTTTAAATGGAAAATGAAGCACACTACATAGCTATCAGTATCACGTGACCGAAGCCGGGGCTCACAAGCAAAGGTGTGTGCCTCAAATCTATTGAGAGCCCTCTACCAATTCCGTTAAGCAGTGCATGATACTTTTTATCATGTTGCATTAAATTCTCTCAAAACAGATACTAACCCAGGCCTTACAGCACTGCTCATTGTAAACTTTTCTAAAAACAAAAGTTTTGTACTACATATGTATCTACAAAAATGTGTCAGTTCAGATTCTAGACGAACAGAGAATTCATGAATAATCATTATGAAACTTAAAAAAAGGAACTGGCCAAGTGCGAATAGGAGCCGCGCACTGAGGGTTCCGTACAAACTCAATTATCAATATACATAATCCATCCATCTTGGGAATCGTGAATCTCAACGATTGTTGGCTTATCGAAATAGATACTTGCAAGATCAGCACCGGGAATTCCACGGCCGTTTCAAGATGTCTACGGCAGTTCTTCAGGCTAGCCCAGACGTACAAAAAGAAGCGAGCAGAGGACTTCAGTTTATTTATGTAGAGAAAGAAGATTAAACATTATTTACGTACAAAGAATTTTATGTGCCGTAAATAAAGTTCAACAAGTTTTTTACTTTACTTGTAAAGTGAAACATTGCTTCTTGCCGAATTTCATGAGTCTAGGTCAACGGAGAGTACATTTTAGTTTTTGATGAGTGAGTTTGCGAGTGTCAAAATATGTGACATAAGCGACTGAATCTATTCACTGCATTGATTCAGAAACTTAAATTTTCTACACCGCCAAGGGGACACAGATTTTAGTACGTCACATAAATTTGAACTTGATATGCCAAACTGTTCCAGAGATAAAAGAGTCTTAACAGACGGATGTACGCACAGACATACGGATAAAAATACTACAAAGAGATATTTTTTCGTGTGATAAAATTGCAAATTGACAGCATTCGGATTTTTTCTTTATTTGTACTGTACAACCTTGCTCCTTGCCAGATCTTATGATCCTACGTCAACGCGAAACAGCCTACAATTTTTGATGAGAGGGTTTTCAAGTATGAAAATAGGTGACATAAATGTATGCATGTTTTGATTGCATTGACTTAGAAGTTTACAATTTCCATCCCTCCTAGCCACCATAGACCTTAGTGTACGACACAAATTTGAACATTATGCGGAAAACTGTTCCAGAAAAACAGGGTCTGAACTGACGGGCAGACAGACAGACAACAAGTTTCAAATAGTCTCAAGTGCTCTCAGTCGGGTTCATCTCTGCAGTTACCATAAGGCATTTCACGCAGTTGATCCCTTTTTCCTGGAAGAAGGTGCTCCTTAGATGGTCGCGGTCTCGTCGTACATCATCACCTTGTAAGACGAATCTACCGCCGAATTGGCGACTGTAGGGCTTGGCAGCAGGGTGGAGGATCCCGTCCTATGCTTCTCAGCCTTCAAATTTCCCTCTATAGTAACGAGAGGTGTACGGCATCCGTCCGTAGTTGACACAATCCAAGATATAAATTTAATTTAATTTTCATTCTATGTTTATGCCTGTCTGTTTATATGTGCGTTTTCTTCAACACTTTTTCTTCTAATTAAAGCACGAATTACTTATATCTATATTCTCTCCTATCTTCTCTCCCACTGGTTTGCTTTCCCTGTTCCGTCGTCGAAATTGCTTCTGTTTCATCCTTTTCTAATGTCCATACCAAATTAGTTGTTTTCCTTCCACAAAATCGATAATCGAATTTGTGACATCCATTTTCTTCCTGATTACTTGATTTCGGGTCTTTTCCGCCTGGACACCCTTGCAGACTGCCTTTTTAAATCCATCTTAATTGGCATCAATCTTTTGATTTAACTGTCCATATACTGATCCATGTGCCATAATGGTTGTAATGCTTATTTCGTTATTCTGTTGCTTTCTTTTTAATCTACTGATACTATAAAATACCATTCAATGTCCAAGTAATAAATTTTCTATCATTTATTCATGAACGACTTGTCTTATCTTGTTTATAATCTTCTGCGATTTTTACTCTTAGGTATTGGTACTCTTCATTATGGGTAATGCACTCATTCGTTATTTCAAGGTCTAATCTTTAATTAACGAACAACTTTCTGGAGAGGGCTACCACAGCTCAGAGACGTTAAGGATAGCAATAGAAACACTCAGAACTTAATAATCATTTAATTAGTCATAAAAATTGTGACAATCAAAAACGTCAAGACTGTTGAGGTGTTTTCAAAATCTGCGTAGCTGTATGAAGCTGCTTTATTCCCAGCTGCCACTTCCACATCAGCATCAACCCATCTTCAGGTTTATAATTATGTTTTTTTGTTGTATATGGGCAATCACTGAGTCTCAGCATTCCGAAAGTTATCTACGTTCAGAGTCAAATCACACATCTTGGAATGTCATTATAAAATAGTAAGATATCTTACAGGATGTTATCCAGCCTGACTCATTCAACAGTCATGCTTTGTACATTTTGACAAGCATCTTTTGATTGCACTCAATTTTATTGTAACAACCCACCCACGTGGTTTGACTCTTCACGTGGATAACTTCTCGAATTCTGGGACTCTGTAACTGTTCATCGACACTATGAAAATATAACCATCATAAACATGAAGGTGCTTCTAGACTGACATGAAACTGGTACTTGCGAATATGGCACCTTCATACAGGTGTGCAGCTTGTGGAAACACCTCATCAGTCTTCACTTTCTAATTGTCGTTATTAGTATGACAATTTAAACGATTATTGAATGTTGTGATTTTTATTGTTATTCACACATCATTAATTGGCCCCCTTCTAGCATGCTCACCTAAGGGCCGTATGATTATACTCCTCTATTAATTTAATTTTGATATTTTCAACGTCTTTCTCATCTTATACTAAAATTACCCATTCATCAGCAAATTGTAGTGAATATATAGTACTGCAAGACTACAATGCACTTGCGGTATGTTTCGGAAGACGAGGCGACAATGTGTTATCACCCTGACAACAATCATTAAATTGATTTTGCCCGTTAACTGTGTCTGTTGTTAATAGCCTAGATTAGAGATTATCACATTTACCACAACCCAAATGAACTTCAGTGTTGAAACAACTTTAATGAAATGGTGACCCTGTCACTATTTTAGACAACTGTTGATGGGTGATTAATATATCAACACGGGATTGATCTTTTATAAAAGCTATAGGACAAGTTTAGTGATAATAAAATGGGACATGAAGATACATGTTCAGCGAGATGACAAAAATAAAACATGATCTTATGGTAGCACAAATATGCAACAAACAGTTAACACTTCCTTCGATGGCAGCTGGCTGGCATAGATTACGGTTTGTCTGCTTGAACTATTTACTCTGGCTCAAAATATGGATAATGCAATATGAAACACTGAATAGACCTTGATAGATTTATTCTACACAGAAGTTATACTACGTTGATGCATCTGAGAACAAGTGGCGAGATTGACGACCCTGTTTGCCCTAACAAGCCGGAGCAGCAGTACAATACCCCTTCTCTCAGTGTGTGTCACTGTCTCTGTTGAAGATCCTAGTTCTAGCATGTGCAGAGCAGCGACGTGAGGCACCTGTAATTTCTTATTTTGGGCACGAAATATGCAAAGGTGTGCCTGGTGATCTGTTAGACGGATCTCAGTTACTCTTTAATGGAGCCCTGAAATCCCAGCTGATTCCAGCGAGTGACACTCCCATTCATTGGACATACCATGGACCAATTTGACTCACTTATACGCCAGCGTGCAGAAGTACATCAAACGTCAAACTGGCCGACCTGTCATGGCTAAAATGCCCTTGGCACAGCGGGTTGTCTGAGATGGGTGAGGTCTAAACTGTAGGTACAGAAGCCGGCCGCGGAGACCTTGCGGTTCTAGGCGTTTCAGTCCGTAACCGCGAGACTGCTACGGTCGCAGGTTCGAATCCTGCCTCGGGCATGGATGTGTGTGATGTCCTTCGGTTAGTTAGGTTTAAGTAGTTCTAAGTTCTAGGGGACTGATGACCTCAGACGTTGTACGGATAAGCCCATACCACAGGTTCCAATGTCAAGACCAGTGCTAGTCAGAAATCATGATCAGGACAAGTGCCCCACGTTCAACCCACTCATAAAAAAAGTCAAGACCAGAATCCTCTACAGACCAGAGTGAATCAGAAGACCAAGTTGTCCTCTCCTCACTTTCCATCAAACCTTGGTTAACTCCACAAAAGCACTCACATCTTTATGTAACGGAAAATGTAGCTATACTCTTGGAAGGAAGCATGTTTAGTTATACTTCCATTGTCATGAAAATATCAGAAGCACCAGCAACCAACTAACCTTGGGAAGTTTACTTTCCAACTTACTTCATTCAGTAACGTGCCAAGGCAAAATGGGTGCAGGAAAAATGCGAAGAAAACTAAACAAAAATGGTCGCCGGGACGACAAATTCGCCATACACGAAAGTGAAAACAACCTTTGATGAAATTGAAGTCAAAAGCGTCAGCTTTCAGGGGTTGCACTTTTAAACGCAAAGGAGACAGCGGAGGAATAGCAAGAGTACATTGAGGCTCTCTACGAAATGAAGGGAAGGAAGATTAGAAGTTTAACGTTCCTTCAAACGGGCGGTCATTATAGACGGGGCCTCTACGAGAGGGACGAACGGTCTGATAACGTGAAATAAGAAGACATGGGAGTCAATATGGAAGACATAGTATGAGAGTCACAATTTAACAGAGATTTGGACGGCAGACGGCAAATATAACATTCCATTGAAATCTCTAAAATCATTGTGGGAAGTGGAAATCAAACAACTTTTAAAGTTGGTTTGCCTGGTGACGTATCATCACAGATAATCCCAAAGATAGTAAGGTCAAATCCGTGCAAGAATTATGACGCAATCAACTCAACATTTCATACATCCAAGTTTCTGGCAAGAACAATATACAGCACAGTGGAAAAAAAAACTGAAAATCTTTTAAATGATGATTACTTTTGTTTAAGGAAAGGAAAATGCAACAGAGAGGCGCTGCTGATATTGCGCTTGATAATAAGAATAAGACCTAGGAAAAATAAAGATAAGTACACAAAAACTGCCTACCTACAAAAGAGGTCCAGCATTGTAAAATCATGCAAGATGTTCGAAATTCTCAGGGAAACTGTTTTAAGCTATATGAAAACATGGGTAATATAAAATATGTACACAAAATAAGATGGAACAATAATAATGGATTACCAAGAACGAAGTACTCCGATCAGAAAGGATGTAAGACGATGATGTAGTCTTTCGTCCCTATTGTTCATCGAAGTAGAAATGACGGAAATAAAAGAACGGTTCAAGAGAGGGCGTTAAAATTCGGGGTCAAAAAATGTGAATGATAAGATTAGCTGATGACAAAGTTATTCTCAGTGAAAGTGAGGAAGAACCTGTTGAACGTTATGAACTGTCTAACGGGTATAGAATGTCGACTGAAAGTGAACGAAAGAAATATGAAACTAATGAGGAGTAGCAGAAATGAGATAATGATGAACATAACACCAAAACTGGGGGCCATATTCTGCTACCTTGGAAGCAATATAACATACTCGTACGACGGACGAAGCGAGGACGACATGAAAAGAAGGCTGGCTCAGCAAAGGAGGGTGTTCCAGGAGAAAAGAAATCTACCAGTATCAGATGTAGGCCATAACTTGATGGAGAAATGTCTAAGAATGTATGTTGGTGCACAACAAAGTAAATCATGGAATGTGAGAAAACCAAACAAGACAACCGAAGCGTTTCCCATGGAATCGACGAGGAAAGTTATATGTGTCAATCATTTAGAAGAAAAAGGAACATATCGTTGGGAAGTATGTTAAGATACCAAGGAATAACTTCCACGGTGTATGGCGGAGCGGCAAAGTGCAAGTGTTACTCCAGGAGAAGCATTAATAGTGGACTGCAAAAAGCAGTTAGAAGACTGAAAATCCAAAGTAATGTATAATAAGAGTTTCACCAAACTCTGCTTCTATGACAACTGATTGGGAAAAGAAGCTTACTGTCAAGGTTACGAGGACAGTGAAGGAAGGCAGTTCGAAAGTAGGTCATCAGTTGCAGTGGAATACGTATTCTGAGATATACAACTCATTATGTGCAAGTAGCCGTCAGTCTTGCCCTCCCGAAGTCTCAAGTTGTTATTCGATAGTGAGCAGCAAGTAACCGATGGAATACCCGTTTAAGTACACCTAGCTGTCAAGTCAACAGAAAACACTTATCACGTCGGGAATCATCCTATAATTTTCCTGCCATCTACGGCCTTCACCCACACCTTTATGCACAAGCGCGTCCTGGATTTGCGATGTGATCACACTTTATAAACAACCCAAGGGCCTGACGATGTTAGGGTTCAAATTGTCTCCAACCTGTCACTGACCTTTTTTCGCAGCCCTTTCCGTAAAATACACATTGAAATACGTTGACAGTCGTAGCTGCCTTCACCCCCTCTCGCTGCATTACTGAGGTAACAACTTTCAAAAGTTTCGTTTTAAGTGAGTCATGGCCACCCCGAGTTGAAAATATTTTTGAGGTTCATTTGCTAGGTTACAGTTTGCTATATAGCGTGTGAGGGTTGGATTGGTAAGCTCATATTTCACATGAATGCATGCATTAAACACGCTCGCTCACACACACACACACACACACACACACACACACACACACACACATACACACACGCACGTCGACCACTAGCCTATTTTGCTTAATTCAAATACGCAGGATTCTATAAACTAAAACATAAACCTCAAAAAATTTTCAACTTGGGGACAGCATGAATGAATGCCGTTACCTCAGTATTACTGAAGAGGACTGAAGATAGCTGGCACTATCTGTCTATTAGAACGGTGTCGTTTTCCGAACGAAGTGTGACATAGAGCCACTGGCTGCCGGGAGACAAGTTGAACTACATCGCCAGTTTTTTGTGTTGCTTACAAATTATGGTCACCCTTCTCAAATCCAGGGCTCAGTATCCATAAGTACCTTTAAGATATCTCCTGCTTTTGCTTAAGGGAACTTTAATTTTTTATTGCTTTAGCGAGAAGCCAGAATCATTACGGCACACCACCTCTCGTTAACAGAACAGCATATAGATTTGTGTGTTGTACTGATTATACAGAAAACCGCATTATTGATGTTATTTGAACTCCACGAAAATGAGATACTCATCTTGCATTTTTGTAAAATCTTCAAATATAAAAATCTAGAATTGTATTCCCAAGTATTATGATAAGAGTGTCATGTGTTCCAGAAGTTGCACTGGTTCCATCACATTTAAAATTTTCTCACCTATCGTATGTTTGAGACTTCAGTTACAGCTTGTGCACTTAACTAAAGAAATGGAGGAAAAGTGTAGACTGAAAAGCTATCTACTTATTTTTTTGTATTTTACTTGCCTTACGTTAAGAATGACTGTAAGGCAAACATTGTGCGCGATGACGGTTCGAAGAAAATACAAATCTCAGTCATAAATGGCTTCATGAAAATTTGTACACTCATCTTCAGAAAAAAACAGGACGTTCACATTCACAGGACATGTACATCAGGATGTTCCGCAGAAATGATTACCATTTCAGTCACCTCAGTTCAGCATGTGACCTGTTGCCCAGTAGGCAAAGGGTCTGCCAGGGATCCTGATATCATGTTCCATGAATGATGGCATCGACGGTTGTAAGGCACGAATGCCGTCCTGTGGTATAGCATCCGCGCTACATTCAATTGTTCAGATGGTTCAAATAGCTCTGAGCGCTATGGGAATTTAAATCTGAGGTCATCAGTCCCCTGAAACCTAAGTAACTTAAGGACATTACACACATCCATGCCCGAGGCAGGATTCGAACCTGCGACCGTAGCAGTCGCGAGGTTCCAGACTGAAGCGCCTAGAACCTCTCTGCAACCGCGGCCGGCTACATTCACTTGTTCCAAAGTTCATTTGTGTTAGTTGGTATTGGGTCACAGCGCTGCATCTGTCGTTTCACCATATCCCACGCATTTCCGATTGGCGACAAGTCTGGTGATATGGTGGGCCAGGCCAAAAGGGTGAGAGTCTGTGACACCAAGAAGGCATGTGTTCGTGCAGCAACTTGTGGTCATGCATTGTCTTGTTGAAAAATGGTGTCTGAGTTGTTGTGCAGAAAGCATACTGCACTGGGCAGGCACCAGCTGTGATTTGTGGCTGTATCCAATAGCATACCTCACCATAACGCTGTGAGTTGGCGCTGTATGTCTTGTGCGAATGCAGTCACTGTGTGCTGCTCCCCATGTTTGCATGGAACCAAAATAAGGCCATCATCTTCAAACAAACAAGACTTGAACTCTTCAGAAAACAATATCTGATTATATTCCTGGCCACAGTGACGTCGTAGCATACACCGTAGCAGTCTTGCAAGTTTCTGCGTATTCGTCAGACGTAGGTGGAGACGTGGACGACCCTCAGGTAGTCCGTGCCGTAATAAACAGCGACGGACTGCCACCCCTGATAGTGTATGGTGTGTTTCCATGTTCCAATGTTGCACCAGAGACGAGGAGGACGCAGAACTGCTCTACAATGCCATTCGGATGCGGTGTCGATCTTCTCGGGGAGCGGCCTGGGTGGTGCGACCTTGGAAGGTGTCAGGCAAATCCAACACCTTTCATGAAAACCCTGACATGATAAGCAAATCCAGTGGTATGTCACAGAGATCCGAATAAAACGTGACATTAAATTAATCAAAGTAATACGAGTAACGAGTGAGCAAATGGAATACCACAGACTAACACAAGAATGCCTAAATGCATGTCACACCTTCCCACCGTGAGACAGACGCAGTTCCGAGGGGAGAAACGAGAACAGAACTATATTAACTATATTAAGCTAGAAGGCCCTACGATAAGGGACGGACTGGACACCCACGTCGCCAGCTAACCACTAGGACAACGCCAGCTGCAAGTTTTAGCGTGAGACTTTTTCGCGTCTCTGTTATGTCAAGGACCACCCCCCAGCCCATGTTAAAAGATAGAGCCCTCCAGAAGAACAGTATAGATCTTACGATAACGCTAAAAGGACCACACGAGCTTTAAGTTTTAGCATGAGACTTTTTTGCGTCACTGTTACATTGCAAACTTTAAAAACATTGCCCCACCACGAAAAGTATAACGTTCCTCATTGGATAGACAGAATTTTTGTAGGCGGAGATTACGGTTAACATTGAGACTCTGATTGGTAAGATGAAAACCAACTTCGGTAAATTGTAGTAAGAAGTTAGGAGGGAAGTTGCTTCCGAGATGGCGAGGTGAGCTGTGCTGCCGGCCGCCGGCCGCCGCCCTGTCGCTGCCTAAACACCGACAAGGTAATGAACGCACGCGATGCTGCATTTTTGAGCGCGTAAGGCTTCACTCAGAACTGCAGAAGTCTCATCTGTTACACCCCCTTTTTGCGTAATACTAGTGTCGATCGTAAATTAAAGCTCAATGTGTTCACATTTGCCACTTGAAGTAAAAATCTGAAACGCGATGATTTGGGCTGTGTTATATAATTATTGAGAAGCCACATCAGCCACTGTAATTTACGACAAGTTAGATAGGTAATTAAAGATAATTGAGGGTCACTGTAGACCATTTTGATAGTTTTCTCTTTTGTGAAACTTAATTTAAACCTAGATTATAGATGTGATATGGAATAATTCATCCTTCGATCCATTGTAGAACTTGGAAACCCATTCGAGGAATATTCGTTCACATTTTTGTTGAACGCAGTTGGTTTTTACCATCCTGTAATAAAACACTTCCTTTTATCAATAGTGCAATTTATGAACAATGTTTTGTGAGTAGAATAAAATTTCCAATGGTAAATTTAACTGATTTTTCGACGTTATTTTACCAGCTAACTAAAAATAGGAAAGCATTGAACCCCTTCCACTAAATTTAGTTAGTATTAAGATTCTTTTACAGGGAGTGCAGTGGAGCTGACGCTGAAATCATTAAGTATTTGGTTATATCATCGCTAGTCTCACTGAACTCTTCTGAATTCTACATGTCATGTGTGGTCTGACGTCTCCTTACCAGCAACAGGTCCCAGGTTCAAACTAGTCAATTCCCTTAAAAACACGCCCAGAGCGTCGCTGCACGAAAGTGGTAGGGAGACACGATATAGAACAAACAGACACCACCCAGAATGTTAGAACCTGACCCATCTCGTCGTGTTCTACGGCCTTCCGTGAACCATTTTGCACACCCCCATTGCATTAACGACACACGGTACGTGGTGTTGCGATGCGATATCGATGTTGACTTTGAAGTCACGGGCGGATATTGTTCAAATGCTAATCATTTCTGCAGAACGTACTAAAATACATTTCCTGTGAATATGAATATCCTATCGCTAGTCGTTCAAGGTGTTCTGTTCTTTATGAACATGAGTGTATTTGTGACAGCTGAAGACAATTACAGGACGGAATACATATGAAATACACAGAATGGTGTAAAGCCATAGCTTTCTAAGAGTTTGAAAAGAAAAGTTTACAACAGATAACCATTACCAGTTCTGCTTGTTACAGAGAGATGTAGATTTAATTGACAAACTTTTGAGTTCATTTTTAGGCATCATTCCAAACATCCTCGACAAGACGACGCAGCGTCTGCGGCGCTGGGTATTGATGTTGAGCAGGTACCACTACGAATTCTACTTTCGACCCATCGTCCAACACGCTAACGCTGACGTCCTATCCCGTCTCCCTCTTGGGCTCGACGCGGAATTAGATAACCAGGAAACTGTTCACTTTGCCCAGGATCGAAACATACGAACATCCCTGCACGAATTCTCGCTGACGGCGATCGAGGAGGCTTCTGCGTCGTCCCCTGTTCCAGTCCTGAGGAATGTTTTCTTGGTGGTCCCGAAAGGGTAGCTGTTTCCTGGCAGGTCGACTAGTCTTTTAGAAATTAGTACACATTGCGCTAAAGGTTCAAAGCCAGCCGCGGGATCTTATCGTTGCTCACAGAGGGCTGTTTGACTGCCGGGCCGTCATTCTGCACCTGCTGCGGCCCTGCATCCTCCAACTCCTCTGTGCACCACTTTGGGTAATAACGCGCACGAAGGCACGTCTCCTTACCTTGCATCGATGCCGACATTGAAAGCATGTGCCGCTCCTACTCTGCCTGCTCCCTGAATCAGGCGTCCCCAGCACATTTTTCGTCATGGTCTCGCCCTGACCATACATGGAACAGGATCCTAGCCGATTTTGCCTGGCCATATCAAGGTACTATGTGACTGCTGGTGGTGGACACCTCCAACTTCCCATATGTGGTGTGGATGCTTTCCAATAACAAATCTGCCCTTGTCAGGGTCTATACGATTGAAGCAGTGTCTTGCGCCCTGATAAACAACAGGCCCCAATTTACAGGAACTCAATTCCAGGCCTTCTGTCGCTGTATGGGCACCGACCACCATTACTTTCTAAAGTACATCCATACGGAGGCTGAGTAGATGCTTTTCACGTTTAAAACCCATATGAAGAAGGGTTTGCTTCATCATTGTCGAAGGATGCCTGGCACAGCTATCGTACGACATTTAGGATCACCCAATCAGTGGGGTCAAACCAGCCAAAATTTTGCACAGGCGCTGACCTCCGTCATCTCGTGCAATGTGCCTATTCAACTTGGAGGGCTACCTATAACTAGTGTGCCTGAGTCTGGGCACACACATTTGGCTGATTTCCAGTGTGGACTGAAGGGATCATCATATGACACAAGGGTGTCAGATGTTTGGCATCGTGGCTAGCCATCTTCACTTGATCTGTCACCACAAACTCTGTCCAAGACCACATTTACCAATTGGCACTTCTACCACTGTCTCCACCTCCAACCATTGGACTGGGAACCATGGTTGCTACTATCCGGATCTCTCGCCTTATCCCTGTGCATCCTGCATCATCATACAACTTATGTACCCACTCTCCAGTCTTCCAAAAGTGGGTGAGAGTATGCAATTTAGGAATCTATCGAGACAGAACAGCTTCCTCCATTCCAACCTTTCCTCGCCCCAGTGGCATGAGAGCAGTCTCATGCTGCAGGTGCACTGAGGGCTCCACTGCTCCCACAGTCCTCGACCGGGCCTCCTACCGATGTGGAGCCCAAACTGATAGTCCTACACCTGCTGATGAAAATTCCTGCCTCTGCACCCTCTCCACACTGGGACTGGCATCAGCTGGAACATTTTTGGTCCCAGTGCCAACTTTATGGAGGAGGGATTTAATAGGCCTACCAGTAAACGCAGATGATAGTGAATCAGAGACATTGCAGTCAGAGTCTGTAAGGCGCATCCAGTGACATGATCGCCAGATCACATGTTACTGTCCGACAGCGGTATGGACCAAGGCGAACGGTCGGAGCTCAGTCCTGTATGAGTTTTTTCTTATCCCTCTTGGTCACTGTTAGGAAGCCGACTTTACTCTGCACTCTGGCTTACTGGCTTACATTTTTGGTGAAACTTCCTGGCACATTAAAACTATGTACCGAACTGAGACTTGAACTTGCGGGCTTTCAAACAATAAATTATGAATTATATCGTCTGGTGTTGCGCTGAACTACATATCCTCCGACTCAGCTTTGCAATATTAAAAGTTTTGGCTGGCTTCGTTGTCTAGGGGCTGGGATACGTAGTTGCCACATTACACGCCAAATATTGCTGAGTCTACAGTATACGATTAAAATACACATGAATCGACTGGTCAAAGGTTTCTATCAATCGGCAATTGCGAATTATGAATGTAACATATAAATTTATAAGTGAAAAATTGCAATTAAATAAAATCTGCAGGTACTATCTTAACGACTTCAAACGACGATTCAAATGGATCAAATGGCTCTGAGCACAATGGGACATAACAGCTGTGGTCATCAGTGCCCTAGAACTTAGAACTACTTAAACCTAACTAACCTAAGGACATCGCACACATCCATGCCCGAGGCAGGATTCGAACCTGCGACAGTAGTAGTCACGCGGTTCCGGACTGAGCGCCTAGAACCGCTAGACCACCGCGGTTGGCTTAAACTAAGAGTACGATAGCATAAGTACTTTTGAGAATGCGGTATATTTCTGCCAAACAGTTATTGGCCCAGCAATTAAATAAAATATAAGTGAATACCAGGGAAACAATAGATTCCTACAGCACGTAATTAGTTATGAACAACAACACAGCTCGCGAGATATTCACTTCTAAGCGCACACTAAGTCTTCACTGTGCCACGGAAATCTCAGAAGTGCACAAGTCGGACTCCGACGTACTTCTATCTGCTGCGCAGACGCACAAAGCGCCCCACTCTCTGCAAGTGTCTACCGCGACGGAGCGCCCGTCGCGCCGTCAAGTCCAGCACTTCCCGTGTCCTGTCCCGCACTCCCCAGAACTCCCTTCCACCCAGTCTCCCCATTCACGAGCGCTGTGATTGGCTAGAGCGTTCGCGCCAAGTCTTCAAGCCAACGCAGCCACGCAAACACAAATAAAACATATTCCAAATACTGGGTTTACATTTAAGTACTTGAAATTAAATATATATTCCTACGTCTGGACCATAAACACGCTCTAATACACACTATTAAATACATAAACAAATTAAATAAACATATATCAAAGGAATAGCAACAAAAGGCAGGCCAGTAGCAAAATGTCTCAGTGTTTTCTAAAACACAGTAAATATGTAACCTTTTTGTCCATGAATAGTATATATCGGATATAAACGAAGACATAGATGAAAAAATATTTTATAAGCATGATGCCACCGTTATATCGTGTAACTGTGGAGTGCTTATGACCTGACGCGATCGATAGTAATCGGCCACTTTGACCTCGAATAACTATGGGACTATTTTAGTTACATGCCTGTAATGCATACTAGTTTAGGTTTACACTAATAGCTTTCTAAAGAGACGGCGATCGACAAAATCGGATGAAGCATTTATATTTTGTACATTCGTTGCTGGGTGTTACCTGTTTAATTTACCATCAGACATTAAACTTTAAACTGATAAAGATACTGAAAATCTGATTACACCATCAGAAATGTCGTGCAAATAATGGTAATGTACATGTTTCTCTTTGAGGTATCATGATTCGTCTGGGTACTATTAATTTCTATACGTACTGTGAAATGTCTGCCATTAGGTTTCACAAAGTCCGCCATCTTTGGCTCTCTCGCCATACAAGTCCCTTTCATTGACACAGCGTCACTACGGAACTCCCAGCCACGCGTTCGGGCTGGACCCGTCTTGCTTCGGCCAACGTCCTGTGCGGCCGCCCCAACACCGAACATAGAATATTTCCAGGGCGCCACAACTCGCCCGTTACCTCAAAAACTCGAGATCTTTACCTTTTGCCACCAAGTGCTCTACAACTAAGCTACCCCAAGCACGACTCATACCTTTACCTCCGACTGTACCTGGTCTCGTATGTATACTCATGGTGATTATTCAATATTTCACTTAAAACGAGCTTGTTTTTGGTTATGGAATACACATTCGTATTAGGTATGGACAGTTTACGCATTATGCCAGTAAGTATACTGTCTCTGTCTCTCTATCATGGCGTTTACGAGTGACCCTTCCTGGCACTAAGTGTCTTTGGTTCTACGACTTGCCTGTAGTACGTGATTATTTTGTTTATAGGCCCTGCATGGAGTTGCAATTAAAATTCAGATAATAACTTTGGGTAATGAAATATTAACTCGAAATTCTATAACTTAGACGACTGAAGTTTTCGTATACTAACACCCTAAAACATTTTTTTGTACCTACGACTTGCCAGCATGTAGACACGTAAGGCTAACTGACCTGAACGACCCTTGGAACCACACAGTTAGCTAACTAATGACCCGGGGAATTAATGTCTCTCTGCCAGTCTGTTCACATACGTATGTAAATGTATAGACAAGATGTCCCGCGTCTTAAGCCGGGGCTACAGGCGGCCGCCGGCTGCTTTATGTTTTCCTAACTGGCGCTGGACTGCGCGCTGGGAATATGCTCGCCGCGTCCATGCAAATGAAAGCAGTGCCTGCCGGCTTTAACGACCTCCCCGGCGTCTTCGCCCGCGGGACTTGGCGGCGCAGTCGGCTCGGTACGCAATAAGATCCGGGACGCCGAAGTTGCTGCGACAAATTACAAGTTTTATCTGCTCTCGCCCTGGAGGCCGTCTCAGCCATTCGGTGGTAGGCAGCGGGTAATCATAAACGTATGGCTCTGGTGGGTACAGCTGAGGGCACTGTGCATTTCAAGAGCTCGTAGAAGATGTTGATTTAACAACGCTTTAAAGAGAAACTCAGAGCCCACAGGGAAAAGAAGAGAGAGCAATGTGTCTCTGTTGGAACGCTGCTTCAGCTCCCTTTGTCCAAAAACACACAAGTTCGGTGCTGGTTGAGAGTTCCGCGAACAACAGGAACTTCAGACAGACTGTGATCACGCGAAGAATAAATACTGTAAAATACTGAAAATCCACGAATAAAACCCTAATTCGTCGTACTGCTACGAAAAATATAGCCAAACAGCAAATATAGTTAAAGCCCGCAGCGTACTTCTTCAACTTGAGGGTAGCTGGCGCGTGGATTGCAAGCATGAATGTAGTCGCTGTGAAGGCAGCTTTATCCCACTCCCGAGACCATGGGATCGCTCCACTTGATGTAAAGTGACGTGGCGAAGTATAGCGCTTCTCCAGCTGGTCGTTGTGTGTTCACTGCCTGCTACAAGTATGAGGCGCTGCCTGCTCACGATGCAAATGGCTTTGCTATCTCAGACTCTGGCTACGGTAAACAGTATGTCCAAGTTCATTTTCTCAGAGAGCCTTTACACCTACGTAATGTAATGTCACACTCTCTAGGGGTGTCTGGATTGATTAAATAATGAATAATTAGGGTAAAAGCCAGCCGTTGGGGCCGAACGGTTCTAGGCGCTTCAGTCCGGAACCGCGCGACTCCTGCGTTCTCAGGTTCGAATCCTGCCTCGGGCATGGATGTGTGTGATGTCCTTAGGTTAATTAAGTTTAAATAGTTCTTTGTTCTAGAGGACTGATGACTCTTTGTTCTAGAGGACTGATGAACTCAGATGTTGAGTCCCATAGTGGTCAGAGCCATTTGAACCATTTTGAATTAGGGCAATTAGAGCACGATAGCTTCTTAGGCCAGGCATAAAGTAGAAACTTGTATTTTTAACTGTAGTTAACGAGCGACTAGGCTCAGCTTCGCACAGGTAGCATTATGTGCGGCCAGTCGTCTTGTGTGGCATTGCGTATTTCGTTGTCCAGCCAACGCGTAGAGTCATGAAAAAATTTTAGAGAACAACTTTAACTTACGCGATGTAAGCAGAGCACAGCAGGCAAGTTGTCTGGAGGCATGAATGTTATGTGTTCCCTGTTGAATTGCCATTTAGAGTGACGTTTAATGTCAGTAATGGGAGCACATCGTGATACAAGTCATATGTTTACTGCCAGTGAAATACTGCATGGGTATATGCGTGTGTGAGTGATTCTATATTTATCGGAGGTTGGCTGAGGTGACAAAAATAAAATAAAAAAATAAGAAAGAGCACGGAGGTGTAGATTATCAGCTCCTCTTGTACAACATAGTACGCACCGTGATGCATTGTTTAGACTCATTGGCCGGTCGCGTGGCCGAGCGGTTCTATGCGCTACAGTCTGGAACCGCGCGACCGCTACGGACGCAGGTTCGAATCCTGCCTCGGGCATGGATGTGTGTGATGTCCTTAGGTTAGTTAGGTTTAAGTAGTTCTAAGTTCTAGGGGACTCATGACCTTAGAAGTTAGGTCCCATAGTGCTCAGAGCCATTTGCTATTCTTTGTAGTGGACTCTTTATGGCAGACTTCTTTGGCATGCCACTTAAAGAATAGTGTCCACAACTAGATTTGATTCGAGGGAGGCATAAGCCTGAAAGCTATGTGCTACGCTGCTGAAAGAACATGCCGTATGCATAGAAGCAAAGTGGCATTTGGGTCACCGACGCCTCTACGCTCCCGTCAAGCTGGTCTTCGATATTCTTCTGTCGTGTACTGTCAGTAGGCAACCTCTTTTTTGACATTGGCTTTTCATATTCGTATTTTTCCGTTATTTCTTGTAGGAAGTTTCTTCCTATTCGACAGAGCCTTGTCATCTTGTCCTTGACTGCTCATTATCTACGATAAAGTATTTCTGTGATTTATTTCAGTGCTCCCTAATTAATAGATTAGTTAAATGACTGTGCTTACTGGAAATGTACTTATCGATATGTATAAAGATAACATATGTGTGATTAAATGAGTCTGTACTAGAGAGTTAAGCAGAATCACGTCTTCCCGTGCTATTCTTAATTTTAACGACGCTTTACCACTGTCACTGTGATCACGCGTGGCGCGGTAGTGGGTTTAGGCCTGCTGCAGGAGTAGGGTCTGGTGCTGCCGGCAGCTGTCAGGAGAGCGACCTGAAGCAGGCGAATGCTCCATTTCAGCGCATCGCCGTAGGGCAACGCATATCCTGTAACTTGTTATTTCCAAACCAAGCCGGCACGGTAGCTCAGCGTGTTCGGTCAGAGAGCTGGTTGGCCTCTGTGATAAAAAACTCAGTAGAAGGATCAACAAAACGAACTTGAACTGATGTCGTGTGACGACCGCAACGACCAACCACAACGAACAACAACGAGTTACGCCGGCACGGTAGCTCAGCGTGTTCGGTCAGAGGGCTGCGTGCTCTCTGTAATAATAAAAAAAACTGAGTCAAGGATTCAACGATTAACTTTAACGGATGTCTTGTGACGTCCGGCAGACCGAACGCAACGAACTACATCGAAAAAAAAAAAAAAGAATCACTGTCGAAGAGAGTGACAATTACTATCTGCGAACTTCATTCGCCGCTTTCAAAGCGTATTCAGAGAAGTGTAAAGAGAGACCTAGGCGCGTCTAATGGAATTACATTACGAAATGATACAATACATGAAAAAATCCATATTTCACAATTCCCAACAGCTGCTGGTAAACAGGTCTTTACAACTACCGGTTTAGATCATTTGATGTGCATGAGGTATCACAAAATTATTTTCAGGACCCTTTTATCGCAACATTTTTAGTTTGGTGTCAAATATCAATACACTCAACACAAAAAAATTTAATCTAGTTGTGACAGTGTCCTGACTACTGATGAAAATCTGTCAGGACCGCTTTAGATTTCTTCTTGGACGCCAAAGGACGAACTTTATCATGCAGGCTGTTGTAAATACTTTTATGATAGCTGAAGATGATCACATAAATAAAGTACTATTTATTAGGGCCTCTTGAAATTTCGAAAATACAACAGTTAAGAGCTTTGGGCCACCACTTGCACTAAATGATAGAATATAGATATAACATAGCCGCCATTTGTTCGTCGTGGCATTCAGTGTTAGTACCGCCAAGGAAGTAAGAGACAGTCGTGCATTAGTAATGATGGTATTATTTTACGTTTATTTTGCAATTCCTCACGTAGCGTTCAGCAGCTACCTTAAGAGGACAAAGTCTATGGGCTGTCTGTCGATAGATCTCGTAGATTTTCATTTTGTGTTCATTCGTATGTTCACAGTATTTGTGCTGTTGTTCTGAGGCGGATGTTACGAACCAGCCTGTCAACTGCCTAAGCGTTTGTAGAGGGCCGGCATCCAGATGGCTGTTCTACTGGAGCAGACCTTGAGAGTTGGGAGCGTGGGTTAGACAACGCTGTGTCTTCCCTCCTTCCTTCCCAGCCGTTTCACGCAAGCTCGAATACCTCATGAAAATTCGGAACTAAAACAAGAATGAGGAGAAATTTTAGTGAAGTTATTGGAGGCGCTTTGTAAGGTGTCAGGCAAATCCAACACCTTCCATGAAAACCCTGACATGAGAAGCGAATCCAGTAGTATGTCACATAGCTCCGAATAAATTGAAACATTAAATTAACCAAAGTAATACGAGTAACGAGTGAGCAAATGGAATACCACAGACTAACACAAGAATGCCTAAATGCATGTCATACCTTCCCACCGTGAGACAGACGCAGTTCCTAGAGGAGAAACGAGAACAGAAGCCGAGAGCAGAACCGTGTTAAGCCAGAAGGCCCTACGATGAGGGACGGACTGGACTCCCACGTCGCCAGTTAACCACTAGGACAACGCCAGCTGCAAGTTTTAGCGTGAGACTTTTTCGCGTCTCTGTTATGTCAAGGACCACCCCCCAGCCCATGTTAAAAGATAGAGCCCTCCAGAAGAACAGTATAGATCTAACAATAACACAAAAAGGGACACACCACCCATAAGTTTTAGCGTGAGACTTTTTCGCGTCTCTGTTACGTTGCAAACCTTAAAAACATTGCCCCACCACGAAAAGTATAACGTTTCTCATTGGATAGACAGAATTTTTGTAGGCGGAGATTACGGTTAACATTGATACCCTGATTGATCAGATGAAAACACAGCCAGATAGTTTTTTTTAAACCAACTTCGGTAAATGGTAGTAAGGAGAAGTTAGGAGAAGTACGTTAGTTCCGAGACGGCGAGCTGGATGGCTGCTGCGCCGGCCGCTGTCCCCCTGAAGCTGCCTAACCAATGACAAGCTAATGAACGCAGCGCATAAAGCTTCACTCAAAACTGCAAACGTCTCATCTGTTACACCCCCTTTTTGCGTAATACTAGTGTCGATCGTAAATTAAAGCTCAAGGTGTTCACATTTGCCACTTGAAGTAAAAATCTGAAACGCGATGATTTCTCTGTTATATAATTATTGAGAAGCCACATCAGCCACTGTAATTTACGACAAATTAGATAAGTAATTAAAGATAATTGAGGGTCACTGTAGACTATATTGATAGTAATCGAAATATCCACGAAATATCCTGTGAACGTGCCGGCACGGATATCCGTACGCTATGGCTGCTCAGGGGGAACTGGGTTCGGTCGCGGCGGCGGCCGTTTTAAATACCCTCCGCCCGCGGCGCGCTCCCTCCGCCGTCCGCGCCACGGTAGCGCGGTGGAACAGATTGCGACGGCGTCTGAGATGACGTCGGTGTGATGGCTCTGTCCGCCGTGGTCGTCACAACTATGCGTTTGCTCGATTTACTCTTGATTAACCCAATCGCTGGTTCCCAAGCCTTGCTAAGATTATAGCCACAGTCACGGTTTATGAGGTCGTCATTGGTGCAAATTTCGATGGCCTCTCTAACAACGCTGTCCCAGTATCTCGACGTCTGTACCAGAATCCTCGTGTGGTCATACTCCATAGCGTGATTTTCCGACAAACAATGTTCAGCTACCGCCGACTTGCTCGGATACATCAGTCGAGTGTGCCTCTGGTGTTCACGGCATCGATCCTCGATGGTACGCATCGTCTGACCAATATACGACTTGCCACATTGATACGGAATCTGGTACACGCCGGCCTTCCTCAAACCGAGGTCATCTTTGGCGCTCCCCACCAGTGCACGAGTTTTATTCGGAGGACAAAACTCAGTTCCGACCCGGTGTTTCTTCAGAATGCGGGCGATTTTCCCCGAGAGTGCGCCTGTGTATGGAATAAATGCAGTGCCTACCTCCTCCCTCGTGACTTCATCCATCTCAACAGGTTGTGCTGCAGTGGTCGGGCGGAGAGCACGTTGGATCTGCCACTCTGAGTACCCATTTTTTCGAAACACAGTTATCAGATGTTCCAATTCCTGCTGTAGACTCTCTGTGTCAGAGATAGTGCGCGCCCTATATACTAGAGTTTTAAGTACCCCATTCCTCTGTGAAGTGTGGTGGCAGCTGTCTGCGGGCAAATACAGATCAGTGTGTGTTGTCTTTCGATACACCCCATGACCTAGGGTGCCGTCAGCCCTTCTCCTGAGCAAGACGTCAAGGAAAGGTAATTTACCCTCCGTTTCAGTCTCCATAGTGAATTTGATGTTGGGGTGTATGGAGTTTACATGTGTAAGGAAGTCAAGGAGTTTATCCATACCATGTGGCCAGATGACGAACGTGTCGTCCACGTAACTGAAAAAGCAAGTAGGTTTCCATTCGGATGACGACATGGCTTCTTCTTCGAAGTTTTCCATGTACAAATTTGCTACCACCGGTGAGAGTGGGCTACCCATGGCGACTCCCTCCGTTTGTTCGTAGTATTCTCCATTAAAAAGAAAATACGTGGAAGTCAAGACATGCCTAAAAAGTTTAGTGGTATTCTCGTCAAACCTCTGACCAATCAACTCTAGCGACTCTCGCAGGGGTACTCTCGTAAACAAGGAAACGACGTCAAAACTCTCCATGATATCTGACTCATCCAACCTGAATCTATCAAGACGTTTAACAAAATCCACGGAATTATGGATGTGATGGCATTTACCCACATAAGGACTTAATATTCCCGTCAGGTATTTGGCCAACAAATACGTACGTGCCCTGATGTTGCTGACAATGGGGCGTAATGGTACTCCCTCTTTGTGAACCTTCGGGAGTCCATATAGTCTAGGCGGTACCGGACCTTGGGATAACAATTTCTTAGCGTCACCCTCCAGTAAATCTGCGTCCTTGAGAAGAACCCTCGTCTTGTTCTCCACCTTCTTTGTAGGGTCAACGCTGATCTTCCGGTAGGAATCGTCATTTAGCAGGCTCTGCATCTTATCAGTGTAGTCCTTATGGGAGACAACAACTGTAGCATTGCCTTTGTCAGCCGATAAGACAACAATTTCAGAGCGTTCCCTCAGATCACGAATGGCCGCCCTCTCTTTACTGCTGATATTTAACTTCATCGGCTTGGATTTCGTCAACGCACGACAAGATTCACGACGTATTTCCTCGGCTGATTCTGGCGGAAGTCGAGCTGCAACCTGTTCAACAGCATTAACAATTTCTGCGACCGGAGTGAACTTGGGGGTGGGAGCGAAGTTGAGACCTTTCTGCAAAACCGAGACAGCATCATCACTCAATACCATGCCACTCAAATTGATGACAGACTTGCACGGAACCTGCAGAGATGGTTTGTCAAGGAGACGTGAGAACTTAGCTGTTTGACGTCCCGTAGCCTTCTTATGGGCGGAATCAGCTGACACCCAGGTGACACCATCAATCCAATCCCAGGAGAAAGAAGTGAACTTAGTAGCCAGTTGCAAATGTAATTTGAGTAATTCCTGTGAGATAAACTCAAGGCTCCGGCGGGAGAATTGCACTCTCTCACGTACCAATGCGAGGCTGGCTCGTTTCTTGATTCTCTTAGCTGCTGCAGAATCGATGTGATGCATAACCTTAGCAAAATTTGGAACAACATTCTCGGAACGACATCTCTTTAGACAGGCAAGAGTACTTAGCAAACGACATCAACGGTGGCGCAACTTTTCAAATTTCTTCATGCTGCGATACATCTCCTCCCCGTAAAGGTGAAGTTTAATTTAAACCTAGATTATAGATGTGATATGGCACAGGTCATCCTTCGATCCATTGTAGAATTTGGAAACCCATTCAGGGAAAATTCGTTCACATTTTTGTTGAAAGCAGTTGGTTTTTACCATCCTGTATTAAAACAGTTCCCTTTATCAACAGTGCAATTTATAAACAATGTTTTGTGAGCAGAATAAAATTTGCAATGGTAAACTTAACTGCTTTTTCGACGTTATTTTACCAGCTAACTAAAAATAGGAAAGCCTTGAACCCCTTCCACTAAATTTAGTTAGTATTAAGATTCTTTTACAGGGAGTGCAGTGGAGCTGACGCTGAAATCATTAAGTATTTGGTTATATCATCGCTAGTCTCACTGAACTCTTCTGAATTCTACATGTCATGTGTGGTCTGGCGTCTCCTTACCAGCAACAGGTCTCAGGTTCAAGCTAGTCAATTCCCTAAAAAACGCGCTCAGAGCGACGTTGAGCGAAAGTGGTAGGTAGACACGATATAGGACAAACAGACACCACCATGAATGTTTAGAAAATGGCGACCCTTCCAGGATGGTAAAATACCATGATTGAAGGTCGACCACATGCCTAACTAGGTCAGAAAAATATCCTGCAAAAAAATGTTCGTAGTAATTTTTTTTCTGAAGTTATACATAGTCGAAAATAATAGCTGCAGCGATAGATAGTAAGAAAGTATTCAATAAATAGAGACATTCTAGCAGAGAAAAAGCATAATAAAGTTATGAGTTTTGAATATTGTTAGAATTAAGTTTTCTCTCCAATGCAAGCGCACAGGTGGCGGATACGTCGTTGACAAGTTGGTTCTGACCCAACAAGTAGGTGAATGGTTTGTCAAGTCGTGTGAATAAAAAGTTTATGAAACGCGTGAGATCGTATGAGCGCATGTTGACCCGAAGTAGGGCGCGTGAATTGCTTTTAAAACAGAAAATAAGGGATTCGGAAGGATTAGCAATGGCAGATCGAGACCTTGACCGAATTGAGGTAGAGACTCAGCATGAAAATGGACAGAGAATAGAGGACAGTACAACAGACGATGCAGTATCGCGAGAAATAGGGCAGATAACGCACCATAACGAGGATAATGTACGCCAAGGCACAGAAAACCTAGGTCAGCATACGACAGAGGAGCAGGAAAGCAGAGAGACTGTCGATGAGGATTCTAACTTGCGTCTTGAATACGTAGAACCCGTAGTTGAAGTAATCAGAGCTCCCTCACCACAGAGTACAAGGAATGCGAGCAGGAACGTGTCACAGCAGAGGTCAATGCAATCGGTTGCGAACCAACACTTGGGCGAATACACACAGCGTAGGACGTCGGAAGAAAACGCAATAGGACCCACCAATCTCGCAGAATTATTACAACAAATAACGGAAACCATGACAAGGCAAAATAAAGACATAGCGAACCAAATTCAAATTCAGAATGCAGAAACGACGAGACAAATGCGTGAGATTAAAGAACAAAACAAAAAAAAATTCAGTTACACATAAGTCATATTGAAGACGAGGCAAAAGAATCTCGAGAAGTGATAGGAAACTTGATAATAGGTCACAATCAATTGAGAACAGACATTGACAAGGTACAAGCGGACGTACAAACATTGCGTAATGGCACTGAGGACGAGATCAAAACATTACGTAACAACACCCAGGGAGAAGTCAAGAAACTAAAGAAACAGATAACCGTAATTACTAGACAAGCAGCAGGTACAGCGCGTGAAATTGTTGAAAACAGTGGGTTACACAAACGTATCACAAAAGCAGCGCTGAAAAGATATGATAATCGCATAGTCAAAATAGAAGCGCAAACGAAGCGACAGTTTCAGAAATTGCGAACAGAGTTGTTGCAAACCATTGAAGAGCGTAGTGAACAGGATCGAACAAGCACAGAGTGTGCAACCACATCCGTATCTGTAAAAGCTCCGGAAAAACAAGCAATTAACGAAGGTATTACACATTTGCGATTCCAATCACAGGCGGAAAGTAGCATATGTGAAATCAGACAGCCTGCACCGCGGGTACGCGAAAGTTACAGTGGACAATATCGAATGGATCTACCACAACCGGAAAGACCGACGGGAGAAATGATCAGAAACAAAAGTGGCGAAGAATCGCGAATTTCATATGGAACTATGACGAAGTACGACAACGATCATTTCCTCACAGTCAGAAAACTTCAACACTTTCGAGAAGAAAACTCATTACATCCACGAACTGTTATTGATCAATTCCGAGTAGGATTACCAGAACACTGGACGCTAGCACACAAATTAGACTTTATATGTGCACACATGTCAGGAACAGTCGCAGAAACCATGCAGAATGTTGCAGTGACATGCCGATCGTACGAAGATTTCAGAGAGAAGTTTCTCTCACGATATTGGTCCAACGAAGTACAGAACAGAGTGAAGTACGAATTATTACAGAACCCATATTTTGAAAATTCAGGAGAGAAGAATCCCGTGAAATTTTTCGAAGTAATGGCAAACAAAAATCAATGCTTAGATGTACCATACAGTGACGGAGAGTTGATTAAATTATGTGCGATGAAGCTACCATTGAAATACCAACAGTCATTAGTACGTCGTGAAGGCAATGACGTCGAAGCATTTAAAGGTAGTCTAAGGGAACTAGAGTTCATATTTTCGGAAGATGATGCAAGAAAAAGACGAAGCGCACGTGAAAACGATAGCAAAAAGCAGTGGAATCCGCAAGACACAGTACGAGGTAACAATAATTAAGAACCACGTGATAACTTCGCACCAAGAAACGACAATAGATTGCAACAAAGAACCGGTTATGGATTTAGAAAATATGGCAATAACTATAATTCACCCAGGAACGGCAACAACTATTACAGAGGGAATAACGACAACCCGAACGGGTACTGGAGAACCAATAGACCGACAAATTATCAATAAAGAAACCACTATCAACAAGCTGAACAAGAAAAGCGAATACAGATAGAAGACGTGAAGGTAAGACCACCAAACCCCAATAAAAGTTCGAGTTGACAGCTAAGCACCCATGCCAAAAAGAATGACGCACCGACCCAGGACAATTGCAGCACCTTGAACAGAGAAGTAAAAATCTTATCACGAGAAGAGAATAAGGAAGAAACAAATCTGCAGGGACCAGATGAGAACGAAGACAAGAAAATAACAACATCGTGTTGGGACGAAATTAATTGGGAGAATACTGACGAGGAAGATGAATTACCAGAGGCATGCACAACGAATGTGGGAGGAAAGGACGAAGTAATGAGCATTGTAGAGCTATTTGAGATGGAAACCAGGGAAAGCGAATTCAATGAGGATAATGCGCAGTCGACAGAATTTGAAAATTAGTTGCGAGTGGGCACACAACCCAAAGTATATAATGAAGGAAGTTATGAAGCAATAATTAGAGCATTTAGATGTGATTATGAGGAAGTAGCGACGAAGAAGGAGAAGATAGACGAGGATGAGGAAAAAGTAGAAGATGTTGAAGAAAGCGTAAATGAAGGAAGAAATAGAGAAGAGGACATAAAAGAGAGAGAAGTAGCAGTCGAAGCTTATTCTACAGATAGTTCGAATTTACAAGGGAAATTCCTAAAAAGACTCATGTATGATTCAGTGGAGGATTCGTTGGTGCAAGAAGAAGAAGAACAGAACCAGCCCTTTCAATTCAACCAATTGTGAAGGCCATGGTAAAGCATATCCCAGTCAATATTGTAATTGCCATGGTAAAGCATATACCAGTCAATATTGTAATTGACAGCAGAAGTGAACTGACTGCGATCTCAGAAAATTTATTCATGCAATGTAATGCCAATGAGGAATTGCCAGTTCTGAAAACACGTAAGATTAAAGTAAGAGGTCCTATTAGAAACAATGCTGCAGAAGTTACGAGACAAACAAGGTTAAATCTTTCGTGCCAAGGTCAAAAGGCCGAAGCCAACTTCGTGATTATACCTAAACTAACTGTAGATTTGATTATAGGTGCAGATTTTTTAAACGAGAGACGAGCGAAAATAGATATGGGGAAAGGTAGCGTAACATTAAGGAATGTCACACTTCTCTTTGAGCAAAACCTAAAATTAGAAGAGATACCAGTAATAAACAAACAATTAAGAATGATGTGAGATAAAGAGGATGAAGAATTAGAATAGTATGCACAAAAGAAGGAATCGCCTCAACTCATGTTAGAAGTCCATAAAGAAATCGACGAAAAACTGCAAGAAGTTCTAGGTATTTCGGAACACAGTAAAAGAGAATTAGAGGGTATTTTACGAGATAAAGCAGAGGTATTTTTACCTAAGACTGGAAGTATTAAACACTTTGAGTAAAAGTTTGAAGATTAATTTTATTACTGGTAAATAACCAACACAATATTTCAAGATTATGTTGCAGGTAAGATCGTCAGGAGAAAGAAGAATGAAGAGAGAGGAAGGTGGGAAAAAGAAAGTAGTTTCAATAATAACACCAATAGTACCATAGATTAAGGTGAAGGGATGAAGTGTAGATAGTCTAACAGCATGAAATACTAAAATGCTATACACCACGACACTACACAAAAGTAAAAAGAAAACGAATTTGAGGATTCTTGAGTAGACGTTAAGACTCCAAATATCTTAGAATTGCAACATGGAAAGGGCGCTGAAATTTGTGAAGCTTTTTAAGAAGGCGCAAAACAATGTACCTACTAGACATATGTTAGATGATTATCAGTAAAACTTTTTGTAAGAACCATTGTAAAAACTCCAATAAAGACCAGATGCAACAACCCCCAAGTTGCAATGCGAGAAGTATCAAGAAAGAAAAGGACGTAATTAGCAACACACGAGGACAGCGAGACCAACAGAAGGCCCTTGTAGCTGAAATAGGCTGCTGTATATCTACCAAGCGACGGGACGCTGAACGTTAGAAGGGTGCACGGACAGACAAGCAGACACCCGGGGCGCCCCCCATTCAGCGGAGCGTGCAAAAAACGGCCCGACGCGAACATTGCTTGGGCAAGCCACCACTGGCAAAAAATATGCGTAAAAGTCACACTACTGCTATTAAACAGCACGCTGATGCACGAAACTGAAGAAGAACTTCCACAAATTAAAAATGACACGCCCAAACAATTTATCACTCTGTTGCTAGGAGGAGAACTTCAAAGCGACTAGTTATCAATAAATATTTCCATATCCTGCCCAGAGAAGAACCAAGAAGCAAGTAAGAAGCAGAGAAAAAGCAGGAAGAACAGAAGTTGAAGATTCGCAAGATTGAGACCAAGAAAGAAGATGGGTGAAGAATAGACGACATACCTTCCCAAATCCCTATCCTATTGTAAACTAGTCGTCTGCGAAGCATTAAAACGAAAAACGACCGCATTCAGCGACACATAACGATGACTTTCACGCATACAAAGCCAGTAAACCACGAGATTCTGCACCCACAGCTCCATTTCATTATGGGACCTCCACAACAGCAACACACACTTGCAAAACCAACAAATACATCTACATCTACATCTACATCTACATGACTACTCTGCAATTCACATTTAAGTGCTTGGCAGAGGGTTCATCGAACCACAATCATACTATCTCTCTACTATTCCACTCCCGAACAGCGAGCGGGAAAAACGAACACCTAAACCTTTCTGTTCGAGCTCTGATTTCTCTTATTTTATTTTGATGATCATTCCTACCTATGTAGGTTGGGCTCAACAAAATATTTTCGCATTCGGAAGAGAAAGTTGGTGACTGAAATTTCGTAAAAAGCTCTCGCCGCGACGAAAAACGTCTATGCTGTAATGACTTCCATCCCAACTCGTGTATCTTATCTGCCACACTCTCTCCCCTATAACGCGATAATACAAAACGAGCTGCCCTTCTTTGCACCCTCTCGATGTCCTCCGTCAATCCCACCTGGTAAGGATCCCACACCGCGCAGCAATATTCTAACAGAGGACGAACGAGTGTAGTGTAAGCTGTCTCTTTAGTGGACTTGTTGCATCTTCTAAGTGTCCTGCCAATGAAACGCAACCTTTGGCTCGCCTTCCCGACAATATTATCTATGTGGTCCTTCCAACTGAAGTTGTTCGTAATTTTAACACCCAGGTACTTAGTTGAATTGACAGCCTTGAGAATTGTACTATTTATCGAGTAATCGAATTCCAACGGATTTCTTTTGGAACTCATGTGGATCATCTCACACTTTTCGTTATTTAGCGTCAACTGCCACCTGACACACCATACAGCAATCTTTTCTAAATCGCTTTGCAGCTGATACTGGTCTTCGGATGACCTTACTAGACGGTAAATTACTGCGAACAACCTAAGAGAACTGCTCAGATTGTCATCCAGGTCATTTATATAGATCAGGAACAGTAGAGGTCCCAGGACGCTTCCCTGGGGAACACCTGATATCACTTCAGTTTTACTCGATGATTTGCCGTCTATTACTACGAACTGCGACCTTCCTGACAGGAAATCACGAATCCAGTCGCACAACTGAGACGATACCCCATAGCTCCGCAGCTTGATGAGAAGTCGCTTGTGAGGAACGGTGTCAAAAGGTTTCCGGAAATCTAGAAATACGGAATCAACTTGAGATCCCCTGTCGATAGCGGCCATTACTTCGTGCGAATAAAGAGCTAGCTGCGTTGCACAAGAGCGATGTTTTCTGAAGCCATGCTGATTACGTGTCAATAGATCGTTCCCTTCGAGGTGATTCATAATGTTTGAATACAGTATATGCTCCAAAACCCTACTGCAAACCGACGTCAATGATATAGGTCTGTAGTTAAATGGATTACTCCTACTACCCTTCTTGAACACTGGTGCGACCTGCGCAATTTTCCAATCTGTAGGTACAGATCTATCGGTGAGCGAGCGGTTGTATATGAGTGCTAAGTAGGGAGCTATAGTATCAGCGTAATCTGAAAGGAACATAATCGGTATACAATCTGGACCTGAAGACTTGCCCGTATCAAGCGATTTGAGTTGCTTCGCAACCCCTAAGGTATCTACTTCTAAGAAACTCATGCTAGCAGATGTTCGTGTTTCAAATTCTGGAATATTCCATTCGTCTTCCCTGGTGAAGGAATTTCGGAAAACTGCGTTCAATAACTCCGCTTTAGCGGCACAGTCGTCGATAACAGTACCATCGGCACTGCGCAGCGAAGGTAATTGACTGCGTCTTGCCGCTTGTGTACTTTACATACGACCAGAATTTCTTCGGATTTTCTACCAAATTTCGAGACAATGTTTCGTTGTGGAACCTATTAAAGGCATCTCGCATCGAAGTACGTGCCAAATTTCGCGCGTCTGTAAATTTTAGCCCATCTTCAGGATTTCGCGTTCTTCTGAACTTCGCATGCTTTTTCCGTTGCCTCTGCAACAGCGTTCGGACCTTTTTTGTGTACCACGGGGGATCCGTTCCATCTCTTACCAATTTATGAGGTATGAATATCTCAATTGCTGTTGCTACTATATCTTTGAATTTGAGCCACATCTCGTCTACATTCGCATAGTCAGTTCGGAAGGAATGGAAATTGTCTTTTAGGAAGGCTTCTAGTGGCACTTTATCCGCTTTTTTAAATAAAATTATTTTGCGTTTGTTTCTGATGGATTTGGAAGAAATGGTATTGAGCCTAGCTACAATGACCTTGTGATCACTAATCCCTGTATCAGTCATGATGCTCTCTATCAGCTCTGGATTGTTTGTGGCCAAGAGGTCAAGTGTGTTTTCGCAACCATTTACAATTCGCGTGGGTTCGTGGACTAACTGCTCTAAATAATTTTCGGAGAATGCATTTAGGACAATCTCGGAAGACGTTTTCTGCCTACCACCGGTTTTGAACAAGTATTTTTGCCAACATACCGAGGGTAGGTTGAAGTCCCCACCAACTATAACCGTATGAGTGGGGTATTTATTTGTTACGAGACTCAAACTTTCTCTGAACTGTTCCGCAACTGTATCATCGGAGTCTGGGGGTCGGTAGAAGGAGCCAATTATTAACTTAATTCGGCTGTTAAGTATAACCTCCATCCACACCAATTCGCACGGAGTATCTACTTCGACTTCACTACAAGATAAACCACTACTGACAGACACAAACACTCCACCACCAATTCTGCCTAATCTGTCTTTCCTGCACACCGTCTGAGACTTCGTAAAAATTTCTGCAGAACTTATTTCAGGCTTTAGCCAGCTTTCTGTACCTATAACGATATCAGCTTCTGTGCTTTCTATTAGCGCTTGAAGCTCAGGGACTTTTCCAGCGCAACTACAACAGTTTACAACTATAATTCCGACTGTTCCTTGATCCAAGCACGTCCTGTAATTGCCAAGCACCCTTTGACATTGCAGCCCATCCCGCACTTTCCCGAGGCCTTCTAACCTAAAAAACCGCCCAGTCCACGCCACACAGCCTCCGCTACCCGTGTAGCCGCCAGCTGAGTGTAGTGAACTCCTGACCTATTCAGCGGAACCCGAAACCGCACCACCCTATGGCGCAAGTCAAGGAATCTGCAGCCAATACGGTCGCAAAACCGTCTGAGCCTCTGATTCAGACCCTCCACCCGGCTCTGCACCAAAGGTCCGCAGTCGGTTCTGTCAACGATGCTGCAGATGGTGAGCTCTGCCTTCATCTCGTAAGCAAGACCGGCAGCCTTCACCAAATCAGATAGCCGCTGGAATCCAGAGAGAATTTCCTCAGATCCAAAGCGACACACGTCATTAGTGCCGACATGTGCCACCACCTGCAGCTGGCTGCACCCTGTGCTCTTCATGGCATCCGGAAGGACCCTTTCCACATCAGGAATGACTCCTCCCGGAATGCACACGGAGTGCACACTGGATTTCTTCCCCTCCTTAGCCGCCATATCCCTAAGGGGCCCCATTACGCGCCTAACATTGGAGCTCCCAACTACCAGTAAGCCCACCCGACGAAGGAAGCTGTACATCAAATACTTGCCCACATCCATCTCGCTCAAGTCCATCACGTTCGTGCAGAAACATTCGCCAACCTCATGCTTGAACATTCATAGGATTGTGTGAATGTGTGAAATCAAATTATGTGATGCAGGACTTGTGCAAAAGAAACGTGTGCAAAACTAAATAAGTTAAGCACACCAGACAGCTAATAAACTACAAAATAACAGTCATTGACTATGGACTTAAGTAAAAAATAGACCATCGATAAAAATAAGTCATTAGTTCTGAAATGGACAGTATATAAAGAAACAATATGCCACTTATTTTCTCCTCATAAAAGAAAAGCATAACTATATTTTACTTTTTTTCTCCTTATAAAAACAAAGAATAAAAAATTATCTTGTTGGATGTTTTCCAAATTTTTTAACATTTGTACAATTTATTAGAATAATACCTCAATACTTGTGTATATATATTTCTTTGTCAAAGCAATTCTTGGAAATAATTCTTATTTGTTAGTGTAACAATGTTGAAATGAGTGTCTAGAAATAAAAACATTTTACTTGTACATGATATTTAGAAAATGTGTTACGAATAGATTTTACTTGCTTACTACATTTATGAAAACAAAATTTCTAAGAAAATCGATGTGAAAGACTCCTCACTTTCGATAACAAACTTCTTAAAAACAAACCTCACACTTAAATAAGGAAATAAAATAATTAAAAATTAATAATAGCATAAAAATATTCTTCTCTTGTCATTTTTAATTATAATGTGGAAGAATATAAAAATATAAATTACTAACACAAACGAAATAGAACAGAATAATGTGGCTGAACAGTACGCAACAAAATTGAGATAAATTAGAAAATTTTTGACTGACTTAGACAACGAATCAATCATTGCCTAAATTCAGTGCAAAAATTAAGTTCGAAGGGTGGTGATATGTAAGGTGTCAGGCATATCCAACTCCTTCCATGAAAACCCTGACATGATGAGCAAATCCAGTAGTATGTCACATAGCTCTGAATAAATTGTGACATTAAATTAACCAAAGTAATACGAGTAACGAGTGAGCAAATGGAATACCACAGACTAACACAAGAATGCCTAAATGCATGTCGTACCTTCACACCGTGAGACCGATGCAGTTCCGAGGGGAGAAACGAGAACAGAAGCCGAGAGCAGAACCGTGTTAAGCTAGAAGACCTTACGATAAGGGACGGACTGGACACCCTCGTCGCCAGCTAACCACTAGCGCCACACAACCCGCACGTTTTAGCGTGA
Organism: Schistocerca gregaria; assembly: GCF_023897955.1. Classification (NCBI taxonomy): domain Eukaryota; kingdom Metazoa; phylum Arthropoda; class Insecta; order Orthoptera; family Acrididae; genus Schistocerca; species Schistocerca gregaria. Next base: position 585,272,131 of record NC_064921.1, read on the forward strand.
GACTGTTTCGCATCTCTGTTACGTCAAGGACCACCCCCCAGCCCATGTTAAAAGCTAGAGCTCTCCAGGAAAACAGTATAGATCTTAAAATAACACAAAAAGGGCCACTACCACCCACAAGTTTTAGCGTGAGACTTTTTCACGTCTCTGTTACATCAAGGACCACCCCCCAGCCCATGTTAAAAGGTAGAGCCCTCCAGAAGAACAGTATAGATCTCACGATAACGCTAAAAGGACCACACCAGCTGCAGGTTTTAGCGTGAGACTTTTTCGCGTCTCTGTTACGTTGCAAACTTTAAAAACATTGCCCCACCACGAAAAGTATAACGTTTCTCATTGGATAGTCAGAATTTTTGTAGGCGGAGCTTAAGGTTAACATTGAGACACTGATTGGTCAGATGAAAACACAGCCAGATAGTTTTTTTAACCAACTTCGGTAAATATTAGTGAGGAGAAGTGAGAGTTGGTTCCGAGATGGCGAGGTGAGCGGAGCTGTGCTGCCCGCCGCAGCCCTGACGCTGCCTAAACACCAACAAGGTAATGAACGCACGCGACGCCGCATTTTTGAGCGCATAAGGCTTCACTCAGAACTGCAGAAGTCTCATCTGTTACACCCCCTTTTTGCGTAATACTAGTGTCGATCGTTAATTAAAACTCATGGTGTTCACATTTGCTACTTGAAGTAAAGATCTGAAACGCGATGATTTTTCTGTTATATAGTTATTGAGAAGCCACATCAGCCACTGTAATTTACGACAAGTTAGATAGGTAATTAAAGATAATTGAGGGTCACTGTAGACCATTTTGATAGTTTTCTCTTTTGTGAAACTTAATTTAAACCTAGATTATAGATGTGATATGGCATAGGTCATCCTTCGATCCATTGTAGAACTTGGAAACCCATTCAGGGAATATTCGTTCACATTTTTGTTGAACGCAGTTGGTTTTTAGCATCCTGTATTAAAACAGTTCCCTTTATCAACAGTGCAATTTGTAAACAATGTTTTGTGAGTAGAATAAAATTTCCAATGGTAAACTTAACTGCTTTTTCGACGTTATTTTACCAGCAAACTAAAAATAGGAAAGCATTGAACCCCTTCCACTAAATTTAGTTAGTATTAAGATTCTTTTACAGAGAGTGCAGTGGAGCTGATGCTGAGATCATTAAGTATTTGGTTATATCATCGCTAGTCTCACTGAACTCTTCTGAATTCTACATGTCATGTGTGGCCTGGCGTCTCCTTACCAGCAACAGGTCTCAGGTTCAAACTAGTCAATTCCCTAAAAAACACCCTCAGAGCGTCGTAGCGCGAAAGTGGTAGGGAGACACGATATAGAACAATCCGACACCACCATGAATGTTTAGAAGCTTCCCAAACTAGTCTTTTCTGTGCAGTTTTGTTGATATTTGTGTAACTATTGTACCCTACATCAACCCCAATCTTCGTACTGCATTCGAGAATTTGTCTCCTCTTACAATTTAAACCCACTTTAACAAATTAAATATCTTTCGATATTGTTTGACGCCTCACAATGTGTTCCACCAACCTAACCTATCTTTTAATCGGATTATGTCGTTATTTTCATTTCTCCCCGAATCTATTCAGTAACTTTTCAATAAGCTACCCACTTTAGCCACGTGATGCTTATCATTCTTCTGCGTCACCACTTTTCAAAAGATTCTATACTGTACCTGCCTTTCCTACTGAACATCCACGTTTCGCTTCATTATGAGAAAATACACCATGCAAATACTTTGTGATTTTACTTGATGTTAGAGGGAACCAAATCTTTTTTTTTCAGATAAGTTTTTCTTGCTATTGTCAGTCTGCATTTTATGTCCTTATCACTTCGGCCGTCGTCAGTTATGAAACAGCAAACCTCGTGTCTTACTTCATAAAATCAATCCCTCAGCATTCCTCGTTTAAGCAGACTGCACTACATTACCCTTATTTTAATTCCACGAATGTTCATCTTATAAGTCTTTGTGAATATATTATTCACTCCTTTCAATTGATTTTCCAAGTTCTTGGCCGTCTCTTACAGATTTATAATGCTTTCGACAAATGTGATTTTTTTATGTCTTCTTTCAGTCCTTTTCCGAATTTCTTCTTGGTTTACGTTACTGCTTGCACCATTTTTCAGACTGAGTAACTTCGGTGACACGATACAGCCCTGTCTCACTCCCTTGTCAACTATTGCTTCTCTTTCATTCGCTTCGTCTCTCATAACTTCAATCTGGTGTTTGTTTAAGTTTTAGATAATCTTTCCTTCCCCGTATATTATCCCTGACTACTTTATAATTACAGGCTGTGTACCCCAGTCAACACAGTCAAAAGCAATATATAATCTTCAGATGTAGATTTGTCCTTCAGTCTGTTCTCTAAGGTACGTCGCATGGGCAGTACAGCTTCGCTTGTTCCTATGGACTAATTCGGAACAAATTTTGACTTTCCCCAGATCGGCTTGTAGCAGTCGTTCTATTTTGTGAAGGTTACTCGTGTTGGTAAAAAATTAAACGATCGTGTGGCATTGATAGCCGGGAGGCCCCATCGGGGGACGTTCGGCCCGCCGAGTTGTAAGTCTTACTTCATTCGACTCCACATTGGCAGACTTGTGTGCAATGAAATGATGAGGACAACACAACACCCAGTCCACGAGCGGAGAAAAGCTCCTATATCTCTAACGTCGATCAGTTGTAGAATTTTGGAACACGTATTATGTTCGAGTATAATGTCTTTTCTGGAGACTAGAAATCTACTCTGTAGGAATCAGCATGGGTTTCGAAAAAGACGATCGTGTGAAACCCAGCTCGCGCTATTCGTCCACGAGACTCAGAGGGCCTTAGACACGGGTTCACAGGTAGATGCCGTGTTTCTTGACTTCCGCAAGGCGTTTGACACAGTTCCCCATAGTCGTTTAATGAACAAAGTAAGAGCATACGGACTATCAGATCAATTGTGTGATTGTATTGAGGAGTTCCTAGATAACAGAACGCAGCACGTCATTCTCAATGGAGAGAAGTCTTCCGAAGTAAGAGTGATTTCAGGTGTGCCGCAGGGGAGTGTCATAGGACCGTTGCTATTCACAATATACATAAATGACCTGGTGGATGACATCGGAAGTTCACTGAGGCTTTTTGCGGATGATGCTGTGGTGTATCGAGAGGTTGCAACAATGGAAAATTGTACTGAAATGCAGGAGGATCTGCAGCGAATTGACGCATGGTGCACGGAATGGCAATTGAATCTCAATGTAGCGAAGTGTAATGTGATGCGAATACATAGAAAGATAGGTCCCTTATCATTTAGCTACAAAATAGCAGGTCAGCAACTGGAAGCAGTTAATTCCATAAATTATCTGGGAGTACGCATTAGGAGTGATTTAAAATGGAATGATCATATAAAGTTGATCGTCGGTAAAGCAGATGCCAGACTGAGATTCATTGGAAGAATCCTAAGGAAATGCAATCCGACAACAAAGGAAGTAGGTTACAGTACGCTTGTTCGCCCAATGCTTGAATACTGCTCAGCAGTGTGGGATCCGCACCAGGTGGGGTTGATAGATCCAACGGAGAGCAGCGCGCTTCGTTACAGGATCATTTAGTAATTGCGAAAGCGTTACGGAGATGATAGATAAACTCCAGTGGAAGACTCTGCAGGAGAGACGCTCAGTAGCTCGGTACGGGCTTTTGTTGAAGTTTCGAGAACATACCTTCACCGAAGAGTCAAGCAGTATATTGCTCCCTCCTACGTATATCTCGCGAAGAGACCATGATGATAAAATCAGAGAGATTAGAGCCCACACAGAAGCATACCGACAGTCCTTCTTTCCACGTACAATACGAGACTGGAATAGAAGGGAGAACCGATAGAGGTACTCAGGGTACCCTCCGCCACACACCGTCAGGTGGCTTGCGGAGTACGGATGTAGATGTAGATGTAGAACCGGCTGGGAATCGAGCCCAGGGCCGCTGCGTGGTAGGGACGCACTTTACCACTCAGTTAATCTTTTTTTCTCATTTTGTTCGTTAGTGTTCGTTGTATTCGGTCGTAGCGGACGACATATGACATCCGTTGAAGAGAGCGGCCAGCTCTCTCAAGGAGCACGCTGACCTACCGTGCCGGCAAGTTCAGCAGTTTTGTCAGCTTCAGCAGTTTTGTCGGTTTGTCTCGCCAGGTTTTTAATCATTATGAGGCAATTTTGTCTATTCCAGTCACCTCTTTTCGAGACAGCAATTTCTCAGTCCCCTCTATGTACTTTAGTACCATTATTTGTCTTATTAAAAGGGAGATAAAAGCGATACTTGATTTTAAAACCTCATGGCATATTAAAAGTGGTATCAAACCGGGACTCGAACCGTAACCTATGACTTTCGGCTAAAAATGCTCTACCGATTGAATTATCCAGGCACGACTCACCAATCCGTCCTCACAGTTTTAGTTCTGCCAGGATCTAAATTCAAATCTTACTCCGAATGTAAGCTAACGGTGTGTGGTGGAGGGTATTTCTGAGACCACTAAACTAATCCCCCCTTCCGTGTTACACTTGCGATTTTCACGTGTGAAGAATGTCGGTCAGTCTCTGTACCAGCTCTAATTCTCGATTTTTTTCATTGTTGTCATTTCGCGAGACGTTTGTGGGAGGAAGTAAAAGTTGTCCGACGCTGCCCGATAAGTGCTCAACCGTTATTCAACAGTAAACCTCTCCTGACGTACAATGCCTCACTTTTAGCGTTTGCCAGTGGAGTTTGTTGAACATCTCTATAACGCTCTCGACTCGACCAAACTCTCCAGTGACGAAACATGCCGCTCTTCGTATAGATCTTCTTTGTCTCTTACTTCAGTCATATTTGGTAGATATCCAAAATAGATGAACAGTAGTTAAGGATTGGTCGAACAAGCGCCTTGCATGCCACTTCCTTCGTGGATGAACTACGTTTCATCTGCTTTCTGCTTTTCCTACTATTTCCTTGATGTGTTCATTCCACTTGAAACTTCATAATTAAACTTTTAACTTAGACTGATGAGTGAAGTAGAATGCAAGTGTCACGTTGCTTGTGTTTATCATTTCACATCTGACCTACAGAATTATTCCTGACAAATACAACTCAAACGCAATCTGACTTCTCAAATAATTAACACAAAAGAAAGGCCCTGAATTGGAAGAAATCCAAACAATAACCTATACATTTCATAAGACACTTACCTCAAAGAAAGTCTTCATTGTACGAGCTACAGCGATGCAGCAAGCACCAATACAGACAGCTCAATAAAAGATTCTAACTAGTGAAGGCTCTAACTACTAATATGCATGTCGATAGCAAAGGAAAGATATTGCTGCAGAGCAAACTATGTATTTAGCAGATTTTACCTTAATCAAGTGACAACCGGTTCAAAAAAATTATATAATCACAGTAATAAATCTCCATGACGGATACACATTCAGACCGTCCGCTCGCGCTAATACTGCAAACCTCCAGCACTGCTAATTATTAACCTCTAACCTCCATCACTGCTGACTACTCACTGCCAACTTCCATTACCGCTGGCTGTTCACCTCCAAGGGCGAGTCCGACCAGCCACAGAATCTGTTACTGAATGCGCACAGCGCTATCAGAGTCATTAATGCAGAGCGCTACATAGCGCTGCCAACACACAAACACATAAACAGCCTAGGTACACACTTACAGTCTCTCAGGATAGTAACTCCTAGATATTTTACTGTTTCCAGCGATTGGTCATCAGCAGGATAGCTGTGCAGTAAAGGATTTCTTTTCGTACGTATTCGCAGTGTGCTACATTTATTTACGTTCAGTGTCAGCCGCCAGAACCTGCACCGTTCCGGAATCCTCTGCAGGTCATTCTGCAAATCTATACTGCCTTCCGGAGTTGCTACTTTCTTTTAAACAACCTCATGATTTCCGAACAGTCTTAAAGACCTTCCAAGGTTTCCAGTAGATCATTTATACACGCTGTAACCAGCAACAGTACTAGCACATTTCCTTGGGGTGCTCGGGATATTAACTTTATCTCTTTCGACTTTGTTCCGTTAAGAGCAACGGCTTGAATTCTGTCTGCAAGGACGTCTTGAAACCAGTAGTAGTATCTCTCCCCTACCTTGGAAACAATCGGATGTAGAAAGAAAATGCATTGTGGAAACGTTAACTGATTATCAGTTATTAGTGGTTTCTTCGCTTTAAGCTTACTGAAATTAAAGGAAGTTTTACACCAGAAGGGTTTCGCTTTTATTTACCAAGCATTTTTTGTGGGCTTCTATAAATCAGAGATATATATTTGTGCATATTTCAAATGGTTCAAATGGCTCTGAGCACTGTGGGACTTAACGTCTTTGGTCATCAGTCCCCTAGAACTTAGAACTACTTAAACCTAACTAACCTAAGGACATCACACACATCCATGCCCGAAGCAGGATTTGAACTTGCGATCGTAGCGGTCGCGCGGTTCCAGAGTGACGCGCCTAGAACCGCTCGGCCACACCGGCCGGCTTGTGCATACTTCATTGTTGTAGATTAAAAACAGGATTTTGTTTATAAAGTTGGTGTGCAGTTTACTTCATCTACATCTACATGAGTACTCTGCAATTCACATTTAAGTGCTTGGCAAAGGGTGCATCGAACCACAATCATACTATCTCTCTACTATTCCACTCCCGAACAGCGAGAGGGAAAAACGAACACCTAAACCTTTCTGTTCGAGCTCTGATTTCTCTTATTTTATTTTGATGATCATTCCTATCTATGTAGGCTGGGCTCAACAAAATATTTTCGCATTCGGAAGAGAAAGTTGGTGACTGAAATTTCGTAAAAAGGTCTCGCCCGACGAGCTATGCTGTAATGACTCCCATCGCAACTCGTGTATCATATCTGCCACTCTCTCCCCTATAACGTGATAATACAAAGCGAGCTGCCCTTTTTTGCACCCTTTCGATGTCCTCCGTCAATCCCACCTGGTAAGGATCCCACACCGCGCAGCAATATTCTAACAGAGGACGAACGAGTGTAGTGTAAGCTGTCTCTTTAGTGGACTTGTTGCATCTTCTAAGTGTCCTGCCAATGAAACGCAACCTTTGTCTCGCCTTCCCCACAATATTATCTATGTGGTCCTTCCAACTGAAGTTGTTCGTAATTTACTTAAGGTGTATCCAGAAGATGCTACGTAACCATACACGCGTCTAGTGTAAAATTCTCTTTTAGTAACTGCAGCAAGTGTAAGATAGGGACCCAATAACAACTGATTATAACAGCAGCTGCGGATGATGCCCATACTTACAAATTAACTGATTTTGATTTACTTGCTACTGAAATAAATGTTGTGTACCCTGTTCAGAGTCCCAGCTATGATCGTAGTTTAATCCCCCACCCGCCCTTACAGGTTTTAACAGGAAATCTTAAAGCCCTATGTATTCTTTAAAAATCACATTGCGCGTTGCAGACGGGTGAATCCAGCACGAGTGCTGTGGGGCGGCGAACCAGCGAGGTTGCCGGCAGAATGTCTGCGCCAAACGAATTAGCGGCGGACGAAAGCGGAGACGGTGCGGGCAGCGCGGGCGACGGGGAGGAGTGGGCTCAGCCAGATTTAATGAAATTTTTCAGCCCGAGCAGGGAGGCGGCTAATACGGCGAGGGCGAGGGCGAGGGCGAGGGCACAGCAGCAGGCGCGCGCGCCGCCACTTGCCGCTGAGCCGCCCCCGCAGGAGCGCGCGCCGCCGCCGCCTCCGGAGCGCTCGGGCGCCCGACGCCACTCGCAATCGCGAAATATTCAATCCCCTGCACCACTTTCCGTTACGCTTACGGAAAAATATCTTCTGCCCGATCCTGATTATAGAAAGGGCAGAGAACTGCGTGAAGTATCACAGAATCAGCTGAACAACTCATGCATACGAATTATTGATAAGAATAGTATAAAGAAGAATGGAAAAGCTAATTGAGTTATTTGTTAGACGACGGTCAGTTTGTCTTTATGAAACGCATAGATACAAGATGGCAGTTCCGACGTTGCGTTTGACAAATGGTTGGTTCTAATGGCTCTGAGTACTATGGGACTTAACATCTGGAGTCATCAGTCCCCTATAACTTAAAACTACTTAAACCTTACTAACCTAAGGACACCACACACATCCATGCCCGAGGTAGGATTCGAATCTGCGACCGTAGCAGTCGCGCGGTTCCGGACTGAAGCGCCTAGAACCGAACGGCCACCGCGGATGTGTTTGACAATCTGGGCAAGAGTTAAGGAAAATCATGACACTTCTACAGGATCTGTTGACCAGTAAAAAGAATTCTACATCATAAAATGCTTCAGAATGTTCGTAATTAATATAAATGTGCATATAAGCCCTGTGGGGAAGACAGAAACGGTGCCGTTACCCGGGGGCAAGGGGTGGAGGGCCTGCGACCTCCCCCCCCCCCTACCCCTCAGTTCTTAGAGAAAGGAAAAAATATAGTGTAGTCAAGTGTTTTTCTTTCAAAATCATTTAAAAATCGGAACTCAAATTTTTTATTGGTTTTTTAAGCCGCCACTCGTCCTCGAAAATATTAAAAATACTCCATTCCCCCCCCCCCCACCCCCACCCCCTTCCCGGTCTTAGCCACAACCCCAACAAATTGACGTATGGGCGCTCTTCAGACACGGGTAAAATACATTATATGCAAAAGCCAATATGATTTAATGAGATTGGAAGACCAAGGACTAGATTATAAGGCAAGAATGCAGTCATTATCCGATAATATGCAACTTATACATCGAAGTAGTAATAACGGAAACAACAGATAAAATTCAGGGTGAAAGGATATCACTGATAAGATTCCCTGTAGAAATCAGGAATATTTGCAAGACATGTTGAATGGAATGAACATCCAAATGAGCACACATTATGGATAGAGTGTGAACATAAGGGGTAAGGAACTGATAAGCAGTAATAGTGTAAGTAGGCTGTTTAGGTTTTCTTATTGGTAACGCCACATAGCGCTCGGTATGAAAAAATCACTGGCTGTGCCGTGTGCAGTCTGTGTTTAGTCTGCATTGTTGTCTGCCATTGTAGTGTTGGGCAGCGGCAGCTGGATTCTAACAGCGCGTAGCGTTGCGCAGTTGGAGGTGAGCCGCCAGCAGTGGTGGACGTGGGGAGAGAGATGGCGCAGTTTTGTAATTTGTAAGACTGGATGTCATGAACTATCATATATATTTTCACTATTAAGGTAAATACACCGACCCTGCCAGGATATTTAAGTTAGCTTAAGAGGGGGTAGCCTATATAAGAGAATGAGATGCGATGAAGAAATGCACTGAGAGGTTATATGAAAAAAGTACAGAAAGCAGGTATAGATAGGACATATGGAAATAATGAAGAACGAATGGAGATCTCCAAGAAGTAAAGAAAGTTTTGTTTGCAAGATACTGGAGTAAAACAAACCCTGTCCTTTCCCTTTCTATTATTCCGCTATGTGTTTGTGTACTCTTGTATATTTATGTTCTTCCTGTCTTTATATGTTTATCTGCTAAGACTTATGTTGCAGAATTTTTCTAATACTAAGCTACATTCACTATGATGAGGAATACTGTTATCCTCAAATATAATTTGCATTACTAACATTTTATTTACTTTGTAAAGATGTTGACACATTATTTATTCTGTTTTGTTCTAATGCTCATGTGTGAAGTTGATGTTTCAAAAGTTATTCTGATTTTTTATGTATGTACTTATGTCGTAATTTTCGTAACACTGATGTATTTGCTATTTCGATTCTTTTGTAAAGCCTGTACTACTGCAAATGTTATCTGTAGTGTTATGTTCTTTAAAGATGTATTTTGTACCTTTGTTATTGCATTCTTGTGTTATAAAATTGTAATTGACACCAGTTCATCAAATTAAGTAACTTGTAAATTACATTTCACTGCACACATTTCTGTTGGTCATAGTATATGGACAATATGTGAGAAGTAGGGACTGATAGTGTTTGCACATGTGTTAATAACTCAGCAAGGGACTGGTTAACAGCATTGCTGGTTCTAAGGACAATTCCAAAAACTTTGTGAGTGGACAAGTGGTGGGTTATGGACTTGCTATATTATCTGCAAGACTCTTCAATGGTGATTGTGCGCCTGCACAGTCAAACAGATGGCTGCTGGCCATCTCTACAAGGACTACAGTGGGTCTACACCTTTGACGACCCACCAATACCATTATTTCTACAAGGTCTACAGTGGGTCTGCATCTCTAGTGGCCCACCAATACCGTAATCTCTACCAGGACTACAAGGGGTCTACTCTGTGATGACCTACCTACCAATATTCTTCAAAACTTCGACTGACTCTGCTGTGGGTTTGCTCTGTTGTGGCCCATTACCTGTCTCCATGTCAAGAGTCAGCACTGTCTTTCCCTTGGAAGGACAACACTACTTCTTCCAAGACTGCTTAGAAATCCACTACTTCGAAATGCAATTTCTTTTATTCCTCAGACTTTGAAAAAAACACTGCAATTTTACTGTGATGAACGATCAGGACTGTCTTTATGGACTGTGAGAAAATTTTAGCTTCTGACCAACATCGTATCAATAAGTGTGTATATTTGATATCTTTGTTATAGTATTTATGAAAAATTTTATCAAATCATTATTGGCCACTGCCCAAAACAATTTGTAAATTTTTTTTGTGGGGAGCATGGGGGCTATGTAAGTAGGCTGTTTAGGTTTTCTTATTGGTAACGCCACATAGCGCTCGGTATGAAAAAATCACTGGCTGTGCCGTGTGCAGTCTGTGTTTAGTCTGCATTGCTGTCTGCCATTGTAGTGTTGGGCAGCGGCAGCTGGATGCTAACAGCGCGTAGCGTTGCGCAGTTGGAGGTGAGCCGCCAGCAGTGGTGGACGTGGGGAGAGAGATGGCGGAGTTTTGTAATTTGTAAGACTGGATGTCATGAACTATCATATTTTGACTATTAAGGTAAATACACTGTTTGTTCTCTATTAAAATCTTTCATTTGCTAACTATACCTATCAGTAGTTAGTGCCTTCCGTAATTAGAATCTTTTATTTAGCTGGCAGTAGTGGTGCTCGCTGTATTGCTGTAGTTCGAGTAACGAAGATTTTTTGTGAGGTAAGTGATTTGTGAAAGGTATAGGTTAATGTTAGTCAGGGCCATTCTTTTGTAGGGATTATTGAAAGTCAGATTGCGTTGCGCTAAAAATATTGTGTTTCAGTTTAAGCACAGTCGTGTATAAATTGTTCTAAGGGGACGTTTCAATAGAAGTAAGATTACTGAGAGACTTAGCATCAATACTGGGTACCACAAAGTAGCCGAAGGGAAGGAATTCTACTACATTGAAAGCAAAACAGACACACAAAGCAAACTAGCACAGTCAGAGAGTGCGTTCCAGGCAGAAAGAATTCTACTAGTATTAAACATCGGCCTTAATTCGGGAAAGAAATTACTGACAATGTACGTTCGTAGCACAGCATTAAACAGGAGCGAATGTCGACTGTGGGAAAACTGAAAAAAAAGAGCCATATCTTTTGAGACGTGGTGATACATGAAGATGTTGAGCATAAGGTGAACTGATGAGAAAAGAGTAGGTTCTCTTCAGAATAGACAAGATAGGACCACTTGGAAGACATTGTGAACAAGAAGGAACATGATAATAGGTTATGTGTTAACACATCAAACAATAACTTCCATTGTACTTGAGGGAGCTGTTGAGCATAAAAATATAGGGGGACACAGAATTGGAATACATCCAATAAATAATTGTGGAATTTGGATTGCAGTCGTTGTGATGAAGAGACTGGAACAGGAGAGGAATTCGTGGCGGGGTATAACGGACATCAGAATTTTTTGGGGGGAGGGTGGTGGGGGGGGGAGGAGTGAGAAGAAGTAATGAATGAAGATTCGTATGAGGAGGAGTAATGAATGAAGATTCGTGTTACATACAGTGTATTGCGGAGTACTGTTGTAGAGGGAAAGCTGCCTGAAATCAATTCCGCCTCTGAATTTCTTACTTTAGTTACTTAATGTAAGAAAGTACGTTGGTGTTTCCGAATGTAATGCCTTCCAGTTACTGTCATGAAAGTTACAATGGATATAGAAAGCACAGCAACATAGTTTCATAGTGCAGTAAATAGTAAATATGTGTGTGTGTGTGTGTGTGTGTGTGTGTGTGTGTGTGTGTGTGTGTGTGTGTAACAATATATATGTAAAATTATGTATATAACAATTTTGGAAGAAAATGAATATGACTTACAAAAACCAGTGTATAAACTGCATTAATTAGGGGCAAGAGAATATTCGGCATATCAAAACAGGAGATTAAAAACATTGCTCATCATAGGAAATAGCCCCCCCCCCCCCCCCCCCCCGAGCTCAAAAATAACAGTTAATGCCCCACTTCAGTTGGTCTCCAGCTTTAACTTTTAGGCTGCTAGGCTGCGGTATAAGCTGTGAAATGCACAAAGATATACAAAAAAGATTATCAAATATCAATCAATATCCAGAATGATAAACAACATATTCCAAAACATAATAAAAATGTTATGAAACCATAGCTACACCTTCATATGCTACACTGAGGTGAGTCATGGAGCCCTACTTAAAAAAAAAAAAGTAAACTAAAAACAACAAAAATGAAATACACTCCTGGAAATTGAAATAAGAACACCGTGAATTCATTGTCCCAGGAAGGGAAAACTTTATTGACACATTCCTGGGGTCCGATACATCACATGATCACACTGACAGAACCACAGGCACATAGACACAGGCAACAGAGCATGCACAATGTCGGCACTAGTACAGTGTATATCCACCTTTCGCAGCAATGCAGGCTGCTATTCTCCCATGAAGACGATCGTAGAGATGCTGGGTGTAGTACTGTGGAACGGCTTGCCATGCCATTTCCACCTGGCGCCTCAGTTGGACCAGCGTTCGTGCTGGACGTGCACACCGCGTGAGACGACGCTTCATCCAGTCCCAAACATGCTCAATGGGGGACAGATACGGAGATCTTGCTGGCCAGGGTAGTTGACTTACACCTTCTAGAGCACGTTGGGTGGCACGGGATACATGCGGACGTGCATTGTCCTGTTGGAACAGCAAGTTCCCTTGCCGGTCTAGGAATGGTAGAACGATAGGTTCGATGACGGTTTGGATGTACCGTGCACTATTCAGTGTCCCCTTGACGATCACCAGAGGTGTGCGGCCAGTGTAGGAGATCGCTCCCCACACCATGATGCCGGGTGTTGTCGCTGTGTGCCTCGGTCGTATGCAGTCCTGATTGTGGCGCTCACCTGCACGGCGCCAAACACACATACGACCATCATTGGCACCAAGGCAGAAGCGACTCTCATCGCTGAAGACGACACGTCTCCATTCGTCCCTCCATTCACACCTGTCGCGACACCACTGGAGGCGGGCTGCACACCTGTAGCTTAACTGAGATACACTCCTGGAAATGGAAAAAAGAACACATTGACACCGGTGTGTCAGACCCACCATACTTGCTCCGGACACTGCGAGAGGGCTGTACAAGCAATGATCACACGCACGGCACAGCGGACACACCAGGAACCGCGGTGTTGGCCATCGAATGGCGCTAGCTGCGCAGCATTTGTGCACCGCCGCCGTCAGTGTCAGCCAGTTTGCCGTGGCATACGGAGCTCCATCGCAGTCTTTAACACTGGTAGCATGCCGCGACAGCGTGGACGTGAACCGTATGGGCAGTTGACGGACTTTGAGCGAGGGCGTATAGTGGGCATGCGGGAGGCCGGGTGGACGTACCGCCGAATTGCTCAACACGTGTGGCGTGAGGTCTCCACAGTACATCGATGTTGTCGCCAGTGGTCGGCGGAAGGTGCACGTGCCCGTCGACCTGGGACCGTACAGCAGCGACGCACGGATGCACGCCAAGACCGTAGGATCCTACGCAGTGCCGTAGGGGACCGCACCGCCACTTCCCAGCAAATTAGGGACACTGTTGCTCCTGGGGTATCGGCGAGGACCATTTGCAACCGTCTCCATGAAGCTGGGCTACGGTCCCGCACACCGTTAGGCCGTCTTGCGCTCACGCCCCAACATCGTGTAGCCCGCCTCCAGTGGTGTCGCGACAGGCGTGAATGGAGGGACGAATGGAGACCTGTCGTCTTCAGCGATGAGAGTCGCTTCTGCCTTGGTGCCAATGATGGTCGTATGCGTGTTTGGCGCCATGCAGGTGAGCGCCACAATCAGGACTGCATACGACCGAGGCACACAGGGCCAACACCCGGCATCATGGTGTGGGGAGCGATCTCCTACACTGGCCGTACACCTCTGGTGATCGTCGAGGGGACACTGAATAGTGCACGGTACATCCAAACCGTCATCGAACCCATCGTTCTACCATTCCTAGACCGGCAAGGGAACTTGCTGTTCCAACAGGACAATGCACGTCCGCATGTATCCCGTGCCCCCCAACGTGCTCTAGAAGGTGTAAGTCAACTACCCTGGCCAGCAAGATCTCCGTATCTGTCCCCCATTGAGCATGTTTGGGACTGGATGAAGCGTCGTCTCACGCGGTGTGCACGTCCAGCACGAACGCTGGTCCAACTGAGGCGACAGGTGCAAATAGCATGGCAAGCCGTTCCACAGGACTACATCCAGCGTCTCTACGATCGTCTCCATGGGAGAATAGCAGCCTGCATTGCTGCGAAAGGTAGATATACACTGTACTAGTGCCGACATTGTGCATCCTCTGTTGCCTGTGTCTATGTGCCTGTGGTTCTGTAAGTGTGATCATGTGATGTATCTAACCCCAAGAATGTGTCAATAAAGTTTTCCCTTCCTGGGACAATGAATTCACGGTGTTCTTATTTCAATTTCCAGGAGTGTAGGTGAACTGCTCCTTAGGACCCGAGTTAAGCCTATGAGCCTCTTCAGATGTTAAGAGACCTTGAGATCTTCCAGCTGCAAAAAGTATTCCAGCCACTGGTAATGGAGGCAGTGAAGCTGACATTGTCGAATACTTATTGGCAGGGTATTACACATGCGGCAGGCTCTTTACTGTGATAGACAGTATACAGCTCCAGCTGTTGAGTATTTCTACATACTAGCTCATTTAATAACTGCAAATAAATACTCACTCAATAAACTGAAAGAAACTCCACTGAATGAACATGAGCTCATTGAAGTTATTTTGTCTGCTCACTTGAGAGAACTGGGTAGAAAATGCTGGGAGGATAGTTTTTCCGTAAAATGCAAAGTATGATCGGAGAAGATGCCTTTCTCGGAATAGCACTACAGTTACCGTACAGGATGACAAAGAATGAATTTCCCTCTTGCATCGTAGAGAATTGCTCAGAGACATATAGTAGATTCTCCCCATATGCATTTGTTGAGTTAGTGTTATTAGTACTCACATCGTTATTCCACGTATTGTTAATGCACTCTGTCGAAAATAAACACCCTCACGCATGCCTGCACACTGTTTCACCACTCATTCATAAGACGAGCTGCGGAAGCTCTTTCGATGTAGTGCGGTAGAAGCAATAGGGCGTTGCCTGCTCGTTCTCTATTTTGCAGACCTATGAAGAAGGGAAATGCATTACCACAGTCTGATGATCTATATTCTCTTTCAGTTCTAGCCTTCACCCTGTTACACACCCATAGCTCAATTTCTACTTTAATGCTGGTCTATTAAAATAAGACATGCTATAAAAATTTAATATTTGTTCTCAAGCCACGTTGTTTAACAATATACATTAATTTTGTACCATTAAAAGTGATTTTTTATCCTGCGATTTTCCATCTCCTGTAACGTGAAAACCATTAGTGCCAGACAAAAAATGAATAGAATGTTTTTTGTAGAAAATGTAACGTAGTTGAATTTCCTACTGAAAAAATTTTGCAGTAAGCAACGAGTTTGAAGATATTTTAGAAAAACTAAAATTTGACTTCTAAACGCCTTCCTTCTCCAGCCACATGCTGACATCTAACAGGTCAGAATTTTTAGTAGGCTATTCTTTACACTGTCTCCTACAGCTGTACAAAAATTTGTGAGTATGTGAATTTTTTCTCGTCGTTAACTATACTACATCTTTTACCTTAGCTGACGAGTGTGGTAAGTCTTATAAAATTTTGAGTAATGGCTGCTCTCTGGTGTTAGATTTTCGGCTTCAGGTTTCGGAGTGTACCTGTTTGGCCGTCTCTCTCTACCCTTCTCTATCTCTCTCGACTGTTACTGTTTTACCACTCTTACCCAATCTCGTCTCGTAAAATATTTTTGTACGGGCTCTAAAAATCATGCGCCAAAACCAACACTTAACGACACCTGGTGTCCCTGTTTTCGATTCTTAGTGCTTTTTAAGAAACCGGAAGACATGGTGAAACGTCCGCTGAAAGGGACGACGGAGGTCTCAGATGCTCGAAGTTTCCGTGCTGTGTTGTCATCGGGTCAACGGCGCTCTGGGCTGTTTACTGCTGGAGATAAAACGGCCGGACGCAGTGGCTATGTGGCTATGGCGACGCAAAAAGACCAGAGGGGGGGGGGGGGGGGCAGACGATGCGGGAGGACCGGCTGCCATCGAAGTTCAGGTTTTACTGCCTGCGATAAGGCAAGATACTTTGGCGGCTTAATAGCGCGACAATGAGCCAGGCAAACATGAGGGAAGCAATAGAGGTTATGTGGTTCCAAATTACAAATTATAAACAACGAGTTAAACGAATGATTTATTGCAGTTTCTTTGTATCGCTTATACGATAAATTCCGTGCTGAACCATCACTCACTTCAAATACCATTCGAATAGCAAAAACGGCAGCATTAAGTTTCTGAACAAGATCCTGAATGTGGGCTTTCCATAACATTTAACTATCTATCTGAACACCTAGAAATTTGAACTGTTCAGTTTCACTAATCATATGCCCATACTGTGAAATTAAAACTTTCGGTTTGTTGAATTGTGTGTTACAAACTGTAACAACTGAGTCTTGGTGTGATTCAGCGTTAGTTTATTTAGTTTATTTTCTACAAGCCATTAACGTATGTCATGAACTGTCTATCTGTAACAGAGCTAATGATGCACACAACATCATTTGCTAACAAGCTAGTGTCATCAGCAAACCGAAATATTTTCGGATTACCTGCAATACTAGAGGCCGTATGGTTTATATAAATTGCCAACGGGAATGGCCCCAACATTGATCTCTGGAGCACCCCCCATTTGACTGTACCCCACTCAGATCCCATTGCACAGCCATTCTCAACACTGTAATAATGACCTTTTGCTGTTTGTTGAAATAAGAAATGATCCATTTGTGAGATACTTCCCATATTTCGTAATGGTTCGACTTCTGGAGCAATATTTTGTGATCAACGCAATCAAAAGCCTTAGTTAAATCAAAAAATGTGCCTAGCGTTCGAAATCTTTTGTTTAATCCATCCGGTACCTCACAGTGAAAGGATTCATTTGTTAAACCAGTTTTAAAGACAAACTTACATTTGAAATCAAATTATGTGAAATAAACAATTATCCTTACACACATAGCCTTATCGATGACATTAGCAAACACTGAAGGCATAAAAATAGGTCTAAAATTGTCTACGTTACCCCTTTCTTCGTTTTTATAAAGCCGCTTTACTACTGAGTACTTTAATGGTTCAGAAAATGACCTTTCTTAAATGAAAAATTACAAATATGGTCCTAGTCTTCAGTGATTTAATTATTAACTCAATCTTGCCCCCATCGGTGTCAAAGAGAGCATTACAAACATCAGTCTCGGAAAGGCATTTTACGAAAGAGTTATTTTCCATATATAAGTTTTTTTTTAATTCACCAGCAATGCTCAGAAAGTGGCTGTTAAATACTGTACATATATCTCACTTATTAGTACAGTAACAGAAATATTTTTACTGCGAACTTACTTTATATCATTGATCGTGTGCTGCTGACGGAACACTTTCTTCACAACTGACCTTATGATTTTAATTTTATCCTGTGAATTAACTATTCAATTTGCGTACCACATACTCTTTTTTCTTCTTAATAACATTTTTAAGCACCTTACAATACTCTTTGTAATTGGCTACTGAAGCTAGATTGTGACTACTTCCAACATTTTCATATAATTCCCGCTTTGTTCTACATGATGTCCTTATCCCACTAGTCAGCCACCCAGACTTCAATTTACTGCTAGTATCCCGTTTAGAACGTATTACTGGAAAGCAACTCTCAAAGAGCATAAGAAATAAGTTAAGGAAAGTATTATATTTGTCATCTATGTTATCGACACTATAAATATCCTGTCACTCTTGTTCTTTAATGAGGTTTAAAAAACTCTCTGTTGCCACTGGATTAGCTTTCCTACATGGTTTTTAATTATATGTGACATTTGAGTAAAAACGCCTTTTACTATTAAAATTTGTGGATTATGGTCTGGAAGGCTATTCACCCTTTTACTAACAGAATGCTCATCTAGTAATGAAGAGTGAATAAAATATTGTCTATGGCTGTGCTACTGTTCCCCTGCACCCTCGTTGGAAAAACACAATCTGCATCAACATCCCTTTTCTTGCACAATCATATACAAAATTAATATTAAAGTCACCACATATAACAAATTTTTGGTACCTCTTATAAAGTGAACTAAGAACGCTCTTTAGCTCGAGCAGAAATGCTCTGAAGTCACAGTTAGGGGACTTATAAGCAACAACAATTAGAAGTTTAGTTTCGGTAAATTCAACTGCCCCTGCACACCATTCAAATATCTGTTCAGTGTAGTGCCGTGATACACCTATGGATTCAAACGGAATGCTGTTTTTTACGTACATGGTCACTCCCCCATTCCGCAAGGAACTCTTTGAAAAACAGCCAGAAAATCTGTATCCTGTTCAAGGAAGCCTCTGTACCGTCAAATTATTTAAGCCGTGTTCCGATATACCAATAATGACGGAGACATCATCTATAAGCAGCCCACTAACTTTATCTCTATTACCGCTTACGTGTTGATGAAATATGCTAATTCCTTCACTAAACGGATACCTGACCTCCTCAGAAGGTGATTCCTTAGTTATAGGTATTTCCTTTAAGCGGGTTTATCTACCACCCAACTTGAATCTAAAAAACGTGCTGCTCTAACATCAACTACTCATGAATTTTCGCATGAGTGATCCCACCACCACCCACTACACTGTCACCTATCAGCTTTGCCAACCTTCCCTTCCCAAACATGTTGAGGAGCAGCCCATGCCTAGTGAAACCTGATCTAATGACGAACTGGCACCACTGCAGTGTAACCCATTCCTTCTGCCATTAGTGCTCTCTCCAGCTCCATGGTAACATGCCTAACAGACGCATTAAGATGAGGCCGATCATAACGCCGAAGAAGTTCCACGAAATGCACATTAATGACACCAGTTGGAGTGACTATTTTACCAGGTCACCACTTACGTCATACTCCCCATCCCAATCAAGACTATTCTCTGCTCCACCCACAACCACTATCTCATCCTCTTTCGTAAAATTCCTACGTAACTTCCCTATGCTGTAAGTCACCTGAGCCAGCTTTGCACTAGGCTTCACAATTCTGGTGTCCTGGTACTCACTCCCCAACATTTCCTGCAGCTGGTGGCCCACACCTTTACTGTGTGAACAACCTATCAGCAGAACCGTCTTCTTTCTGTGAGACACAGGCTTCCTACCTGCTGAGACTGCTGCATGTTTCCTACAACTATAGCTATAAGAAGGGCTTACCGATGTTGTTGTCAATGTGACAGACGAGGATATCCTTAATTCCATGAAAAGATGAGGTAACGCTGCATAAACGTCTCACTCTCGGCTTACAAAGCGCTCCTTAACAAATAAGATGTTGATCCTGGGGTGGAGCAGTGCTCCATCAATTGGTCCGCTTCTTCCCGCTAAGTAATACGGGCAACTCAATTACATTGGGTACTTCAGATTTTAGAATGAAAAAACGGATTTTCCCACACTTATCGGATGGCATCTTAGTGCCTCGTCCTTCGGTGCCTGAACAGAATAGACAAAAATGTCGTGCTCAGTTATTCTCTAAGGATGTCAGTGATGGTACGGTGTCTTCTGCTCAGAGCTAGGAGAGACGCTGGATCTGCCGACAAAAGCACGAAGTAGGCCACAGCCTTACTCCCACGAAAAATCCAAAGGATCTTCGACATTTGTAACGACATTCACTCATAGCTTCCACCAACAAAGAGGATTCAGACACCACACTGGAAAGACACCTCACTAATGAGAAAAACGAAAAGTCTCCCGTACAACAAATGCGCCCAGTACACTCTAAATAAATTTAGCCATGACATGGTGGCAAAAATGAATCAGTATCTCATAGCGATATGTCACAGTAATGTCACAATATATTATTTATATTGGAGACCGCTCATCATCGTCCGATTATGTATTATTTTTTAACAAAAGTGAATAACACATGTAGTGTGACCCAGTGCTTCATTTTTAAATGAGAGACTCGTGTACTTCGATTCTCCGGAGAATGTTATTGAAATTTAGTCCTCTTAAGAAGTTATTTTACCGCTTTTCCGTGCATTTTAAAAGCGTGAATATGACATTTTTACTGGTAAAAAATGAAGTTCTATAGTAACACATCTGTAGGTTATGTGATTCTGATTTTTTTCTCTGTATGTTTACGGCATGAATTACTCGTGGGTACCATCACAAGTACTGACTGTAATAAACTACTTCATGTTACCAAAGCTTATACTAATTTATTACTTGTGGCTGCAGTAGATGAATTCTAGACACTATTTCAAAAATTACCCCTCTCTTCGCTGATGAAACTCCTTTTCCAAACAGTTAACGCCATTCTGCTGTAAAGTGGTGGACTATGCTGCTACTGTTCTCAGTATAAAAATTTAGGCTTAGATTTTCATCGATTTCTCTAAATTGCTTAAGGCAAATGCTTGGACTTTTTCCTCTGAAAATGACAAAGTTGATTTCTTTTCCCCATTCTTCTCATATGAGGGCTTGCTACCTGCCACTAACAAACTATCTCGTCGTCGAGACATTAAACCCTTATCTCCTCCATTTTTACATCTACCATCTTCACTTGCGCTTATAGCGTCCGTCTCACTTTGCTTCCAGTATTTCACAATTTATGTAAATTATCACCACTTATTCTCATTCGTTTCACCAGTAGCTGGATTCATATCCCACACAGATGGTGGACGTGTACCAGCTTATTCCCTGTCGAGCCTCGTTTCTTCTCTTCCATACTTTGTCTCTTTCCTCAGCGAATTCTCTTAAACACAGCGCTATGACAATCGGTAGCATATTTGTGTTCTGTTTCCCATTCGAATGTACTTAAATTGAATAGACCATTTCAAGTAATACGATCCTCTCTCGTCAAATGATGAAGGCTTTTCTGACTCCGAAGGTTTGATAGAATTTCTTCGCCGCGCGTTATTAGCCGAGCGGTCTAAGGCGCTGCAGTCTTGGACTGTGCGGCTGGTCCCGGGGGAGGTTCGAGTCCTCCCTCGGGCACGGGTGTGTGTGTATTTTTCCTTAGGATAATTTAGGTTAAGTATTGTGTAAGCTTAGAGACTGATGACTTTAGCAGTTAAGACCCATAAGATTTCACACACACACACACATTTAGAATTTCTTCTATTTGATAAACATGGTTCCGTTGTCGTTAACTGTACTACGGTATGAAATTGTGGTTTTGTGACGTTTTAGCTCAGCATTTCACTTTGCAGTTTCACACAAAAATGTGCCATACACTGAAAAAATTAAATTTTTGCCAAGAAAAATGATTCAAATGGCTCTAAGCACTATGGGACTTAACATCAGAGGTCATCAGTCCCCTAGACTCAGAACTACTTAAACCTAACTAACCTAAGGACACCACACACATCGATTCCCGAGGCAGGATTCGAACCTGCGACTGTAGCAGCCGCGTGGTTCCGGACTGAAGAACCTAGAACATCTCGACCACAGCAGCTGGCTTTTGTCAAGAAAATGTTAATTCTATCAGGGTTATTCACTAAATAGGAAAAATATCAGAACTCGTCACACAAAGAACTATAATTTGTGGCTCGAACTTTGTAACCTGATATCATGTATTTTCCGAAGTGATGAACCAGTGTGTGCTCAGCCTTTTTTAAGAGATGAAGAGAGGCCTAATATTAGTGGCGCGTTTTCTGGCCTAACCGTGAATTAATGGCTCTCTTGTGTGATAAATGGCTTCCAAGTCAAGTGAAGTAAACGCTCCCTTAAATTGGGCGTGATGCTGCCGCGCTCTTCCGCTAATTGAGTGAATTGAGAAGCAGCCAAAATTCTGGCACAGTAACTGCTGTTACGAATTTTCGCCTCACAAATTCTAAACCGCCAATCACGAGCTTCCCGCGAGATGCTTTGTTTTCTTACTTCATAGCTACGTAGTACTACAACACTGACCATTTGGAAACTATAACAGTTTGCAAAACAGGTGTAGACTCTGCCCACGGGAGCAAATTTGGGTTTAGTCTTAAAACTTAATGTTTTCTGTCTGTCTGTCTATAGACCGATATCGTCATTAGTGGAAGTATGTATAGGGCAGGCAATGTCATACACGTAACACTGCTGCAAAGCTATTTCATCAGTAGAGGTAAAGCTCTACAGTCACAGGTCCCATTGAAAACTAATCCTTTATTGCTTACTATCGAGTTTGTCAATCGTTCGAGTCTGTGTTAAGTTGAATAGAAACCAATTCTATCTATATCCATACTCCGCAAGCCACCTGACGGTGTGTGGTGGAGGATACGTTGAGTACTTCTATCGGTTCTCCCTTCTATTCCAGTCTCGTATTGTTGGCGGAAAGAGAGATTGTGGGTATGCTTCTGTGTGGGCTCTAATCTTTCTGATTTTATCCTCATGGTCTCTTCGCGAGATATACATAAGAAGGAGCAATATACTGCTTGACTCCTCGGTGAAGATATGTGCTCGAAACTTCAACAAAAGCCCGTACAGAGTTACTGAGCGTCTCTCTTGCAGAATCTTCAGCTGGAGTTTATCTATCACCCCCGTAATGCTTTCGCGATTACTAAATGATCGTGTAACGAAGCGTGCTGCTCTCCGTTGGGTCTTCTCTATCTCTTCTATCAACCCTATCTGGTACGGATCCCACACCGGTGAGCAGTATTCAAGCAGTGGGCGAACAAGTGTACTGTAACCTACTTCCTTTGTTTTCGGACTGCAATTGACAATAGAAGCCACAGTCCGATATGTTTCCATCTGAAGCCGTGTTGCTCAAGGGGTCGGCCATCTCCTCTACCGTGAACGATTTGTGCACACCAAGACGGGCACAGACACACAAGATTCATAAAGATCGTGTTACAAGCCGATATTAATGCACGTTGGTCTTCAATGATCACACAGTCCGAGGACGCATTATGTCATCAAGTAATGCAATAACAGGACACTAGGACAAAAGAAATCTTTTTCTCCGCGCGAGGTAGCCTCGCGATCTGAGGCCGTTGCCCCCGTCAGAGGTTCAAGTCCTCCCTCGGGCGTGGGTATGTGTGTTGTCTTTAGCGTAAGTTAAGTTAAGCTAGGTTAAGCAGTGTGTAAGCTTAGGGACAGATGACCTCAGCAGTTTGGTCCCATAGGGCCTTACCACAAATTTCCAAATTTTCCAAACCTTTTTCAGCCTGTAGATAACAATTTACATGTCAGATCAGCTAACGAATGACCAACGATAAATTGACACAAAACTCAAACTTTGTTCTAGTGACGTATGTTTCACCATATAGTTTCCCTCAAACTCTCTTTGGATCGTTAACGAGTCACTTTTTACACAAGCTGTGTCATAGAATTGCTTTCGCTACCACTGCCTGCGTTATTCACTTGACAACTTTAGCTATAGGAAGCTTAGTGAGCGACCCCGGAAAACCAGAAGCTGTGGTGGGAAGAGAAAGACCTAAACGTTCCACCTCTGCCACTGGTTGGTGTCTCTCTTACCAGCGCGGAGTAGCCGCGCTGTCTGAGACGTCTTGTCAGGGTCCGCGCAGCTCTCCCCGTCGGAGGTTCGAGTCCTCCCTCGGGCTTGAGTGTGTATGTCGTCCTTAGCGCAAGGTAGCTTAAGTTAGGTTAAATAGTGTGTACGCTTAGGGACCGATAACCTGAGCAGTTTGGTCCCTTAAGAACTTACCACAAATTTCAAATTTTTTCTCTCCCCCATTCGGATTCTCAATCATCTCGCTCCTGTCTCCTGCAATCCATAAATTCGAAGAAAGGCCAAAGGCAAAGCTCCAATTATTTGTTTCTCATTATTCTCTGTTAAAACAACACCTTAGCAAATGATCCTGTTACGTGCAATGAAATCCTTTAGTGAATATTGCGGAATAATGCCAATCTGTAGCATACTCAGTCACAAAAAACTGACTAAGCACCACCTTCAGAAGTTTTTAGATTTCCTTGAAAATTACTAATACTCCTCGTAAATATATTCCTCGAAATCTTTGGTCGTTTAACTGTAAAGTAATAGTCTAAAAGAACATATTCAAAGTTTCCTTCAGCACAAATTAAAATAAATCATGGTATTGAGACTCACCAACACTAATTCAATAATTCAGTCCACGAGGAACACACTATCCAGATTTCAAATTCTACATGAGCTGACACTGAAACAAGCCCAGCATCGTCATAATCGGCGTACAGAGTGCCTGTATCATTCGACACGAATATTCACAAGAGCAAAACTATAGTCACAGTCATTCGTAACGGTGCAGCCGTGGAATTCGCCCAGTGAACAGTGGCCGCTTAGCGCACACGTTCGCTAAGTATGAGACCAGAAACGCTTTTTGCCCCACAAAAACTTTCCCGTTACTCGTAACATCTTCCCTCTAAAGTTAAATCGAAAAACACCGCTTCCGGGTCTGCAGTTCGTATGAGAAAAGGCCGTGAGTTCCGTTCACTACATGAGCTCTTCAGTTGCGACAACTGGTGAATCAGTGACGCTGTTTAGTGTCTTAGAGTTCGATCTTTCCACTCTCTCATTTTTAATCTGTCGTAATCTTGCATACACAAGCTCAAAAGTATTTTGATGAGATAAGTTGTCACATGGTTTGTAATTTTCTGCAAAGTGAATTTTCCTCCTGCAAGTCGTAACTATACGACTCTTTTTTAGAAAACACAAATGGCTGCGAATTAATAATTGCTATTACCTGTAACAAACAAGTGTAACAAATCGATACCTGCGATTACAAACTTCTAAAAAGGCAGATCAACGGTTTTTCTGTCTTTAAATTGCTCTCCAATGTAGTCAGCTATTCTCAAACATGTAACCTATGTAATCCATACTAATATTATAAATGCGAAGATAACTTTGTCTGTTATGCTTTCACGACTAAACCGCTGAACCGATTTTGGCAAAATTTGGTGTAATGACAGCTTGAATACTGGCTACTTAGGAAGTATGTAGTACAACATATTTACTAATTTGCAGAATATAATGTGAAATATGGAACAATAATCACTCTTTGAAAAAGCTGTTTACTCTTTGAGTTTTGAAGTTCATTGTAACCGTGAAAATGCTTTCATTGTTTGATGTGTTCTACATGAAGACAATACATACACAATTCTCTACGTGTTTAATCCTTACTACAAAACTAATATCAGTTACAACACATTAAATGTTAGCCGCTGGGCGTCATGCGTTTTTATAACTTCTTTGTTGCATTATAATGTGTGTCAGGGCCTCTGGACATGTGGTTAGCGAGCGCTGTTGACTCTTGATCATGGGTTCATGAGCTGCACTCCCGCTAGTGTCGTTTTCCTTCTGCTCACCTCTGGATGTGCGCGTTGTTCTCATCATTTTATTATCATGCTTATTCAATTCCCAACGTGTTTAACCCATACTTCTAATATCAGTATTATTAATTGCGAAAGTAACTACAGCACTCTGTTACGTTTTCACAACTCTACCGCTGAACTGATTCAGATAGTATTTGTTATGTAGATGTTGTTGTAGATGTTGTTGTCGTTGTTGTTGTGGTCTTCAGTCCTGAGACTGGTTTGATGCAGCTCTCCATGCTACTCTATCCTGTGCAAACTTCATCTCCTAGTAGCTACTGCAACCTACATCCTTCTGAATCTGCTTGGTGTATTCATCTCTTGGTCTCCCTCTACGATTCTTACCCTCCACGCTGCCCTCCAATACTAAATTGGTGATCCCTTGATGCCTCAGAACATGTCCTACTAACCAATCCCTTCTTCTAGTCAAGTTGTGCCACAGACTTCTCTTCTCCCCAATTCTATTCAACACCTCATTAGTTATGTGATCTACCCATCTATGTAGATAGAATAGAATAATTCCAATCCCAAAGAATGCAGGTGTTGACAGATGTGAAAATTATCGAACTATCAGTTTAATAAGTCACGGCTGCAAAATACTGACGCGAATTCTTTACAGACGAATGGAAAAACTAGTAGAAGCCGACCTTGGGGAAGATCAGTCTGGATTCCGTAGAAATGTTGGAACGCGTGAGGCAATATTGACCCTACGGCTTGTCTTAGAAGCTAGTTTAAGAAATGGCAAACCTACGTTTCTAGCATTTGTAGACTAAGGGAAATCTTCTGACAATGTTGACTGGAATACTATCTTTCAAATTCTGAAGGTGGCAGGGGTAAAATACAGGGAGCGAAACGCTATTTACAATTTGTACAGTAACCAGATGGCAGTTATAAGAGTCGAGGGACATGAAAGAGAAAGAGAAGCAGTGGTTGGGAAGGGAGTGAGACAGGGAAGTAGCCTCTCCACGATGTTATTCAATCTGCATATTGAGCAAGCAATAAAGGAAACAAAAGAAGAATTCGGAGTAGGTATTAAAATCCATGGAGAAGAAATAAAAACTTTAAGGTTCGCCTATGACATTGTAATTCTGTATGAGACAGAAAAGGACTTGCAAGAACAGTTGAACGGAATGGATGGTATCTTGAAAGGAGGATATAAGATGAACATCAACAAAAGCAAAACGAGGATAATGGAATGTAGTCGAATTAAATCGGGTGATGCTGAGGGAATTAGATCAGGAAATGAGACACTTAAAGTACTAAAGGAGTTTTGCTATTTGGGGAGCAAAATAACTGATGATGGTCGAAGTAGAGAAGGATATAAAATGTATACTGGCAATGGCAAGGAGAGCGTTTCTGAAGAAGAGGAATTTGTTAACATCGAGTATAGATTTAAGTGTCAGGAAGTCGTTTCTGAAAGTATTTGTGTGGAGTGTAGCCATGTATGGAAGTGAAACATCTACTATAAATAGTTTGGACAATAAGAGCACCGAAGCTTTTGAAATGTGGTGCTACAGAAGAATGCTGAAGATTAGATGGGTGGATCACATAACTAATGAGGAAGTATTGAATAGGATTGGGGAGAAGAGAAGTTTGTGACACAACTTGACTAGAAGAAGGGATCGGTTAGTAGGACATGTTCTGAGGCATCAAGGGATCACCAATTTAGTATTGGGGGGCAGCTTGGAGGGTAAGAATCGTAGAGGGAGACCAAGAGATGAATACACTAAGCAGAATCAGAAGGATGTAGGCTGCAGTACGTGCTGGGAGATGAAGCAGCTTCTACAGGATAGAATGGCATGGCGAGCTGCATCAAACCAGTCTCAGGACTGAAGACCACGACAGCAACAATGTAGATAGCTTTAACCCTAAGGAAGACGATGGGCTACTTTAGTAAATTTTATCTTTTTGAGTGCTATGAACATTGTTAAATATGGTATACGCAGTGGCATGCAGACGATGCTGGTGCGATGGTCGGCGATTCTTAGTGTTTATAAATTATTCCATGACTGCAAATTCAATGTTGTTGTGCTCGTGGTTTATGTTATTGAGTTCCTGCACCATCTGCAATAGATAGAGAGGTTTGGTGGAGATGCAATATATAATCGGAAGGTAAGCCCTAAAACCATATTTAAAACTGTTTCTATATGCCTTGAAAAACGTAATTCTGATTTAGAGCATAGTTCTACGACAGCTCAGATACGAAAGTTACTCGATTCCAGCAAACCTCCGAGCAATCTCAGGTCCACCAGATTTGTATTCAGAATGCCAAGAGACCTTAAGAACTACAGAGACATTGAAACTTCTTGGCAGATTTAAACTGTGTGCCCGACCGAGACTCGAACTCGGGACCTTTGGCTTTCGCGGGCAAATGGTCTACCAACTGAGCCACCGAAGCACGACTCACGCCCGGTACTCACAGCTTTACTTCTGCCAGTACCTCGTCTCCTACCTTCCAAACTTTACAGAAGCTCTCCTGCGAACCTTGCAGAACTAGCACTCCTGAAAGAAAGGATATTGCGGAGACATGGCTTAGCCACAGCCTTGGGGATGTTTCCAGAAGTCTCGGTCGGGCACACAGTTTTAATCTGCCAGGAAGTTTCATATCAGCGCACACTCCGCTGCAGAGTGAAAATCTCATTCTGGATGCAGAGACATTAGTACAGTCACAAGCCCGACGCATTTTAGAGCTGAGCGTCACGAGTCTCTTACAGTTTCGAAGGCACTTGAAGACTTACAACGATGGCGTCATTTAGAGGCTAAACGACAAACAAAGAATCGTACCTTTACAGCAGGAACGTGGGAGGCTTTGGGATAGGACTGTTTTTATTATGACCTATTAACTAAATTAATCATCATAATGGGAAGGATGAAAAATGTAGGCATCATGGTGCATTAAAATGGAAGGGAGAAACGGTTGGTACGACTTGCTCTGGTGGCACAATCTCACATTCAGTACTAGGTGAACAAAAGAAACCGCTAAAAACTCTACTTCTGTGCGTATGTAATGAATTGAGACATTACTTGAGTATAATTGGAAAACATAACGCATGCTCTCAAATTTGACATACAGCAAAATCTTAGAAACACATTCATTACGTACCTATATACCGATACTGCACATATTTTTTGCACGTACTTCTCTACACCACTATATACACAGATAGATCGTAAAATTACCGACTTGCTCACTCATAAGAAAACTACTGATATGCGAGCGACGCATCGATTAACAGCTAGTCTACAATAATTGTACATTTGAATAGAAATATCAATTATTCCTGAAAGTGACTTACTTTTTAGGTGATGAATAACATTTTTCAGTTATGAGGAAAATTTCTGCTTCTGTCTTTAATTATCAGTTCCTGTGTTATTTAAAAAGCTACATATCTCTTTCAAAATATTCTCGATTGTTACAAACCTCAGCGAGAGTACGTATTCAGAATTATCCACTTGATTTCTCTCTCTCTTTCTTTTCTTTTCACTTTGAGAACTGCTCAAATATGTTTTGCAATCAACCACATTCCTTCATCCGCACAGTCTCTTAAGAACAGGAATGCACCATCTTTAAACGCCACATGTGAAACTGACAAAATACGGACAGGACCGATGGGCTGAAGTGCTTTTTGCAGCAAAAGAACGTTAGAATCATAGCTCGACCTTAAGATTGTATTACTACTTGACTGAATGCACACTCTTCTGGTCAACAAGATCGACACGATATGACTATAAAATCCCACACACTTCACTTAACACCGTCTATACATATTGTTATACATGAGTACAAGAATTTATTATATTTCGTCCATTACAACTGCTGTGTAATTCATAAATAAATATTTTCTTGTCCATGGCGGCCGGCCGCGGTGGTCTTGCGGTTCTAGGCGTGCAGTCCGGAACCGTGTGACTGCTACGGTCGCAGGTTCAAATCCTGCCTCGGGCATGG
Organism: Schistocerca gregaria; assembly: GCF_023897955.1. Lineage (NCBI taxonomy): Eukaryota > Metazoa > Arthropoda > Insecta > Orthoptera > Acrididae > Schistocerca > Schistocerca gregaria. The sequence continues at coordinate 585,301,869 of NC_064921.1, forward strand.
ATGTGTGTGATGTCCTTAGGTTAGTTAGGTTTAAGTAGTTCTAAGTTCTAGGGGACTGATGACCACAGCAGTTGAGTCCCATAGTGCTCAGAGCCATTTGAACCATTTGTCCGTGGCAGCTAATTATTAACTGTCGTTATTTTACTGTCATTAACAATTATATAATCATCTTCACCTCGTAATATCATACGACATAGCAAGTCAACGACAAATACTTACATTACAATCGCTACAGTGCCATGAAAGTTTCTTATCATACTGTATCGTGGCGTGACAAGTATATGAAAGAAATATCGCATGAAATCGAAAACCTGAAGCAACTACAGCAGATATATGCTTCACGTGAGATTTTTATATTGACCAGAAGAATGGAATTCTTCTTTTACAGTCCGCAGCTCGTGGTCTCGCGGTCGTGCTCTCGCTTCCCAAGCACGGGGTCCCGAATTCGATTCCTGGCGGGGTCAGGGATTTTCACCTGCCTCGAGATGTGTAGGTGTTTGTGTTGTCCTCATCATTTCATCATCATTCATTAAAGTAGCGAAATAGGACTGAGCAAGTCGAATTTGTACGGGCGCTAATAACCGCACAGTTTAGCGCCCCACAAACCAAACATCATCACCTTATTTTATAATATCGTGACGTATGCCTACCAACTATACGTGATCATGTTATGGTAATCGCCAGTGGAATAAAATCATTAACGGTTAAGGTGGATGCGATTTAGTATGCCACAAGCCGGTTTTTCAGGCACGGATTTCTCTGGAGCTGCAGATGCCGAAGTCCAACTTTATTTACTTAGTCTGATCTGATTGGTTCAATCAGACCCTGTCTTACATCAGACCAGGGTTTCACACATATATTGTTGGCATCGTAGTAACCTAAAAAACAACAATCTTAATTTGACAAATACACTCCTGGAAATTGAAATAAGAACACCGTGAATTCATTGTCCCAGGAAGGGGAAACTTTATTGACACATTCCTGGGGTCAGATACATCACATGATCACACTGACAGAACCACAGGCACATAGACACAGGCAACAGAGCATGCACAATGTCGGCACTAGTACAGTGTATATCCACCTTTCGCAGCAATGCAGGCTGCTCTTCTCCCATGGAGACGATCATAGAGATACTGGATGTAGTCCTGTGGAACGGCTTGTCATGCCATTTCAACCTGGCGCCTCAGTTGGACCAGCGTTCGTGCTGGACGGGCAGACCGCGTGAGACGACGCTTCATCCAGTCCCAAACATGCTCAATGGGGGACAGATCCAGAGATCTTGCTGGCCAGGGTAGTTGACTTACACCTTCTAGAGCACGTTGGGTGGCACGGGATACATGCGGACGTGCATTGTCCTGTTGGAACGGGAAGTTCCCTTGCCGGTCGAGGAATGGTAGAACGATGGGTTCGATGACGGTTTGGATGTACCGTGCACTATTCAGTGTCCCCTCGACGATCACCAGAGGTGTACGGCCAGTGTAGGAGATCGCTCCCCACACCATGATGCCGGGTGTTGGCCCTGTGTGCCTCGGTCGTATGCAGTCCTGATTGTGGCGCTGACCTGCACGGCGCCAAACACGCATGCGACCATCATTGGCACCAAGGCAGAAGCGACTCTCTTCGCTGAAGACGACACGTCTCCATTCGTCCCTCCATTCACGCCTGTCGCGACACCACTGGAGGCGGGCTGCACGATGTTGGGGCGTGAGCGGAAGACGGCCTAACAGTGTGCGGGACCGTAGCCCAGCTTCATGGAGACGGTTGCGAATGGTCCTCGCCGATACCCCAGGAGCAACAGTGTCCCTAATTTGCTGGGAAGTGGCGGTGGGGTCCCCTACAGCACTGCGTAGGATCCTACGGTCTTGGCGTGCATCCGTGCGTCGCTGCGGTTCGGTCCCAGGTCGACGGTCACGTGCACCTTCCGCCGACCACTGGCGACAACATCGATGTACTGTGGAGACCTCACGCCCCACGTGTTGAGCAATTCGGCGGTACGTCCACCCGGCCTCCCGCATGCCCACTATACGCCCTCGCTCAAAGTCCGTCAAATGCACATACGGTTCACGTCCACGCTGTCGCGGCATGCTACCAGTGTTAAAGACTGCGATGGAGCTCCGTATGCCACGGCAAACTGGCTGACACTGACGGCGGCGGTGCACAAATGCTGCGCAGCTAGCGCCATTCGACGGCCAACACCGCGATTCCTGGTGTGTCCGCTGTGCCGTGCGTGTGATCATTGCTTGTACAGCCCTCTCGCAGTGTCCGGAGCAAGTATGATGGGTCTGACACACCGGTGTCAATGTGTTCTTTTTTCCATTTCCGGGAGTGTAGTATTAAAATCATTTAGTGTCTGTAGTGACGATATGAATAAATAATACTGACTGTGAAGCAGCGAAGTTAAAACCAACAACGCTTGTACTACTATTGCTGCTGCTGCCACCAATGTCATGGCGGCTGCAGTGTAACACGTGTTAAGTTCGGCTCGCGAAATTTAGTCGAATTCGAAGGTGTTCTCGCAGGTGGCGTTGTCTAGTACAAGTGGAAATCGTGTAAACAACAGTGTTCTGTGCAGTAGTGCTACTTTTTTTTCTGTGCTCCGCCAATATCTGCGAGAAAATGGTAAACAGAAGAGTCAACAGCAGCACGTCCAGCAGCGGGGAAGTAGCAGGTGCGGCGGGCCTGCTCCTGGCGGAAGGTGCGGCCGCGGCTCCCGGTATAGCGGAGCTGGTCCGCTCTAAGGTAAACGCTGCGCTTCGCGATAAAAACAATCTCGATCTGATAGCAGGCACCATATCAGATACTGTAACGGCAGCAGTATTGGCCAAAATGCGTCAAACTGTTGAGGCCAATACTGCCGAAATTACAGCACTAAAAAATTCTGTGTCTGAATACGAGAAAAAGGCACGAGAGTTGGAAGTGAAACTATCTGCCGCCACAGACGAGCTAGAACAGTACCAAAGGCGAAATAGTCTACGACTGTTTGGAGTAGCAGAAAATAAAGAAGAAGATACGGACAACCTGCTTATACAGGTTGCGCGTGAAAAGTTAGGCGTTGAAGTGACCAAGGCAGACATTGACAGGAGCCACCGGGTGGGACGAAAACTACAAGGTGCTACCAAACCTCGTCCAATAATAATTAAATTTGTGTCGTACCGAAAAAGGGCTGAGATCATTACCCAGAAGAAGAAGTTAGCAAGGACAGGGCTCACAATAAGGGAAGATCTGACACACGAGCGGCTAAAGATTTTAAACAGTGCCATATCCCATTTCGGTCTTCAGAATGTGTGGACTCAGGATGGCAGAGTAATCATTAAGACTGCAGCTGGAAAGAAGACAGTCACAAACATGACAGAACTAAATAGTATTAAGTGAACCTACTCGAGCCAAAAGTCAAACTTAACACCATTTGCAAATTTTAACAGTCCTATACTCAGATATAGTCTTGTAATTGTACTAACTTTTTAATTATTTGTACCTTCAACTAATTGTTTTTGTAGCTGTATTAACTTTTTACTATTATTTTGTGTGTTTAGCTGTAGCAATTGCTTTGTTTTAGTTACTGCTAATACTTTTTTTCATTTTCTCAGTTTATTCTCTTCCATTCTGTAATAGTTCTATTGCAATTATTAGTCTCTCCTTTAGTTCATTAGTCAACCATCTTTTCGGTTTAAATTGCTCATAACAAAAATCACTATCAGTATCACTTTAGCAAATTTAAATCTAATTGTAGCTTCCTATGATAATCACTACCAGTATCACTCTAGTAAATTTCAATTTAATTCTAGCTTCCTACGATAAACTATTAAATATTAAGCTTACTTCTCTCTGCTGGCAGCATCGGCCTCTTAAATCACTCCCATTTCCTTTATTTCCACCCTAAGCTGTTTCAAATACTCTAATTACATCTCTCCTCTTACGACATAGGATACTCAGTGACACACAGCCGTCACCATTTTGGTCATATTCTCCCTGCACCGAATACCACTAATCCATTTTCTATACTCCCGCAACCTCAGGAAATCTCTTGCAGTCGCCTTTCTTTCGGCACTCGCAGAGTCACAAACAGGGCGCGCAAAATCTCGGACACCCCTATATTATGTCACTTGGCGGAAACACCGGCCAGTGCCCCTCGCGGCAGGTAGTGCCTAACAAAGGGACAAACCAGTCTGCCACCCTACTCCAGGCTGCCCAGCGGAACGCGTCCGAGCTTTTAGCAGCTCACTGCAACATTCAATCTTTACCTGCGCATTACGAAGAACTTAGCCTCCTCTTCAACCAACTAAACTACCACGTAATCCTCTTATCCGAAACGTGGTTGAAACCACACATATCCTCTGCATCTATTCATCTCCCAGGGTACACATTTCTTAGGGCAGACAAATCAAAAAAGCGAGGTGGCGGGGTCGGCGCATATATACGAATAGATCTCAAAGTGAAAGTCTTATGTACGTCAAATCCTGCTGAAGAAAAAGAGGCTGAATTCATGTTCATTGAAATAAATATACAAAGTCGGAAATTCTTGACTGGCGTCGTGTACAAGCCGCCAAAAATAAGCTCAATGAGTTCCTTCCAGTCGGAATTACATTCACTTCAGTGTCAATACGAACATGTCATCGTAATGGGTGACTTGAACATAGACCTGCTAAGAGACACTCCCACCGCAATAAACCTAAGAAGATTGTTTAGTTGCAATAGCATGAACATTCTTCCATTACAACCTACACACCATACGGCGCACAGTCATACTCTTATAGATGTGATAGCAACGAAACAGACTGGCAAAGTAAGAGATGTTGGTCAATCATCGGCCCCTGGCCTCTGAGCACATGATGTAATATTCCTGGCCTACTCTGTGCAGCCCCCAAGGATCAAATCGCGTTACATAACTTGTAGGAACATGAAACGTATTGACCTTGACGCTCTAACAGCCGGTTGCTCAGAAATCTCATGGCATCAAATAATCAGAGAACCTACAATCGACGGCAAAATTAATGAACTTGGTGATATGACAAACATGCACCTGTGCGCACAGTCCGTGTAAGAAAATCTCCTGCTCCGTGGCTGACAGCTGAATTACGTCAAATGATGACTAATAGGGATGCTGCCCATAGGCGTTTCAAGGCAGATCCGAAACCGGAGCATTTCGAAGAATATAGAAAGCTACGGAACAGAGTGAAACAATGCATTCGCAATGCCAAAATCAGGCACGCTCGCTCCCTTGTATGCAGCGATCTGACACCCGAGACTCTATGGAAGAATCTCCGTAGCTTGGGGGTCGGAAAGGCAAAATCGGAAACTACTTTTCATGTGTCAGCTAACGAATTAAATGAATTCTTCTCTGCACCTCTGATACCAGCACGGCTGATAATTACCGTCAACAAGAATCCCCAAACAGGATAACTAACAACGTTACCTTCCATCTAAAACATGTAACAACAAATGCGGCAAGAAAAGCAATAATGAGAATCTCTTCTGATGCAATAGGCAACGACAGTATCGGTATAACCATGATTAAGAATGTTGCCGATATCTTAGTACCTGTCTTAACTGACATATTTAATTTTTCCCTCGTGAATGGAATATACCCCACTGCATGGAAAAGAAGCATAATTCGACCCATCCCTAAGATCGAAAACCCACAACTGCCTAGTGATTACCGACCAATTAGCCTACTGCCTGCTGTTTCCAAAGCACTTGAATATATTGTTCATGACCAAATCACTGAACACTTGCATGAATTCAGTCTATATGACAAATTTCAATCCGGTTTCCGTAAACATCACAGCACAAACACTGCTCTAATCAAAGTAACTGATGACCTGAAATATGCCATCGACAATCGAAAGGCAACAATATAGACGCTACTGGACTTCAGCAAAGCTTTTGACACTGTTAACTTTGACATATTACTCATAAAAATGCAACAGCTTAACTTCTCTGATAGTGCAATGAGATGGTTTGAAAGCTACTTAAAAGACAGACAGCAATGTGTTGTCTGCGCAAATGAAAAATCTTCCTGGAAACAGGTTTCTTCGGGAGTGCCACAAGGATCAGTCTTAGGACCACTTTTGTTTTCTTTATATGTCAACGATATTTCGTCGGTTTTGTCCTCCTGTAAACATCATTTCTATGACGACGACCTCCAGCTCTACCTAAGCGTCAGACCTGAAGACGTAAACACTGCAATCGCTCTGATGAATGATGATATGTCTTCAGTAGTGACATGGGCGAAAAACCTGGGGCTTAAATTAAATGCAAAAAAACGCAAGTAATCTTAATAGCCCATCAGAAATTAATAACTTCAGATTTCCGCGAACGGCTACCTCCTATTATGCTCGAAGGTACTCCAATACCATATCAGAAAACAGTGAAGAACTTGGGTGTAACTTTGGACGAGCATCTCAACTGGGCGGAGAATACAGTTGCAGTGTGCCGAAAGACGTCTACTTGTCTCTATGCTATCAAAAAGTTTCGGAACATATTCCCACAGGACTTGAAACGCCAGCTCGTGCAAGCACTCGTTCTACCGAACCTCCACTATTGTGATGTGATTCAACAAGGCATGAGTAGTGAAAACAAAAGACGGCTAGAGCTAACCATGAATGCCTGTGTGCGTTACACCTGCAACATTCGCCGATATGATCATGTTAGTGCTTCATACTCCGAGCTAGGGTGGCTGCTGCCGGACAAACTGCGTGACTACCACACTCTATGTCTACTTCACCGACTCCTCGTCGCGCAAGCACCCCAGTACCTAGCTTCAGAGATTAAAAACCTGTCATGCCATCATAATCGAAACACGAGGTCACTCTTATCTGGTATCCTAACTACGCCCACTCACAAAACAAAAACTTTTGCAAACTCCTTCTCAGTTACCACTGTCCGCCTCTGGAACAAACTGCCCCTTACCTTGAGGAAAATTCAATCTACTGTTGCTTTTAAGAAGAAGTTGAAGCATTTCCTACTATCATCCGCATAAAATTCTCCACAAAATTAATGTGCAAGGCCAATCCTCTCATCTGTCAAATAGCAAAGCTAGCGTCTCCTATCTTGCTCCTGAGATGCCTTCCACTTCATCTATCTCTATTAGCCACGCAGTCTTCTTTCCCTTTATATTTTCCTAAATCATGTTTCATCATGTCTCTCTATTCTTCTTCTCCCTTCACCATGAGTCTCCCTCATACTCCCTGCTGCCAGCACTCCTATCTAAAATCTTTCTCTTCAATAATGTATTTTTCGAGGTGTACCTTTCTAATTGCTTATCTCACTTTTTGTATTAGATGTAGTTTAACGTGCCTACTAAAACATATGACTGTAAAATAAGTAGAATGCCTGGTTAGATGTAAGAGAGGGCCTGATGGCCCTAATCTTGCCAGGTTAAATAAATAAATAAATAAATAGTGATAATCGTAATAGCAACAACAACAACAACAGTAATAATAATAATAACAACACGATATGGACTTTATTTTGTAGAGTAGAACTGTAACGGGAGCAGCAAATTCATTGTGTTGGTACCCCTAAGATTTTACGAATTGAACACTTAAGTGTGCTGTACGGACTAAGTATTTTGTTAACACGTACGAACTGTACGAACTATAGCATGAGTCTAACCATGCAGTTGAAGTCAGCAAAAGAACAATCCACAGAGAAGCAATGTGATTCAGGTTTCAGAGCCGTAATGGTCTTCAGATTGAAGTTCACTCTTCTGCCCATGTTTGCTTGCATATAGATTTGTTTTTGGATAGGTTTCAACTCGAGCAGACAAAAGTTTTTTTTCCTTCTTTTTAGCCAGACATGTGTCCCTAAGATTACTGAGTTATCAGTGGCTTTTTCATTTTCTTTCCTTTAAATGAAAGGAAAATATTGGACGAAAAGAATAAATTTCAATTATACAGAGACAGTAGACAGGTGAGCACTAAAAAGTAACAGCTGCCATTCCACATCATTCTCACAGCTCCTTATGGATATGGACCACAGACCAGTAGATCTCTACACCTACCTAAAATTTCTCAAATGCAGCAACAGCTTCAAAAAAATCTAATAACTGAGGCAAACTATCAAATAAAGAAATCCATAGTTGTAGGAGAAGACATAATAAAAGAATACACAACTCTCTGCAGCGGAACTCTGTTTTCTGTCATCAAAGAACTGTCAAACGACCCAAACTCACGAAAACACACACAACACACACACGCACACGCACACAAACAGTATCAAATACACCAGAACAAGATTCAAAATTCTCACTTGCCGCATTCAACTGTGCGCCACCTTGTTTCCAAATCTTGTAAAAAGAACCAGGGTGAAAGTTTTCACAACGTGGGTAACGTGGAAACCAGAAAAAAGTATGTGAAAGTATACTGCACATACAGACACAAACACACAGACCCACAATCTTCCTTAAAAAGTAAAATAATGTTAACTATAATAATCGCAGTCGTAAATTTTTGATGCAAATACATATAAGCTTTAAGTTCCCTATGGTTGTAGATGATAAAAAAGAAATAAAAGACTCTATAACGCAAAATAAAGAAAACTATAAATACTACACCATGTGCTAACAAAGAATTATCGAAGACTTTGTATTTAGATTTGTGACCACTTTTCTTAAAAACTAAATTTTTTGCATTAACAGTTAGCAAAGAGCAATTTGACGGAAACAATATTTTTAAACCCACCACTTATGTAAATTAAGTGAAACATGTCAAGGGTAGAAAGAAGGAAAAAGTGTGTTTGCCCTAGTCTATATCTATACGAAAGCAAATGTAATTTCATAGTCGTTTAGCTGTGTACAACCTATTCGTCGCAAGAACGAAAGTGCGATGTCGGTTAGAAGTGTACAACAACGACCCCCAGCAGTGACCAGTGGTATTCCTGAAGGAGTGTATGGATCTGGTGATCGCCCTGCGAAAGGTATTTAGAACTATCCAAGAATATTGTGGCCAGAGTGAAAATCGTCAGCTGGTGTGGTGGCCAGGGGCTGTTATACCAGATTTGGGCTGGAATCATTACCGAAGACCTAGCCATCCAGATGTGGAGTTTCAGAGGTTTTCCTAAATCGCTCTAGGCCGACACTAATATGGTAGACAGGGGTAGACAGGGGTATTACCAGTTTATTGTTAGCCTCAGAGAAAGAAAGAGTGGCAGTACACGTTAAATGGAATGAACAGTCTAATAGCACACACTATGGATTGAGAGTAAACAGAAGAAAAAGGAAAGTAGTGAAGAGCAGCGGAAATGTATTGGCGATAAAGCTAATGTTAAAACTGACGACTACGTTGTCGACAAAGGGAAGGAAGTAAAGTCACACGCTGGTACTCTTGACTAAAATACGTGTGCGAAGCCAATGTCCTTCTCTTTCCTCGTCCTACATCTGCAGCAATACCATTCGCGAGACGATAAATGGTAATTTTCCTTTCTTCCATGATTAATTCCGAAGTTTCAAGCACCCACGTCTTCACACTTCTGTGGTAACAGTTCGTAATTAAATATTTTCGGTTTCTTTTTTCACCAGTGTTCTTACTGGTTTGATGCGGCCCATTATGAATTCCTCTCCTGTGTCACCCTCTTCATCTCAGAGTAGTACATGTAACCACCGTCCTCCATTATTTGTTGGGTATTTTTTAATCTCTGTCATCTTCTAGAGTTTCTACCGTATTAAGTTTTCTCAGTTAACATTCTAGGTACTCCTTGATGCGTAACGCATGTACATCTGTACTGCCCCTTCTCACTGTCAATGTTTTCCACTTGTTCCTCTCTTCGTCGATTCTTTCATTTATTATTTTATAAGTCCATTAAATTTTCATATCCGTCTACAGCACCACATCTCAAGCTCTTAGATTCTCTTCTTTGTCGGTTCTCCGACAGTCGACGCTCCATTTCCATGCAATACTGTGCTCCGCACTTACATTCTCAGAAAGTTCTTCCTCTAATTAACGCTGATGTTTGACACTAGTGGACAGTTTTTGGGAAGGAATACCTTCTTTGCGTCTGCTAATTTTATTTACATCCTCCTAGCTTCGTCAGTCATGTGTTATTTTGCTTCGAAGGTAACTAATTTTTTTACGCTGGCAGAAAAGTTATCTAGAACTAATGATGGATGGAAGTAGAAAGTTCCTTTAAAAATGTATTATTAGTTATACTGATACTTTCTATAAATTCATTCTGCGTTGCCAGTTGCTGTTGTTGGATTGTCTAAAAAGATTGTTTTAGAAGCTGTGTCTATTGAAAACGATGAATCTAAGTCGAAGTTAATCTGACTGAGATATTTCCATGAAAGTTTGCCGATTCGCCTAGTAAAGCAAACAACATTCTACATAAGTTCGCTACAAAAATTGTAACCCTCTATTTCATATTTGTTTACTTCTCTGCCATGAAATTTGAGAAAACGTTACTGATTTATGGTAGTTTGAATGAGAGGTCATTGAAATCTGAAATGTAACTTTTTCTTCTTCTCTTTTGGCTTACTTGTGACAATGAATTACTCTCGGGAAGCTGCTCTCCCGAAACTGCTGATGCTACTGCTGATATTGAAAGCTACTACAAAGACGAGTCTCATTTATTGAAAGGCAAAGTAACTATAGGTGAACACCGTGTGCAATGAGTCCACGTAATGTGTCTGTATTTCTTTAACTGCAATTGTGAAGTTTTATCTACCGAATGAGAAAGATTGAAGAGGGGATGACGACCTAGTAAATGACGGTAATGCTGATTCTTTTAAAAGGTGTATAGGCCAATTTAGGAAAGACACTTTACAAAAGTAATCTTCATTATGACCAAGAATTGCAAAGAAATGAGAACCTCTAAAATATATTAAAGTTGTTTGTTCAACCGTGTCATGTTCAAAAGAATTATTACAAAATACGTATGTTCATCGTAGGTTGCATTAATTGAGTTAATCTTTATTAAATTGTCGCTAATGTTACCTGTTTAAGCAGACGAGGAAAGTTCTGTGCTAGCTACTAAATTGTTATTACGCTGTGCAAGCAGCAGGTCGTACGCAATAAAGCAAAGAAGTTAATTATTACGTTATTATGAATGAAGTCTCCATCATTTCAGTCTTTTTCTCTCTCGGTAGAGATGTAAAAACTATATTATAAAATCAGTTTCTTCAGTTACAGAAAGTTTGTCTCATTCTGTCGTTTTCTCGGGCATGGTTCAATACACGATTACACGATCCGGGTTAATTGTCTCTCTACCAACGTCGGTGAGGAGATTCCGACGCAGAAATGTTATTGTAGACGCGCAGAGTCGCAGATGACATTGCTCGCTGTCTGAGAAACAAAGTAAGCGCGACTACCACCTGTGCATCCAGTTCATAAGTGAAGCTGAAAGCTGACAGCGAGTGAACATCAACATCCATTTCAAAGTGAACCGAGCCAGCCTTAGATGGAAACAAATACAGCAAGCAAGTGAGCACGAAGTGGAACTTACTCCAAATGGTGTTCTCGAAACGAGCGCCCGTGCGACTCATTACTGTACTGCAGCCTAGCGCGCTGCAGTCCAAACAGTGGAGCCGACAGCGAGGCTTGCCGGAACGGCCATGGTCGCCCTCAATTGACACACCGCTCTCGCAGCCCCGTAAATGAGCGCAGTAACACTCGCTTCGTTTGCACATCATCTAACGCTCTTCATTTGGTGACCGGACGATGTAATACGAACAAATTAGTCTAAAGACCTCATTTGTGAAGCTTGTGCTCCGACCTGTTTAGCAACAAAGAGATGTATTTCTTTTCATATATTGTAGGTTTCCACGGCCCTGTCGATTTCAGTTTGACGGGCCTTATATCAAGAACTGATCATTACTGTCCTAGGATGTACGGAGCGCTCATAAAAATTAAAACATACACTCACAAAATAGCAGAAAAGAGGAAGAACCAAAATTTAAAAAATGCACCTAATGAAAGTAAACATCGTCCACCCATCTACACTAAAAGCTCCAAAACACTGCGATCTTTGGCAGCAGTCCGAATACAAGCCACCCATTGTTTACTGGCTGGTTACGTAAAAATTGGGAGTTAATTGTTTGGTGGGTCCAACTTGCACTCTATAATGTGGATTCTCGTAGCCTCGAGCTTCAGACTGAATAAATGCAGCGTATCCCTTTAAAACCTTCCACATTTCAAAGGCCCAAAGAAAAAAGTTCAGTAGACACGATAAGGAAATTGTGCCATATGCTGGAATTGTCCAAGAGTTTATTTAATAATTATCAGTACGCCACTATATGTGAAGCATTTAGAAGTCGAGGAATATAGAATCTGTCTTCAGTTTCTTGGCATGTTCTTTGTAACATGTCCCCTGTCACTGTCGCAATTACGTAACTGGTGCAACGTCTTAAAGCTGGAATATCGTCCACTTTCGGCCCATATATGCGGTCCTCCACGAATCCCCACAAAAGCAAATCCATAGGGATAATGTTGGGGGAGCACCGTTGTCGGGCGATGGGGTCCTCCACGTCCGGTCCAGTGATTGGCAAATTTTGCATCCAGGAACTTGCGAACAGCCATTGACCGACTCTGCACAGCCCCATATTGCTGAAAGATGTTTTCAAGATCTTGTACCGGAGGGTATACACAATGCTCCACCATGTCAAGAAACACTTATTCATTCACTGTTTCCTGCATAGAAGAAAGGTCCAACAGTCCTGTCGTGCATTAGCATACACCAGACGTTCAGTTTAGGGCTTCCACTAACACGTTCAGTGACAGCGTGCGGCTGTTGCGAGCCCCAGATCCGAACATTATGCCGATTGCCCATTCCTGGTTCATGAAAAGTGGCATCAGCTGTGAATATTTCCAGGAAGCTGGTATTCATATCAGTGTGCTGCAACGCACCTATAGCAAATTTTTGTCGACGTGATTTGTCGCTCCTTTTCAGATGTTGCAGAATTTTCATTTTGTAAGCACACAAACGAAGACGTTGATGTATTGCACGTTGCAGCGTTGCTCGGGTTACGTTAAAATGCCTAGATGGCTGCCGAACTTACTCACGTGGGTGTCTGAGAAACACTTGTCTGATTTCGTCCACTGTGTCTTGCGGAACTCTAGGAAGTCCACCACGGGAATGTTTCAGAACACTTCCAGTTACCAGAAAGTTACGGTACTACTGCTTAATTGTTTTCACACCAGGTGAATTACATCCATACACCCTACGATAATTTCTTTGCACATTCATCGGCGATTTTGTTTTTGCAAAACCGTACTATTGCTTGCGCGCGCTGCTGTGGGGTCGCTATTTTCGCTTCGTGCTATCATTCTGCACTCTGGCGACAATAGTTGGCGCGTCTGACGCGTTAATTCTGTATAAATTCTTTAAGATTCTCTAGCGTGTGGTGCAACTTTAATTAGCATATCTACTATAGCGTCGTTTTTCCTCGGCAGCTGAAATGCGGGAGGTTTGAAAGAGACACCCTGTATAGTTTCAAAATTGCCTGATTGCATCTGAGTGTCAAATCGTGTGAAGCTCCACAAAAATTGAGTTCTAGTCCTAATTTCTATGCGAAGGGAGAAAACGACCGCGCAACGCACGTCTAAATACTGAAATTTAGATCGACCGATTAGGGTTTACACTTTACTCAATATTTCCTAGTAACTCTCTCTTACGGGATACGTGAGGTTAGAGATCATATGTGGAGCGAAGGTGTGCTGGTATGCACCTTGTGTTTAACAAACTGAGTAGCTACTGAAAAGCATTGATTCACGAAAGCTCAGCTTAGCCCTGAACTCCATTTAACAAGAAACACATACAAAATTCTAATACTAAGTTCCATACAGGCAATCTGTAATATCGTAAATATCATCATTATTCAGGAAGAATTGGTTTGACTGTGTAATGCAATATGGACGTGCTATTGCTCACACACAAAGATTCAAGCTTACAGAATACTCGAAAGTAAAGTTCTTCATTTTCCAGTGGTGATTGAACAATAAAGGCTGACTTGTGACTCGTACTGACGTGGCCGATTAATGAACCAGTTCGGCTCCATCTGAATCTATGTAAAACAGTGGCGGATATGTCACGAGGGAGGACCCCGCATTGCTTCGAATAATAGAGGGTCATTGTTACAGAGAATACTACTTCAAAACTGAACCAACTCCCATCCAAAATCGACGTTCAGCTGTGCTCAGAAGCCGCTCGTCAGACTTACGTGTACACGAAGCAGCGACTGCACATTTAATAAAACGTACAAACGCCCTCTATTAACGTAAAACCTCAGAAATAAACTTATTGTGTGGTTGCGACAGCTTTACACTGTTGTGCAAAGCTGTACATTGTTGTGCACAGCGATTGTAAGCCATAAGGAAGAAGACGCACACAGCAGTAAGTCGCAATCCCATTAGCTTTTATTATTCCTCCAAATCGAGATTTCAGCTATAAACAGCAATCATCAGCGCTAAATCACAAGGAAAAATTGATTATCAAAATTAATTTACTTTACATAGAACTGTAAGTAAACACCATGTTATCCAGTAGCAGCAATTCACTCGCCCGCGACAGTTCATGTCACCGTATGTTCTAACAGGTGATAGGCAGATGGACACTGAGGCAGTTCTTTACAGCAAGCACAACAGCCTTAGATTACGTCATGCAGTACAAGTAACGCCCTCTATGTAGCGAATTTACTAACAGAGTTTTGTTTCAACACAGTAGTTTAAGAAGCTTTTTTTCATATAATATCTAAAATCAAAAACCATATTTGCATATCATTTTGAAGTATTCAAGAAATTATAAGGTACTTTCTCTTATCCTAGTAGTGAAGCGATCCATCAAAACCTATGCAAAGGCTCATAGTGGTTATGTGATCCACCAAATTTTACAATAAAAGAAACAAAGTTCTTACAAAAGATTTTTATGAAAATCTCTTAACGTCACAGTAAAATAATAAAGATCGAAGTGACGAGGCCGATTTAACCAGACACATTTAATAAAACGTACAAACGCATTCTCTTGACGCAAAACTTCATACATAAACGTATTGTGTAGTTGCAACAGCTATACACTGTTCGCAGAAAGCCGATTAAACAAACTGCCATTATACCCATCCTTTAGGCTGAAACTGAATAGTGATTTACTTGTTTGGCGGTAAAACAAATATAGCATTCGACAGTACCAGCAAGATGGAAGACAAAACGATCCTCTAATAATAATCAATTATGTTCTCACATACTATCATGCCAAGTGTCGTCACTTTAGAGGCAGGCCGGAAATCTCTTCTCTCCCCCCCCCCCCCCCCCCCCCCCCCCCGCCCCTCATCCGCCTTTCGCTCGGGAGTGTCATCTTTGTGCTGCCCTTTTCGTGCAGTGTTGTGTTTTTTTGGGAAGTGTTGCGAACGGCCATCATACTGTCGCTGGGTGTGCTTTTTATCTCTTGTGAACAGAAACCAGACTGTCGCTGTGTTTTTTTTTTAATTGTGTGTGTACTATGTTACTTGTCTGATTCCTGTGTCTTTTATTAACATTGCCAACCCTTTTTGCTTTCTGTTTTAACTTTCCGCATTTTCCGCCATTTTACACTTTATGTCACCGTTTTATCACCTGTTTTTCTTGTTTCTTTTCTTCTTCCGTTTTTACAATAAAAGTCTGTAGGCTGTAGAGCAGTGTATAAGCTGCTGCCAGCCCGCCCCCTTTGGGGGGGGGGGGGGAATTGAAAATCAATAAAGGACAAAAAAAATTCTCTTCTCTCCCCCCTACCCACAATCTCTACACCTTTCATCTCCTTTCCCAAGCTGACTTCCAACAACACCCCCTCCCGGATGACACCCTCTTTCCCTCCATCTATCCGTCCTATCCACTCTGATCCTCACCTTCACCCTCACCCTCCTTTCCTCCGTCCTTCCCTGGGCTCCCTCTTCCCCCCCCCCCCCTTCCATCCTGCTTTCTCCCCACCAAACCCCTCCCTCCCTCTCTCCCTATCTCCCTTCCCTCCTCCCCGAGTCCTTTTGTATTCCCTTCCTCTGCCTTCCCCATTCCCTGCCGCATCTGCCCAGCACCCCCCAACTCTCCTATGGGTCCTCATCCCCCATCGGCTCCTTTCTCCCCTCTCCCCTTTGCTTTTCCTCTCCTTCCCCCCTTTTTTATTTTCCCATCATCTGTCCAGTTTCCCCTCACCTGCTCTCAGCTGTGGTCTGGCACATTTACCAACCTTTTAGTGTCGTGTTCCAGTGAATGTTCAGTGTTATTCATCTTTTCTAGTGTTGCAAACAGAAACCATGCTGTCGCTGGGTGTGATTTTTCTGTCTTTTGCGAACAGAAACCAGATTGTCACCATGTTTTTTTTTAAATTGTCTGTCTATTATTTTACCTATCTGCTTTGTATGTATTTTATTCGCTTCATCATCCCTTTGTTCTGTGTTTTAAGTTCCACGATTTTTTCGCCATTTTACTACCTAAGTTTCCGATTTATCGCCTGTTTTTATTATTTATTATCTTCACATTTTTTAAAACAAAGTCTGTAGGCTGAAGAGTGCAGCATACCAAGCTGCTACCATCCCGCCCCCTTTGGGGGGAATAGAAATTCAATAAAGAAAAAAAAAGAATTCTCTTCTCTGCTCCCTTCTTGGTCGAGATCTCTCTTGTCACACAGCAGGAGATCGTCGAAGAGTTTCCAAAATCGGCTGCTTTCACCAACACCTGTTCATTGAGAACGTGAACAACATAAGGAATTCTTATAATGATTTGGTTGATTTGAATGTTAGACAATAATAATATCAGTGTAAGCGCTTTTTCTGAAAATTCCTAATCCGTGTTTCCCATTATCATTCCTAATGTTTAAGGCAAAGAAATTAATGGAACCTAACTTCCCAGCTAGGAAAACAATGAACTAAATCCTACCAAAATTTATCGCATCAGAAAACTTGAAAACACATGTACATCCGGCGGTTTCTTATTCTTACGATCCAATGCACACGTTCTCTCGCGACAACTCGTATACTCAGAACTACCCTTCTCGACACAGCCGATTCTTCGACCGGTAGAAATGGTACTGTCTGTCTATTGCGTGTAAAAGGATGGGAATCATTACATTTTGAACAAATCTACGGTGCACTACCCCTGTTAACAATTGCACTATTGGTGGTGAAAGCTGTCGGCTTCACTGTCAGTGGCCATCTATGACTGTTGATTGCAATCTCTCTGGACTGCGAGAATGACAGATCTTCGCACACCGCAGCGAGTTACGGACAAGCACGTACCGAATTCTGACGTTATGACTTCTACAACATTATTACAAAACAGATATTAATTTTACAGACATTCATACGAACATTTTCTGGGTTTCAACACGTATCCAGACGTCACTCTCAATATCGAAAGGCGATTTAAAAAGGAACTTACGTTCTTCTAAAAGACATAGCACAACAGGACATAGCACAACTCCCATTTAACATAAACCAAGTCAAAATATTTACACCATAGTTAGTGTTTGTAAACCATATGATTGCTGGACTCCTTACTTCTCCACTCGCATTCGGGAGGACGACGGTTCAATCCCGCGTCCGGCCATCCTGATTTAGGTTTTCCGTAATTTCCCTAAATCGCTCCAGGCAAATGCCGGGATGGTTCCTTTCAAAGGGCACGGCCGAATTCCTTCCCCGTCCTTCCCTAATCCGATGAGACCGATGACCTCGCTGTCTGGTCACCTTCCTCACAACCACCCAACCCAACCCTTACTTCTGCACTGGTCGAAATTGGAAGACTTTTTAAGTTTCTAATGCTTGTGTGTCACCACTTTAACAACAACAGCAGTAATAGTAAAAAGAATGTAATTACGTGTAAAGTACTACAGTACCGTGCTTCCAATTATTTCATTTATCTGCTTCGAAGTGAGTAATGAAGCATTTTCTGGTGTGTTGCAGGAACTACCTACAACTTGGAGAAGACATTTGTGACGATTGTGCCTCACTTTTACTGCCATATCTATACGGTAAGAAGCACGATATGTTTAGTGGGTGGACTACGTAACGTACCTGTGACCTCGCATCAGTGCTAGTAACTGGGGACGACGTATTACTCATAACCTCTACAATGAACATTAAATTCTTACAATATTGTGATTATAGGAACGATCGTTTGAAAATTTTATGACTGAATCGCAACCTAACCCTTTTGGTGTTTTACCACAAACAAAATTTCATTTTACTTCTCAGGAGGTAATTCTCCCAAGTTGGGAATCACTTCTCTAGAAGATACAGTGTCAACAGGAACAGTAGGAGACAATTTACACAAATAAAACGTACTTCAAGTATGTTGACGTTGTCTGCCAGGAGATACGGGAAGTGCTGTAAATTTTTTTATTTATGTTAGCGATTAAAGACACATAAATTAAGGATAGCCGATGAAATCTTCTTTATTTGAATAGTTTATTAGTTTCGGCTGACAATCCAGCCACCTTCAGATCATAGATTGTTAGTAGAAACTAGTACTCCATCCAAATAAAGAAGATTTCATGTTAGATCTGGAGTATGCAATCAATAACATAAAAAACGTGCTTTTCGAATCTTGTGCATCATAAAAATACAAAGAAAAGGCTTCAGTGATAAGAGGAGCACAAAATGATGACTGCCGAACAATCAAACCTTGTGCCGTGAAGTGACGAGTAATTAGTAGGGCTACCTCTCCTCTGTAACGTAGTGTGTGTATGCGAGCGGGTATGCTACAATAGTGAATATCTGAAGAATAATAGGGATTCCGTAGCTGTTTGAATGGTTATATCGTAGCCTTAAGTAGTTTACGTGGACACACTGAAAAAAGAAAAAAAACCGCTGAAACTCAGGAAACCATTTTTGGGAGCTTTGTACGTTCAATGAGCTACAAATGGATCATAAATTAAGTGACTGACAGCACAGCACTGTTTAGCGTGGAAGGGGACGGCGTCTGTTCGCCGGTGTGTGTGTGCACACAGTGTGACCCTAGCAGCAATAGTTGCGCCGTTCCACGCTATTTTCTCACACTCCCCGTAAACGTGCGCTGTTAAGTTCAGGATCTTAACATCCCCCTCGCTTAACGAACGTAGTCTAATGTATGAAACGATGATGTTTAAATTATCTCGTACATCTCAAAAAAAGCAACGGGAGTTGTACTGTCTTTTAGAATAATCACTGTGATTCACAGTCAGTTGGGGTATTCTGTACGAAAATGGTACTCGAATGGATTTGAACCCTTCATGTGAATACAAAACTAACAATATTAAAATA
The DNA here is from genome assembly GCF_023897955.1 of Schistocerca gregaria. Taxonomy (NCBI): domain Eukaryota; kingdom Metazoa; phylum Arthropoda; class Insecta; order Orthoptera; family Acrididae; genus Schistocerca; species Schistocerca gregaria. Next base: position 585,321,064 of record NC_064921.1, read on the forward strand.
ATATAGACTGCGTAAGTGTTTATCAATCACTGTAGTGTACACGCAGTACATCATAACTGTGCAGAGGAGTGTTCCTTAAAAACAAGATGACATTTACTATGGCAATGCGGTAGACCCAATCACTCGAAACGCGGAAAAAAATGGATAAACTCCTCTCGGTTCAGCGTCAAATCCTTCCTCGACATTGTTGTTATCTGTGCCATCTGTGGAAGAGTGATTGGGTACAGTTGTATTGCCGAGGAGCTGCCACCCGTCTTTATCCATTCCTCTTCTCCCATTTCTCTGTCCACCTCCTCCACTCCCTTTCTCTGTCCAGCTGCTACTCCCCCCTCTCTCTGTCCTACTCTCCCCTCTATGTCCATTTTCTCCTCCCCACATCTCACTGTCCGTCTGATCCCCACCCTCCGTCCATCCTATCCACCTCATCTTTCCTTTCTCTGTCCATCTCGTCCTTTCCCCTCTCCCTGTCAAATACTCCTCCGCCTCTCTCTATCCATCTCCTCCTCCTGTCTACTACCTTACCTCCTCCCATCTGTGTCCGGCCATCTCTTCACTTTATCGCCCCCTTCTCAATACGCCACCAAATTTGGTTCAAATCGATTCAGTGTTAGGAGAAGATGTGGAAAATACTTGCACAGATTAACTTTTGTAATATGCATAGATATTATCTACCGCCCTCACTTCAGTTTCTCAGGCTTCTTTAACATCAACTAGCGTTACTCCACTTCTCTGGCGTTATTTGTGTCACAGCCTTCTCTGGCAAGTTCGTCGAGTCACAGAATGCCTTCAAAAGCTACTTTAATAATGTCTCTCAGAACTCGACGTTACGCAACAACATGACTTCCTCTTCATTTTAATCTTTCGTGTATTATAATTAAATATATCCCTGAGTGCCCCCCCCCCCCCCAACGCAAACTTCAATTCATTTTTCCTTTACATATTGTCACTGCTGCCAGGACTCTCCGATATTGGCAAGCACCCCAGCACTGAATGTAATGGGACGTCCTTGTACTATTTGGTGATCTTACAGATCTTGTAAAAGTTTCCCTGAGACATTTAAGTCTCTTTTTACTACCTACGATAACTGCAGTACTATAATGGTTAGCATTTCTGCCTAGCAAGCAAGAAGACCCGGGTTCGAGTCCCGGCCGCAGTACAAATGTTAACTCATTTCATCTGATTCGATCACTTTCGTGTATTACTGTTACTGTTATTGTTGTTATTAAGATGTTTCGCTGCCAGTGAATAATTCTGCCTTTCGAAGACTACCGCCCATTATTAACAGTCTCCATCTTTGTGCTTCATGTCTATATATTTATTTCACAGCATAGTCAACCTGGTGACCATCATTTTTCTCCCATCAAGAGACCAGTTTGTTGTTACCGTCACTACAGAATGTTTGATTTCTTTGACACATAACATCACCACTACTTGCACCGCTTCATCTTTGTCAAAGTGAAGACTTAGAACGTGTTCTTAATGTTATGGAAAAAATGAAAATCGAATGGGGCCAAGTCGGGACTGTATGGGGAATGACCGATGTCAGTGAAGCGACGGCGTCTGATTGTTGCAGAAGGCGCAGCGCTCGTGTGTAGTTTGACACTGCCATGCTAAGGAGAGGTGCTCCTTGTGTTGAAGAACTCTTCGAATTCGTGCTTTCACTCCTCTGAGGATCTCTCACGCATTGACATAGTTACATTAGACACCACCATGTAAAATGCTACAACTCGTGCTCCTGTCGCGGCAGATGTTGGAACTTGCGTCAGTGAAGTGGGGAAGTCAACCGTGAAGTGGGGAAGTCAACCGAGTAATAAACATGGCATGAAATACCTCAACCGATATTGAGAAAAACATAAAAATCCAACAGCATTACCTTCTGTGTGACGGAGAATAGTATTTTATTGGAATCAATCAAAGCTCGTTACTCGTTGCATTGTCTTCCTCTTTTTACCTTGTGTCCGTACCTTACATGAACCAGTCCTTCCTATTCTGTGCAGTATTTTCCTTACAAACGTCCACGAATGTGTTTTCATGAATCTTCAAAGTGTCTGATTTTCTTTCTACTAACTTCGTTAGCACCGAGCACACAAACTCACTTGTCTGACCTCGCAAAACGTGAACATCTCGCTGAACTAAGGAGCCACACTTTTCTGCACACTCCAGCTGCAAGCTTCATACATTCTGTTGCGCAAAGTAAACTCACCGGACAAAAAACATAGCACACGACTAAAACAGAGAACAACCGTTGGGTTACCGGCTGTAATCGTCTCACAGCTACTACCTACCGTAGCAGAGCGATTTGACAACTGTATGGAACTGAAGGCACGAGCAAGCGCTCCTCTGATAAGCTATAGGTTTCTTTCTCAGGACGAGATTGGGAGACAAATGGTATCGTTCATATAACACATTATAATCGTATACACGCGAAAGGCATAGAGCTGTGTCCTTGCTGTCCATAGACCTACCCCGTTACAAGAATTACAATACTTCTGGTAAAAATACTTCATCACTGAAAGTTCAGTTGTGGTGATTAAATTTTCTTTCTACGAAATCGACACAGTGTCTCTGGAAGTCTCCCACTGTTACTACAATTTATGGCTCAAATGGTTCAAAAGGCTCTAAGCACTATGAGACTTAGTGTCTGAGGTTCCGGACTGAAGCGTCTAGAGGCACTCGGCCACAGAGGCCGGATACAATTTATGCAGTAGACTATGTATAAACAGTGAACTATTTATGGTCGAGTAATTCTTTTGGTGTCTCTTCTAGAGTGTTCTGGCTGACAGCAAAGGCTGGAGAGGAATTAGTGAAGGAACACTTTGCACACAAAGAAAGGTACTGACGTCCTTGTTTAAACTCTAAGTTTTCAGATAAAACGATAAACATTCTGACAAAGTTCCTGCAGTCCCCAGCGGAAAAAGGAATGTACGAGCAAAGTTATATTCACCCGCCGGAACTCACGGCAATCTCACTGATGAAAACGATTCTCAGACGTTTCCCGTTAGTGCACTTCCATTTTAAAATCTTTGAAATACGACGAAATCGAAAGTGAATCACAGCCGAAAAACAACAAAGTTAACGAAGATGAAGCAACATTGTAGGTGCACAGTTATTCGCAGTGTTAGCTAGTATTTTCTATTTTTTTATTCACCAGTTTGAAATAGAGCATCCTGTCCGAGCACATTGGAAGTAAACGTCCAGCAAACTTTTCGTAATTCCTCTTGACTTTTCTCATATCGACTCTGATGATAAAAGAATAAAGTCTGTTGCAGGCACAACAATGGCGTGTTGCCTCACACGTACTCCACAGCCTGGTTGCCCCATAAATACACCACAAATTGGAACACTTGAGCAAACAGCAGCCTCAGCTGTCTCGTACAGAATGTTTTCCTAGATTCTATCACTAGGTGGTGGTAAAATCATTCTCGTACACATCCTTTCCTACCATGATTACTAGCCCTAAACAAAAAGCAGGAGAATACCTGTAGTATATAAAACAGCAAAGGTGAACTGACAGAACATATCGCTGGCCCTTTATGGATGTGAGGGCTGCTTTTTTATTGGAACATTAGTAAGGGAAATGCTATTATCAAAGAACTAGGACTGTATCAACAAACAGTTTTTACGCTGTATAAAGATGCAGAAAATGACACAGGGACAAAACTGGTTTTTAACCACATGTTACAAGCAAAGATAACACTCACGATCACGTCACCTTTAATAACCGAAAACTGAAAGTAAATGAGATAACATCTCCAACGATATCTTGCTTCCCACTATTAAGAAATGTCCGCTGAAAAATTACTTAAGTGAGACTTTAAGGGGTGACTGTCGCAGGTTTTTTAGTTTAGCCGTTCAAAATGTTCAAATGTGTGTGAAATCTTATGGGACTTAACTACTAAGGTCATCAATCCCTAAGGTTACACACTACTTAACCTAAATTATCCTAAGGACAAACACACATACCCCCATACCCGAGGGAGGACTCGAACCTCCGCCGGGACCAGCCTCACAGTCCATGACTGCAGCGCCTTAGACCGCTCGGCTAATTAGCCGTTCAAAGTTGTGTGAATTCCTAAGAGACCAAACTGCTTAGGTAATCGGTCCCTAGACTTACACATTAATTTAACTAATTCAAACTAACTTACACTAAGAACAACACAGTCGTCCATGCCCGAGGGAGGACTCGAACCTCCGGACGTAGGAGTTAAGCCGTCTCCATTTTATGAAGTATCTGCTGGTATTCGCCTTAAACTAATTAACGTAACTACGAAGAACCCAAATATGGAAGGCCAGATAGGGACTTGAATTCTGTACCTTCTGAATGCCATCCTAGTGTCTCAAACGATTGTGCCACCTTGTTCTGTATACGTACATGGCATTCTAGAATTTCTGAGTAGTTAATTTTTCGACGAAGATCACTTTAGCAAATATCGGAATACTCACAATATGACTGTTACATAAGGGTTGCTTAAAGACAAAAAGTGAAGCGATATATTAGGCACTATGTACAACGACAGTGTAAAACGCAATTTTAACATAAAAATGTGAAACTGAATAACATAGATGAGGACGATAACATTGCGAGATATACGGACCGACATTATAACAAGTACACTTTTGACCATTAAATTTCAACACTATGAAGATTGGAAAGCAACAAAATTTTAGTTCCACAGCATATACAGCATAGTAGAAAGAAACATTAACAAAATCGGAAGTGATTTGGTGCTGCACAAGGTAAAAAAATGTAAATGTGGGACTTGGGCCTCCCGTCGGGTAGACCGTTCACCGATGCAAGTGTTTCGATTTAACGCCACTTCGGTGACTTGCGCGTCGATGGGGATGAAATGATGATGATTAAGACAACACAACACCCAGTCCCTGAGCGAAGAAAGTCTCCGACTCAGCCAGGAATCGAACCCAGGCCCTTAGGAGAGGCGAGTGGTGGCGTGCCACTTTCTCGGTGGCCTATAGCCAGATGTTTTAGAGGGCAATAGATCAGCAGAACGTGCTGGCCAACAGTCGGACACCCCCTGTATTAAAGTAGATCAGCACAGCACATTTTGTCTTGCACTATGATGCTGAAAGGTAACATTGTGGAAACTTTGACGATACGGCACAGCCACATATTTAAACACATTATAAGAAGACCTGGTGTCCACATTAACAACTATGTGAACCAGAGGTGATCACATTGTGAGCACAATGTTACCCATAGCATCATGCCATGTGTTGCTCCTGTATGATGATGATGTATGCAATTTCGCACCGATCATTCTTCTTGGAGAATTCACATTCGGATACGTCCATTGTGATGGTAAGCTCAGAACTGAGACGAGCCTTAAATGACTTTGCTTCTTCTATGTCCAGTGCTTCTCGTGGGGCAGATACTGCAGGCACAGCTCTTTCTGTCGGCATTTAAAAGGTAAGCCATAACAGTGGTCCCTGTGCTTACAGTTTATGCTGCTTCACACATCGCAGCACTGCCCGTGCATGTACCTTTCTAGTTGTAAACCAGCATTTTCCTTAACTCAAATTACATGCCATGGTTCTATAATCCTACATGACCGAACCAACATTATTGTAAGATTTCGTCACGATGCACCCACGATAAAAGGACACCACTTGGGCCTCAACGAATCTGAGCCTTATACAAAAGTCATAAGAGTATGGGTTAACTGAAATGTTTGTTTCATTCTGAAAGGGTTCTCTCGCTTAAAGATCAATAGCAAAGGCCCAATACTGAGCCCGAACCACCTTGGGAACACTATATCAGAGCACAGCCATTCCAATACAAACAAGTTTGTTGTTGGGTTTAAGTCTTCTGGGCAACTCAGGAATGCAGATAGCAATTCCTACCATTATTCACGAGAAAATCTGTCTTGCAAGCCGCGAGGGAACTCGCAAGCTGCAGTTCGAAGTTCCATAAGGAGAAATACATGAAATCTACATGGAAGTTACCATGGTACCTAGCAGTTGCTGCCAAGTGACATTTTGAGTCAAAAAATTGGAAATTTTATCATCCTGCAGGAAGACTGCTGTTGATGATCGTTCATTGGGTGGGACTGCAAATTGAAACCATTATTAAGTAGTTGGTATTGTAACGCCGGAAATGCATATCCTCCTATTTCCATCTATTGTACTATAATTTTTTTTCCTTATTTTGTTACCTGAAGATATGACGTTTCCATGTCTTTGTATATTGTAGTTGTTTTACTATTTTTATATATATGCATTTATGTCGATGTGTAATTGGTTTGTTTTGTAAATATTATTTGTATTTTTTCGCTGGGTCTGGCCTAGGGAAAACTATGCTATCGAACAACTACATCGATAGGTCGTGTGGAGAACCAAAGTGCTTAGGATCTTTGGTAGTGTTAACTCTGCCGCGTGGAGCGCGGGCAGAGCAGAGTCGGTCTGGAGTAGGGCGGTGGAGCAGGTGTGTTGTGTGACGCACCCACGAGTTGCCGCGCTTTTGGGGGTTTGGCAGCATGTAATTGCTATGATAGTTTCTGACACGGTGTCGCGGATGGGAAGCATTTGCTGGCGCACATCAAGAGCCCGTTTCGCCTGGTGACCGTGTCGAGAAGAAGGCGCGCCAACATCCAGCTTCTGCTACAGCGACGGCCGACAATGAGTGACTGTCACCACCTCCTCCATCAACGACTTCAAACCTTCAATCAACCAGAAAAGAAGACTGGAAGCACGTAAAGGTTTAGAACTGTATGGCAGACCTCAGCTTTTAAAATTGTTCCATTTGTCTCTTTAAATTACAGCAATGTAGCATGAACCTTTGTTGCTCATTGTCCCAATTGCATTACCAAGCAGAGTCCCTTCCTTTTCCAGAATGAACCCGAATGTCGTTGAAATTCAAACGCCAGCATTAAATTAATATCATTCGATTTCACTGCTTTAATTTCAAAGTTCAGTTAAGGTATTCATAGCTGGCTATAATATTTAGATTACACAAGCACAAATTAAGAGTGCAAGTTTTGTTACCATATTTTAGCTTACCTGTGACTGCAGCTCAGCTTGGTATGTACTAAATTTTATTATTGTTAATTATTGGAAATCATTTAAAGCAAGTTCAAAGTTAAATCTCTTGTTTCTAAATTGCGTAGATTCAAGTAGCTTTTGAAATGATTGTTGAGGTAGCCCAAGACTAACCTTATTTTATTGAATTTCATAGTGCTTCAGCAACAAAGTTCAATATTAATTTCATTCACTAAATTAACTTTCAATTTTCCAGTTTTATTATTTCTTTTGCTAAATTAAGTCAGAGTGTGGCGAAATTCATTACTTCTGACAGGCCAGCCTGGGTGGCCGTGCGGTTCTAGGCGCTTCAATCTGGAACTGCGTGACCGCTACGGTCGCAGGTTTGAATCCTGCCTCGGGCATGGATGTATGTGATGTCCTTAGGTTAGTTAGGTTTAAGTAGTTCTAAGTTCTAGGGGACTGATGATCACAGATGGTAAGTCCCATAGCGCTCAGAGCCATTTGAACCAATTACTTCTGACAAACATTCAGTTTTTACACAGCACGTGTCAATCTTCAGTTCCCACGCTTTTAGTGCTAATTATATGTGCATTAATCTTTCATTTTCGGTTATTATAGTACTTGTCCATAGGACTGGCGACCGTAATTTTGCCCAAATCTCAAATATCTATTTAACGCCAATTAATTGTTAACGTAACTACCGCACATTTACTTTCTTTATTAACTTTACCCCTTTTCAAAATTAATTTCCACCAATTTCATTTGCATTTTTCCTTTTATTTACATGTAACCCTTTCCTCCCTCCTTACCGACAAATTAACTTCGATGACGACTGCTTTTCTCAAATTTCCATTAGGTACACGCGGTTTAATTTTTACTGTCATGAACGTCGATAAGTGAGGGGGAGGTTACAGTATGATGGGAAATTCAGCACCCTGGAGTATAGAGTGGTGGACAATGAACAAAACTGCCAAGCAAGGAATCCTTGGAAAAGAAGAAGACACACAGATGGCTGAGAAGAAATGACTAGCATATTGCTTCACGCAAAGTATTCTACCTTTTCCTTCTGGTGGCGTGTCAGCCTCTTCTGCATTCGTTTCGATGTCTTTCGTAACTTGGTCATGTAGTCATTTTCCATCCCATATCTAATGCACTTTTGGTCCTGTGTTTGAGTCTGTAGGTATCGAACTGAGTAACTCTGGTGTGGCTTAATCATTCTTTGAGTTAATCACACGAACAATAGTGGCCGTGTATTCACTGTAACATCCCACAGAACACCAGACTGCCCTCTACCTGGAGGAAATACGAAGCTACCCTAAGGGAGTCTCCTCACAACTGCGGAGGGTTGAGGAGTAATTATGCAGAATATGCGAATTTAACCCATAACTACTCTAGCGAATTGCTCATACGCTAACACTCTGGTGCGGTCTTGGAGTACCTGAATAAGTTAAACGAAACTGTAATTTAAGGAAAATTTATTTTTTATTGCACTTTATCTCTGAATATTATAAACATTTTACGCATTTGAGGTATGATTACAAACAATTTTGGCAAACTGAAAATCTGTAAAAGGGACAAACATGTTTTGAACATTTTTCACATATTGTTTTGATTTTTCTTGTCCTAATTTCTTGCACACATGTAGTATCTTGCTTTCCTCATGGGCTCTGGCTCTGAAGGTGTTGAGGCAAGAGGATTACCACCAATTTTAACAACAACGTCTCTCAGTTCACGAGAAAGCGGTAGAATATCTCGACGTCGCATATGGGGTTTTACTAAATCCATTCCAAGCCTCTGTAGCAATTCTCTTCTTTTTAAATCATCAGTTTAATCTAGTTGTTTGGTGCACTGAAGTAAAATACCAGCACTGACTCCTATGTTTAAAATGGCATACAATAGAGACTCTGGCCATATGCGTGCTCGTCTCGATAGCGAATAGTTGGCGCACATTTGGTCCAGTGCGTTCACTCCTCCGTTTGTGGCATTGTAATCAATGACCATTTCAGGTCTTCTCTTTTGAGTACTAATTTCCTGATCGTGGTGCATAGATGAAAGCAACAGAAGAGCTCGACCTTTCCAAGGAGCATAAGAACAAATTGTCTTTCCTTCGTTATGCCCAAATAATACAGATTATACGGGGCGCTTTCTGTTTGGTTTGAATTTTTCTGGGATCTGCCGTTTATTTAGCTTTAGAATGCCTAAGACAATCAAATTTTTAGCTTCGAGTTGATCACAGAGTTCAAGTGAGATAAACCAGTTGTCTACTGTCACATTTCTCTTGCTTCCCTCAATTGGAGTTATTAATATCAAAACATCCTGTGTTGGAATTGAATATATACTTTCATTTTTTTTCCTTTACTGTTAGGCAAATGCATTGCATAAATATAATGTTCGTGAATCACAAAGGAACATAAGTTTGAGGCCGTATTTGGCTGGGTTTTTAGGCAAATATATGCGAAATTTGCACCAACCATGAAAGGGTACTAACATATCATCGGTTGTCACATTCGCTCTTTGAGTATAATACTCCTGAAATTTGTCTATAAAGAGTTCCAAGACATCTCTAATAGCTACAAGTCTGTCATCAGCCTTCCCAACGTCTCTTGTAGTAGCACAATCAAAACGCAAACAAGACAAAATGAATAAAAATCTATGAACCCTCATAGTGGCTGAAAACACATCACGACCAGTTCCTTCGTTAACAAAAAGCCCAACTACATTTTCGTGATTAGATCCCCTCATGAGATTGTAAAAACGCAGGATTATTCACTGTTCTTTCCATTTCGTCACCTGTTAATGACTGTGATGATGCCATTCTGAAACATAATGCATACATACATAACTTTAAAAACTGACGTTATCATTGAATTTTTTTTTTCGAAGTACCCTGACTTCAGTCGTTTAAAACACTAATTGAGATAATGAAAAACAACTTACGTTAATACTCTGGTGGGGTATTCTGAGACCTCTTTCTCATTATCTCACAAAATATTACCGGAAACGCCGCATCCAACGCGCCGCTTTAAACGGCATCTCTTCACTGAGGACTACCAAGAATACATACTTACTAGGTATGGTTCAAATGGCTCTGAGCACTATGGGACTCAACTGCTGTGGTCATCAGTCCCCTAGAACTTAGAACTACTTAAACCTAAGTAACCTAAGGACATCACACACATCCATGCCCGAGGCAGGATTCGAACCTACGACCGTAGCAGTCGCACGGTTCCGGACTGCACGCCTAGAACCGCGAGACCACCGCGGCCGGCTTACTATGTATGTATTATATACATATCGCCTGGGGTTCTCCAGGACCCCACTAGAGTAGTTAAGGGTTAAGCCCCTCAGCGCTGTCCTCAAAACTACGGAAGGTGGAAAATGAAGACTGATGGCAGTCAACGAGTAGTCACTTAATACAAGAGAGCACTGACATCTCTCACCGATACTGCATGAGTCGCACGTGCCAGCAAGTATTGCTGACCTCATCAAGAGGCGACATGAAGTGGTTTATTCCCTACTCCACTCTACCCCCGCCCTCCCTTCCACCAAACTGATTGAATTACTGGGTCGGTTCTAGGCACTTCAGTCTGGAACCGCGCGACCGCTACGGTCGCAGGTTCGAATCCTGCCTCGTGCATGGATGTGTGTGATGTCTTTAGGTTAGTTAGGTTTAAGTAGTTCTAAGTTCTAGGGGACTGATGACCTCAGATGTTAAGTCACATAGTGCTCAGAGCCATTTCAACCATTATTTTTTTTTTTTAATTACTGGGTCACTTCTACGCCCTGTCATACTGGCCTTGATATTATATTTGTACTTTTGATCTGTGGATGATAATGATACTAAACAGGAATGTTTAAATTTATGTAGTACTCATTTTTCATTTAATTTACAACTTTTGATGCAAAATTTGTAAATTTGTTGTAAGATCTTATGGGACCAAACTGCTTAGGTCATCGGTCCCTAAGCTTACACACTACTTCATCTAACTTACTTAACGCTATGGTCAATACACACACTCATGCCCTAGGGAGGATTCGAACCCACGATGCTGGGGAGCCGCGCCTTTGGTGCACAGTGTGCGGTTGTTCGGTTCCTAATACATGAATCAATTTTTTATTCACTACGGTATTTCTGTCCTCTCAGACACAAGTCGCCTGGGGCTGTTAATGTTACTGCATGACGTTGATTATGGTCCCCTTGAGCTCATCGGTTCCATATTACCATGGCAGTCGTGGCGTCGCATCCTTCGCGAGCAGCAGACATCGCGGAACGTTGAATGACAGTCCAGGTAAACAACAGCTTCCCACTGTCGAATTGCGGAACAAGCTGGTAGACGTTTCTTCTCTTTACATTAGTCACTAAGAACGAACAGTTAAATGAAATTTCTGTATGAGACTCTCGCTATAAAAAAAGGGTGAACAGCTGCCATTTTTTAATTTTTTTTAATCAGCAGTCTTCTGACTTGTTTGATGGGGTGCGCCAAGAATTCCTCTCCTGCGTCAAACTATTCATGTCAGAGTAGCGCTAGCAACGCATGTCCTCAATTATTTTCTGCATATATCCCATTCTCTGTTTTCCTCTACAGTTTTTACCCTCTTCAGTTGCCTCTAGTACCGTATCAGTAATTTCTTGACGTCTCAACAGATGTCCTATCATCCTGCCCCTTTTTCTTATCAGTGTTTTCCATGTATCCCTTTCCTCGCCCATTCCGCGGAGAACGTCCCCATTCCTTACCATATCAATCCACCAAATTTTCAATATTTTTTGTAGAACCACATGTCAAATTCTTATGTTCTGTTTCCGTTTTCCTACTGTTCATTAGTCACTACCATACAACACCGTGTTACAAACGTATATTTTCAGAAATTTAGTCCTGAAATTAAGTTCTGTATTTCGCAGTAGACTTCTCATGGACAGGAATGTCCCTGTTACCAGTGATAGTCTGCTTTCTCTGTCATCCTTGCTCCGTCCGTCATTGTTTATTTTGCTGTTTAGGTAGCATAATCCCTTAATTTCATCTGTTTAGTGATCATCAATTATGACGTTAAATTTCTCTCAGTTCTCATTACTACTTCTTCTCATTGATCTCGTTTTTCTTCGATTTATACTCAGTCGGTATTATGCGTTCATAGACCGTTCATCCAGTTCAACAGATCCGGCAATTCTTAACTTTCACTGAGGTTAGCAATGACATCAGTTAATCTTTCCATTGATAGCCTTTCACCTTAAATTTTAACCCAATTCTTTAATCTTTCTTTTACTTCTGCTGTTGCTTCTTCGGCGTATAGATTGAATAGAAGCGGTGAAAGACTACATTCCTGTCTCACACACTTTTTAATACGTTCGTCTTCCACTCTTATTCTCCCCTCTTGATTCTTGTACGTATTGTATATTTCCAGTTTTTCCCTACTGCTTACCCCTAGTTCCCTCAAGATTTCGAACATCTTACACCATTTTGCATTGGCGAACGCTTTCTCCCGGTCGACATATCCTATAAACCTATCTTGATTTTTCTTCAGTCTTTCTTCCATCATTAACCGGGATGTCATAATTTCCTCTCTGGTGCCTTTAACTTTCCTAAATCCAAATTTATCCACTTGTAACAGATCCTCAGTTTTCTATTCCATTGTTCTGTATATTATTCTTGTCAGCAACTTGGATGCATGAGCTCTCCCTACAGGTGTGGTTTTATGCAACAGTCAGTGTAATATCTGGCCTTCATAAACCACGAGCGAGATTTTCATTGGTCTTGCTCGCTACACACAAACTGTTAGTCTTAACGGAAAAATGAACAGGACGTTTTGTAGGAAATTTAATGCAGTTAAATTTTGTGCGTGGAAGTGCTTTCACTCGAGGCCGTAGTCTTAGGGTTATTCAAGTAAAACGTACAAAAGTGATCATCAAATGCACCCACGCTCAGCCCCACCTGTCAGGATTTGTAGTATGTTGCCCATGGTAGTCCCTTCTACCGGTGTACAAAAATTTGCGACTCCACGAATTGTTTCCCACTTTCGGCCTTTTTTTGTCTCTATTGACTGCCACCGGCTTAGTCGATCATTTACAATCTGTCAAATTGACGTTTGTGTAAATTTTACCTAGCTGTATAGTGAATTTTAACAGCATAAAATAAAAAATTATATTGTTGTATTCGTCAGGTCTTCTGCCTATGAAACTACTGTGCCTGTAAGAATTAAATGTAGTTCGAATTGTCAGCGTGATTAGTTTTAGCGTAACATCTACTAAAGTTCTTTTGTTTTCATTACCCTCACACATACGTTTCGTTTAATAACGTTTACGAAATACCTGACTATGCTGGCGGCCTAATAGCCCAGTCAATAGAGACAAAAAAGGCGAAACCAGGAATAGTTCGTGTAGTAGGAAACTTTTGTACGGTGGTAGGAGAGAGTGACACGAACTATATAGCAGACATCCTGACTGGTGAGGAATGGTACGCGAGTGGAGGTGCGGTTGAAGATAATTTTTGTACCATTTTTCTTGAATAACTCGAAAACCACGGCCTCTAATGTAAACGTATTCCAGTACAAAATTTAGCTACATTAAATTTCCTACAAAAATCCTATTAATTTTTTTCTGTAGGATTAATAGCTTGCGCGTAGAGAGCAAGAAAAGAAGAAAATATCACGCGTGGTTCATGAAGGCCAGATATTACACAGTTGGTTGCATAAGATGACATTCACAGAAGCAACTGAATCATCCTGTATCACCTATATGACGCTACTCTTACCTGCATCATGCAGTTGTGTTGAAACGTTAATCTTTTTCATGACCAAACATGTATTACAATTAATGTCAGTTTGAAATTTGTTTCATGCAATCCCATGGAAACGTTCTTCAACAACAGAGTTTTCTAGAGATACTCAAATCCACTTGAGCAAGTATAGGCGCTTAGAAGGACAAAATATTTTGAAACTGCTGAAAGATATGGTGCCCTTCAAAAGGTGCCGAGATCACCATGTCATCCCGAAACTGACCAGGATACGGTCACACATTCATACTAGTAAAGTAAAAACCCTTTACTATCGGGCTGTCCACACTTTCCTAAGGGAAATGATACAACAACAACCCAGTTTCATAGACTGCAACAACAGGCATCTGCATAGCAAGCATTTATGGTCGTCATCAAAGTTATCAGAGAATGACTGGGATAATATCCAGAGAATGGCTCACAAGCAAGCTTGTATGTAGAAAGATTTAGTCAGTGGCCGACAGAAAAACAAATCTGAGGAGTTAACAAGGAACAAACAACATGCGTAGCCAAGTGCGGACGCACCCTGTACAGTGGTAAACATCACGCCGCAGCGAGGCAGCGACGCCATTTCCGTACAAATGATTAAACTTTGCAGTTACGCCCACGAAGATTCCTACGGAGGAGATCTGTGGAGGCATTTCTCCAACAAGTACCACAACTCGAAGCAGAAAATATAATGCAGGAAACCGATAGATTCCTACAGGAAGAAAAGACACTCAGATATATTACACCTGAAGAAAGACAATCGCAAACAGCCCAGGGATAATAAGAGTACATTAACTATATATGACGGTAGTATCTGTTCCCAAAAGAACAGTTATCGTTGATGAACATGCGGCTTTGCTAGTAATGAAATGATAATTAAATGGATACGCTAGCTGCAAACAGGCGTTGATATACTTCATTCGGGACATGTTGAAAATGTGTGCCCCGACCGGGTCTCGAACCCGGGATCTCCATAGGCGCACTACGAATGTATTGGTGTGGACTTAGTGGTAATGTGTGTCTCACGGGGAGCGTGCAAGGGGTAAGTCCCTGCAGGCGCACTATCCTCTGTGCCCTCGGTGGTTCAGATGGATAGAGAGTCTGCCATTTAAGCAGGAGATCCCAGGTTCGAGTCGCGGTCGGGACACACATTTTCAACATATCCCCAAAGAAGTATATCAACGCCTCTTTGCAACTAGGGTGTCCATTTAATTATCAAGAGTACATTTGTCATTCATACGGATAAAGAAAAAACTACAATTGTGATGGACATCTCTGAATACGAAACGAAAATGGACGTATTAGTGAGCGACCCCGTTTACAGAGAACTAAGGAGTGACCCGACGGCGAGGAAAGTCAAGATTACAAAGGCTCTTGTAAGGGACTCGAGAATTCCGGAATGAGAGTTTCCACTTGAGAACAGATCCTGCTAAAGCCAAGAGACTCACCACCAAAGTTCACATACCTCCTAGAATTTACAGAGTATCTAAACTCCATAAGGAGGGTTATCCTCTGAGGCCTATATGAACGGAATCGACTCACCTACCTACTACATAGCAACATACGGCACTTAAATTGCACCGTCTACGCGGACATACAGATTCTTAGGTAAGGATTCCTTCCACTTCGAACATCTGATAAAGAACAGCGGATATAGTCAACTAACATCATGGTTACTTTTGATATCAAGTCTCTCTTCACCAGTATACCTGTAGAGGAGACAATTTGCATCCTGTAGGAGCAGATACCCCAGATATACATGATTTGAAGCGCTGATGCCTCTCATCGATGAAGTGCTGGGTAAATGTTACGAGCATTTAGGTAATGGGACCCCCACCCCTACTTCCCAGTCGTTGCGGACAAGTTCGTGGAAGGTTTTGAGCAGAAGGCCCTAGCTTCTCCACAGTTATCCCTCTGTTGACGGTTACGGCATTTAGACGACACATTCATATTTGGACACACGGGAAAGCGTAATTGGGAAACTTCCTTGAGCACTTAAACAGGTCGCATAAGAATGTACAGTTCACGCACGACACAAATACAACGGTGAGTTACCATTTTTGGATGTGGATGTATAGAGAACTGCCGATGACAGACTGGGATACAAAGTGTACTGGAAGCCAAACCACACATATCGGCATCTGCAGGCGGTGAGCCACCATCACCCTGGTCGGAAGTATTCTGTAGTGCATACACTGTCTGCTCATACCTACCGGATAAGTGGTACTAATAACACAAGAGTTGCGGGAACTACACCACACCTTTCGCGTCAAAAGGTACGGTAACAGAATTACATGAAAGCCAGTAAAACGAGACAAGAAGGCAAGGAAGAGAAGATTCCGCTCGTGCACTTTCCGTCTGTGATAGACGCCAGTGAACGGAATTGGTTAGTCCTCCGACGGTGAAATTACAAACCGATATTCTGAAGCAGCAACTGAAACCACAAGATGACAGGTTCCACCAAGGATGCAGTGAGAAACCTGAGTCTCTCCCGGCATATTCAGTGTTCAGATAACTAATAGGGATGCAGCCGGTATTTCGGCAGGTGCACACGTTCCAGTTTTTAATGCTGAACTGCAGCAAGGAAGCGTTTTGCAAGGGACTCTCGATTTGCAAAGTGATTCCGGAAAGATAACACGGTAGCACACACACACGCGCACACACACACACACACACTAAACACTAGCGTCACGACAACAACTATAGATTGCTGACGTAAGACGTTACCGTTAGTGAAATAGGTTGATGGTACGCTGGGACATGCCGCCTATAGGAAGCCTACTCACACTGTCGTGTATCTACAGACTGACAGTCGTCACCACCCCTGAGGAAGCCAGTTGTAATGTGGCTGAAATTTTGGTCTTATAGTTTATATTTGAAGTATTTTATATCATGACGCGGTACAAGACCCATAAGAATTTTAACCATCAGTTGTCACCAGCCAGCTCAGCATGAAGTGGTAATTCGTACCTTGGTTCACAGGGTCCATTTCATATCTGACCCTCTGTCCTTGTTAGCTGAGTGAGTCCAATTTGAGGTCAGCCTCCTTCAGAATGGTTATAGTGAAAGATAGATCAGACGTGCGTTACAGTATCGACCAACCGTACACCGGATGAGTGGTGATAATATCGAGATGACACCATAGTATATGGTCCTTTTTCCTTGTGCAGGGAGCATTTTAAGCAGGATAGGTCTTATTCTGCGGAAATATGATGTAAAATTGTTTCCCGACCACATAAAAGATTAGGGTATTGTATTGTATGGAACTGGGGACCTAGAAACGACGGAGAGGCTTCGTTCCTGCCGTAGTCCTGAGTGATTCACAACCCCACAACAGGCTACAGTAGTTCAATCACCCAACCGCCTCCCCACACCGAATGCGGCCGCCAATGGAACCCCCCCCCCCCCCCTGGAACACACCAAACGAATGTAGCCCCAAACCCAAATGTTTGCGTGCCGGGGTAATTACGGTGTACGAGCGCGTGGAGACAGTGTTTGCGCGGCAATCGCCGACATAGTGTAACTCAGGCGGGCAAATTCGTGCCGGGGACCAACACGCCTTCCAGCCCGGAAAGCAGTGCGTTAGACCGCACGGCTAACCGGGCGGGCAATATTAGAGTACTTTTAGGTTACGCAGAGGACGATCCTGGTTCACTAAGGCTGGCGTCTATCGCATCGCTAGCAGCTGTGGAATTTCATGTATTGGTCAGACAATCAGGACTGTGGAGGACCGGTATACCGAGAATAAGCTTAACACACGATTACAACAACCAATTAAATCTTATTCTGTATAACATTGTCTTGATACCGGCCATCCTATGGAATACAACAGCAAGGAGACTGTCATGCACTTCCAGTACTTCAGATAGTGTTATTTAGGAAGCAGTTGACACTAAATCAGTCAGTAACCTTATAAATAGACATGGAGGGTTTGCTTCTGTACCTACTTTTCTGGTTTTCGCGTAGCCCTTGATCACTTGTGTACCTTGCTGTGATAAAAACGCATATCCTTAGAAATTTTTTCCTCTATTCCTGGGCCGTTCAGCGACTTATCGCGTAATTAAAATTTAGCTGATTTCTTTTAATACCCATGTGAATAACTTCACACTTTTACTTATTCAGGGTCAATTGCCACTTTTCGCACCATAGAGATATCTTATCTAAATCATTTTTCAAGTCGTTTTGATCATGTGATGACTTTACAACCGGTAAGTGACAGCATCATCTGCAAGCAATATAAGAGGGCTACTCAGATTGTCTCCTATGTCCTTAATATAGATAAGGAATCATAAAGGGTCCATAACACTTCGCTGGGGAATGCGGGATATAATTTCTTTTTTACTCGATAACTTTCCGTCTATTACTACGAACTGTGTCCTTTCTGACAGGAAATCACGAATCCAGTTGCACAACTGAGGCGATACTCCGTAGGCACGCAGTTTGGTTAGAAGACGCTTGTGAGGAACGGTGTCGAAAGCCTTCTGGAAATCTAAAAATATGGAATCAATTTGACGTCCCCTGTCGATAACACTTATTACTTCATGAGTATAAAGAGCTAGTTGTGTTTCACAAGAACGATATTTTCTGAATCCGTGTTGACTATATGTCAATAAATCCTTTTCTTCGAGGTACTTCATAACGTTCGAATACAGTATATGTTCTAAAACTCTACTGCAAATCGACGTTAGTAATATTGGCCTGTAATTCAGATGATTACTCCTACCTCCCTTTTTGGGTATTGGTGTGACTTGAGCAATTTTCCAGTCTTTAGGTACGGATCTTTTTGTGAGCGAGTGGTTGTATATAATTGCTAAATATGGAGCTATTTTATCAGCATACTCTGAGAGGAACCTGACTGGTATACAATCTGGACCGGAGGCCTTGCCTATATCAAGTGATTTAAGCTGCTTTGTTACACGGAGGATATCTACTTCTATGTTTCTCATCTTGGCAGTTGTTCTTGATTGGAATTCTGGAATGTTTACTTCGTCTTCATTGGTGAAGGAGTTTCGGAATACATAGTTTAACTATTGATGTTGTTGTTGGTGTGCTGTCGTTTCAGATGATAACAATCCTATAACTCAATTGTAGTAATCAGCTCTCTGTCCTACCATCCTATTCATACAGAATACCGCATCCGTCACACCATTTTCTGCTGCTGTTTATTTTATTCGACTTACCAAACATCCTTATTTTCTACATCAACATAAATATGCCACGAGCCACCATACAGTCTATTGCGGAGGGTACCTTGTACCACAACAAATCATCCCTATTCCTGTGCCACTCTCAAATGGAGGGAGGGAAAAGCGACTACCTATATGCCTCCATACAAGAAGAAGAACCAATGCTTCCATCATAGGACAACTTAACATCACACGAAGTTTATCTTCCCTTGTCAGTCAAAGAAACTTCCAGTTCCCTGGGCACATTTAGAGAAGCGAGTGGATAAGCAAGGGGGAAAAAAATTATAAGACAAAGTCGAACACATGGGACCACGAGCAACGGCAGCAAGAAGATAGTTGGATCGAGCGAATAAGATTACCGGCCTGTCTCTTCCCATGCATTAAGAAGAACTGAAAATAGCGTTGGTTCGAGACATGTAGTTGAAGTCAAAAATTAGTAAATCTGCTAATGATGATGATACTTCTTCCCAGGAGCCCTAATTTCTTTTCTCTTGTCTTCGCCTTCCTTTTGCGAACTGTACTTTGGGAAAAGTAAAATCCTTCAGCAATTTGCTGTAAATGCCGGTTCTGTAAATTTTCGCAATAGTGTATCGTGAAAAGAACGTTGTCCTCCCTCCTGGGAATCACATTTAAGTTCACAAAGCAGCGCCATAGTACTTGCATGTTGATCAAATCTGACGATAAGAAGCAGAACTGTACGCTTCTGCATTACTTTGATGTCATCCTTTAATCCGATCTAATGGTGATCGCAAACACTGCAGAAATGTTCTAGAATGGGCGTACTAGTGTTCTACATTCGGTCTCTTTATAGGCAATCTACACTTTCCTGCAAGTCTCTGAATAAACTGAAGTCGACCATTCGTCTTCCTTATTAACGATCTTACGTTGTCGTTCCATGTCATATCACTTTTCAACGTTACGTCTGCATATTTATTCGTCGTTGCTGTGTCAAGCACCACACCACTAACATCATATTCGAATATTACAAGACAAGTTTTGTTACTCATCTGCATTAACTTACAATGTTATACATTTAGAGCAAGTTGTCATTCATCACACCCAAGAGCAATTTTCTCTAACTCTTTCTCTATCCTCCAATGGGCACACAACAAAGACACTTTTTGTAGTCTAAAGCGTCATCAACAAACAGTCGCAGCTTTTTGCTTACCGTCCAACCTACTCCATACACTCAGCTCTTCGTTAAAAATCTGCAGTGGGGCACTATGTGAAACGCTTTCTGGAAATAGAGGAATATGGATCTGCCTCTTAGCCTTCATCCATGAGTCTCAGGATATCCTCTCACTTCATTTATCTGACTCTTGCTACACTGAAGAAAACTGGTACACCTACCAAATACTGTGGAGGGCCACCGTGAGCACGCAGAAGTGCCGCAACACGACGTGGCATGGACTCGACTAATGTCTGAAGTAGTGCTGCAGGGAACTAACACCACAAATCCTGCAGGGCTGTCCATAAATCCGCAAGAGTACATGGCAGTGGAGATCTCTTCTGAACAACACGTTACAAGGCATCCCAGATATGCTCAGTAATTTTTATGTCTGGGGAGTTTGGTGGCCGGAAGAAGAGTTTTCCTGGAGCCACTCTTTAGCAATTCTGGACGTGTGGGGTGTCGCATTGTCCTGCTGGAATTGCCCAAGTCCGTTGGAATGCACAATAGACGTGAATTTATGCAGGTGATCAAACAGGATGCTCACGTTCATGTCTCCTGTCAGAGTCGTATCTCTACTATCATTCCAACTGCACATGCCCCACATCACCACAGAGCCTCCGCCAGTTTGAACAGTCCCCTGCTGATATATAGGGTCAGTGGATTCATGAGGTTGTCTCCATACCTGTACACGTTCATCCGCTCAATACAATTTGAAACGAGGCTCGTCCGACCAGGTAACATGTTTCCAATCATCACCAGTCAAATGTCGGTGTTGACTGGCCCAGACGAGGCGTAAAGCTTTGTGTCGTGCAGTCATCAACGGTACATGAGTGGGCCTTCGGCTCCGAAAGCACATGTCGATGATGTTTCGTTGTCTGGTTCGCACTGAAATCTGCAGCAGTTTGCTAAAAGATTGCACTTCTGTCACGTAGAACGATTTTCTTCAGTCGCCGTTGGTCCCGTTCTTGCTGGATCTTTTTCTGGCCGCAGTGTTGTCGGAGATTTGATGTTTCACCGGATTCCTGATATTCACGGAACTCTCGTGAAATGGTCGTACGGGAAAATCCCCACTTCATCGCTACCTCGGAGATGCAGTGTCCCATCGCTCATGCGCCAACTATAACACCACGCTCAAACTCACTTAAATCTTGACATCTTGGATATTCGGGAAACCAGCCGGATGTTCGCGTCGTTCCCCCACGATATTTCAACAGGGTGCGTCGCTGTCTTCTTCAGGTGCTACCTGAGACTGGTCCTTGGGTCGATCGAGTCCAGTATTTATGCCTGGGAGGAGCTGGGCGTTCCCTAATCGGTCCGCGCCGAGTCGAGTGTTCCATCTGTGGTCCGCGCCCGCCAGACTCGGCTTCAACGGACCCCTCCAGTCGCGGATGTTCCGACTGCTGTCGGCGCCCGTTTTGGCCGTCCTCAACGGTTGTGGTTGTCATTTGGGGTGTGTCAGACCCGATCTGAGATGTTGGGTACTCTATCTCATGACTGTTACTACGGTTTCCACTTCTGTTGCGTGCTGGGCGCTCCCTAATCGGTCCGGGCCGCGTCGTGTGTTCCATCTGAGGTCCGCGCCCGCCAGACGCGGCTACATTGTCCGTCTCTGGTCGCCGGTGTTCCCTCCGCCGTCCGCGCCAGGCCTGGCCGTCTTCTGAAGTAGAGTTCATTATCTGGGGTGTGTCAGATCTGGTCTCTAATGTCTCACGGCTGTTCCCTCGGTCTCCACTTATATTTCTTGCAGAATCCCGGAGTGTCCTGCGTTGAGTTTTCACAAGCTCAAGCGCAGGATTCCAGGCAGTACTGATTTGGTATCCCGAGTCACGGTTGATTAGATTGTCTGTGACCTTAATCTTAATTGCTTCTTTAATGACACTGTCCCAAAATCTTGAGGTCTGTGTCACAATCTTGGTGTCATTGTAATCCATTGAATGACCAAGTTCCAGACAATGCTCTGCTATGGCTGATTTAGTTGCCTGCCTGAGTCTAGTATATCTCTGGTGTTCTTTACAGCTGATGTCCACAGTTCTGGTGGTCTGGCCAATGTATGACATCCCACACTGGCATGGTATGTTGTAAATACCTGGCTTGCGTAGCCCCAGGTCATCTTTTACATTCCCAAGCATAGCCCCAATTTTGGTGGGTGGGCAAAATATGCTCTTGATGTCATATTTCTGGAGAATCCTGCTGATCTTGGTAGAGATAGGTCCGGCATATGGCAAGTATGCCATCTTCTTTGCCTCTTCTGGTTCTTCTTCTGGATCCTTTGGCCGGTTGGCAGGTTGAAGTGCCTTCTGGATATCTCTAGAGGAGTACCCATTCCTGCTGAACACTGATTGTAAGTGTTCTATTTCTGTGGCCAGACTATCAGGATCTGACAGAGTTTGTGCTCTGTGGACCAGTGTTTTGGGTACTCCATTCTTCTGTGCCGGATGGTGGCAACTGCTAGCTTGAAGGTATAAGTCAGTGTGCGTAGGTTTGCGGTACACACTGTGACCAAATGTGCCATCTCCCTTTCTCTTCACCAGAACATCCAAGAATGGAAGTATTCCATCCTTCTCCATTTCCATTGTGAACTTAATGTTCGGATGGCAAGAGTTCAGATGTAGCAGGAACTCATCAAACGTCCCTCTACTATGGGGCCAGATGATAAAGGTATCATCCACATACCTAAAAAGCACTTGGGTTGATATGTGACTGAAGAGAGTGCTTCCTCTTCAAACCTTTCCATAAGTAGGTTGGCCACCACAGGTGATAGAGGGCTGCCCAACGCCACCCCTTCTGTTTGTTCATAAAATTGACCCCCATATAGGAAGTACGTCCAATTACATCACTTAAATCTTGCTAATCTGCCATTGAAGCAGCAGTAAACGGTCTAACAAATACCCCAGACACTTATTGTCTTATGTAGGCGTTGCCACCGTAGCGCCGTATTCTGCCTGTTTACATATCTCTATTTTGTACTCATGCCTCTACCAATTTCTTTGGCCCTTCGCTGTATATCTAGGCTGAGACTTTGTATTTACGTTTCCAGATTTTCTAGCTTCCGTACGACGTAGAGGCTTCTGACAGTGCAAGTTACGAGTTGTAGAATGTTGCCCATTCATTGGTTATTAATTTTTTTTCTCATGATCTCATCCCCCTTGGAGGTCTTTTCCCAGCGATCCTAATGTGGGACTAACCTCGAATCTTTTACTACTGGGGAGACAGTTGTGTCAGTTTTTCCAATTAAAAGCCACATGTCCTGTCGATACACATTGAATGTCTTTAATCCAGCGTTTGCGCTGCCTTCTGCATCCTCACGCTGTTGATAATTGCTGGCTCTTTCGTCTTTTAAAGGCAGTTTCTCACCCTAGGGCAAGATGGTATCCCAAGCTTCGGTGCCTCTTTGACTAGGCTATTGCCTTGTTATAACAAGAAGTAGTTTTCGACCGTCATTGCTGACGCTTCTCATTCAAAAATCAAGTATTGATTTGGTTGGAACACCGAACTAAAGAAGTTTTCATTAGTAGTCAGTGACGCTACCCCTAGAGCAACCTGCAACCTGGGATTCCTTATCGTCTCAGAATATAGATGTTCATACCAGACGTTAGCACAGTGTTGTGCTTGACGTTGAGTGGCTCCCCTAAACCCGCTTGCATATTTCGGTAGATAATTTCAGGCAAGCCAGCAGCAGTGTGGGGCAGACCAGTAGGACCGCCGCGGGATTACCAGGTACGTGGTGTGGACAGGGTGATCGGTCAAGCAACAGTCCGAAACGACAAACAGTTTAAGAATTCCCCTCACCCATTCGTACTCCCAGGCGTGCTACATGGGTCCTCTATTGCTCCTTAAGTATATGAAAGGTTTAGGAGTTAGTCTGAATAGCTCTCTTAGATTGTTTGCAGATGATATTGTCGTTTACCATGTAGGAAAGTTATCAGAAGAGCCGTTAAATTTCGGATACACGATAAGTCACACAAATCTAAAGGCTGTGAGTTCAAGTAAATACCTAGAGATTACAGTTACGAACAACTTAAATTGGAACTATCACATAGAAAATCTTAGAAAATATAGGTATACAGGGTGAGAAGTATTTAAACCGACAAACTCTGGTAGCTTGTAGGGGCATCAAAACAAATATTTTTCCCTGATGTCATTTTTTCCTATGAGGAGTATTAAACCGGTAGAGGAAGATTTCTCTGGCGGCAAATTAATTAAACCAACAAATACTTTTCCATTTTTTTCATGACCAAGAGACAACCCATTAACACAACCCAATTTCAATTACCGTAGATTTTCAAAAATGCCTCCATTGACACGTAAACATAGGTTACATCGTCGGATCATGTTCTGTCTGACATGGGCAAAAACCCCAGGAGTATCCTGAATTGAAGTGTTCCTACTGCTGCTACTATCCGGGCAACCAGATCTTCTTCTGATGCAACAGGAGTTGCGTAAACAAGGTTCCACATCTCTCCCCACACAAAAAAGAGGGGACATGTCTGGGGATCGAGCAGGCCGTGGTACAGGACCACCTCTGCTAATCCACGTTTCTGGGAACCGTCGGTCCAGGAATCGACGCACACGGCGACTGAAATGTGCCGGCGCCTCGTCATGTTGAAACCACATCCTTTATGTTGTAGGGAGCGGGATGTCTTACAGCAATTCTGGCAATGCTCTGGCGAGAAAATTGTAATGGTACCTGCCTATTTAATGGCCTAGGTAACAGATACGGTCCAGATAAACGGTCCCCAACAACACCGACCCATACATTAACGAAGAGCCACACTTGATGAGCGCTAGTAACTGTGGCACATGGGTTATCCTCACACCAAACATGCGAATTGTGCATGTTGAAGACTCCATCACGCCCGAAAGTTGCTTCATCGGTAAACAACACAGAGGATGGAAATGTATGATGCATTTCACACTATTCGAGGTACCACTACGAAAATTGAGCTCTGGGTAGATAATCAACTGGTTCCAGGTCGTGGACACGCTGTAAGTGAAATGGACGTAAAAATTGCTCTCGAAGGACTCTTCTTACATTCGTCTGATTCGTCGCCGTGATACATGTAATTGCACGAGTGCTGATTGAAGGATCCTTCTCCACAAGGTGCAAGACAGCTTCCTCAAATTGCAGCGTTCTTACCGTGCAACGGCGTCCCTGTCCAGGTAATCTGCTAAATGATCCGATCCGGTCTCACGAAGACGTTGGTGCACAGCGTCAGAGGTCGTATGATGCGGGATGCGGCGATTAGGATATTGTTGTTGGTAAATCCGCTGTGCAGCTCGTCCGTTGTGGTGCACTACGTAATACGCAGCAACCATATCAGTGTAATCACTCCAGGTGTATCGCTCCATTAGTAAACAAAGACAATGCACTACTACTACACTGGTGGACAGCAGTTGCCTACAACTGAAGAGCGTAATACCAACAACGAAGATTGTAATACGGCCTCTGACAATTGAAGAGCGTAACACGGCCTCCACCGGTTTAAATAATCCTCGTAGGAAAAAATGATATTAGGGAAAATATTTGTTTTTATGTCCCCTAGAACCTCCCAGACTTTGTCGGTTTTACTACTTTCCACCCTCTAAATGTCTATATTAAGATCGTATTAATCCTGCAGAAAATATTTACTGCTCCCTGAGAAATCCCAAAATTCTGTACACACTTTAGCTTATAGAATTAAACGTTTCGTTTCCACCGGTGTTGCTGGTTGCTGACGAAAGTCCATGCGCCGAGGCGCCGTGGGCGCGCACATTAATTTGGCGTTCATTCAGTGTCGGGAGGCAGGGCAGGGCGCCGGTGTAGCGGAGCGCGGCACAGCCGAATCCAATCAGGCAGCCTAAGCCACGCCGCTTGACGCGCCGCCCGTTTCGCCACTCCTCCATATTCATACGGGCGCAGCGAACGGAGCTCCCGTGCCCTGGGCGGAGACCTGGCCGCTACGTTAGGGGACGTGCTGTACTGGCAACAGCGTTCGCGTTTTAACCAAGGGCCCACATTTCACGACAAAGAATGTGCAGTATTCCATTCCCAGAAGAAAAAAGCTGCAATGTTATACAGGGTGTTACAAAAAGGTACGGTCAAACTTTCAGGAAACATTTCTCACATTCCTCACACACAAATAAAGAAAAGATGTTATGTGGACATGTGTCCGGAAACGCTTACTTTCCATTTTAGACTTATTACTTCTCTTCAAGTCACATTAATCATGGAATGGAAACACACAGCAACAGAACGTACCAGCATGACTTCAAACACTTTGTTACAGGAAATCTTCAAAATGTCCTCCGTTACATGCATCCACCCTCCGTCGCATGGAATCCCTGATGCGCTGATGCAGCCCTGGAGAATGGCGTATTGTATCACAGCCGTCCACAATACGACCACGAAGAGTCTCTACATTTTGTACTTTGGGTGGGTAGACAAGAGCTTTCAAATACTCCCATAAATTAAAGTCAAGAGGTTGAGCTCAGGAGAGTGTGGAGGCCATGGAATTGGTCCATCGGTCACTGTTGAGAAGCGTACGAACACGTCGACTGACATGTACAGGAGCTCCATCGCGCATGAACCACATGTTGTGTCGTACTTGTAAAGGCACATGTTCTAGCAGCACAGGTAGAGTCTCCCGTATGAAATCATGATAACGTGTTCCATTGAGTGTAGGTGGAAGAACGTGGGGCCCAATCATGACATCACCAACAATGTCTGCGCAAACGTTCACAGAAAATCTGTGTTTATGACCTGATGGCACAATTGCATGCGGATTCTCGTCAGCCCACACATGTTGATTGTGAAAATTTACAATTTGATCACGTCGGAATGAAGCCTCATCCGTAAAGAGAACATCTGCACTGAAATGAGGATTGACACATTGTTGGGTGAACCATTCGCCGTAGTGTACCCGTGGAGGCCAATCAGCTGCTGATAGTGCCTGCACACGCTGTACATGGTACGGAAACAACTGGGTCTGCCGTAGCACTCTCCATTCAGTGACGTGGTCAACGTTACCTTGTACAGCAGCAACTTCTCTGACGTTGACATTAGGGTTATCGTCAACTGCACGAATAATTGCCTCGTCCATTGCAGGTGTCCTCGTCGTTCTAGGTCTTCCACAGTCGCGAGTCATAGGCTGGAATGTTCCGTGCTCCCTAAGACGCAGATCAATTGCTTCGACCGTCTTCCTGTCGGGACACCTTCGTTCTGGAACTCTGTCTCGATACAAACGTAACGCACCACGGGTATTGCCCCGTGCTAATCCATACATCAAATGGGCATCTGCCAACTCCGCATTTGTAAACATTGCACTGACTGCAAAACCACGTTCGTGATGAACACTAACCTGTTGATGCTACGTTCTGATGTGCTTGACGCTAGTACTGTAGAGCAATGAGTCGCACGTCAACACAAGCACCGAAGTCAATATTACCTTCCTTCAATAGGGCCAACTGGCGGTGAATCGAGGAAGTACAGTACATACTGACGAAACTAAAATGAGCTCTAACATGGAAATTAAGCGTTCCCGGACACATGTCCACATAACATCTTTTCTTTATTTGTCTGTGAGGAATGTTTCCTGAAAGTTTGGCCGTACCTTTTTGTAACACCCTGTATAATGACGAACACCACTTCGGATCTCCTTGACGCATATTTCTTACGCTGTACAAATGCACAACAGCAACAGACAACGATAATTTAGCAATTGGGATGGCCAGTAGTGAATTTGATACTCGCTCTTCTTCGATATCAGCCCACTGCCTCAACCATTAGCCCCCTTCATCGTTAATAATTGAAGCCCTCCCATATCATCACCCAGCTTTACCGATTTTCGACTTGGCAATAATATTGTCGGGTAGCCTAAATACAGTTTCACAGGCGACAACCACATCCACAGCCATAGAAAGTGTCGGAAGTTCCATGCGGCTTTCGCAGATGATGCTGTAGTATACAGAGAAGTTGCAGCATTAGAAAATTGCAGCGAAATGCAGGAAGATTTGCAGCGGATAGGCACTTGGTGCAGGGAGTGGCAACTGACCCTTACCATAGACAAAAGTAATTTATTGCGAATACATAGAAAGAAGGATCCTTTATTGAATGATTATATGATAGCGGAACAAACACTGGTAGTAGTTACTTCTGTAAAATATCTGGGAGTATGCGTGCGGAACGATTTGAAGTGGAATGATCATATAAAATTAATTGTTCGTAAGGCGGGTGCCAGGTTGGGATTCATTGGGAGAGTCCTTACAAAATGTAGTCCATCAACAAAGGAGGTTGCTTACAAAACACTCGTTCGACCTATACTTGAGTATTGCTCATCAGTGTGGGATCCGAAGAAGAGCGGCGCGTTTCGTCACAGCGTTATTTGGTAAGCGTGATAGCGTAACGGAGATGTTTAGCAAACTCAAGTGGCAGACTCTGCAAGAGAGGCGCTCTGCATTGCGTTGTAGCTTGCTGTCCAGGTTTCGAGAGGGTGCGTTTCTGGATGAGGTATCGAATATATTGCTTCCCCCTATTTATACTTCCCGAGGAGATCACGAATGTAAAATTAGAGTGATTCGAGCGCGCACGGAGGCTTTCCGGGAGTCGTTCTTCCCGCAAACTATACGCGACTGGAACACGAAAGGGAGGTAATGACAGTGGCACGTAAAGTGTCCTACGCCACACACCGTTAGGTGCCTTGCGCAGTAAAAATGTAGATGGAGATGTAGACATATGCTGTCATATGAAATCGACGTCATACTCCGTGCCTGGCCACTCTGTAAAATCGTTGTTTACTGATCCAAGTACCAATGGCGACGATGTTTGACCCACTGTACTCAACATCCCGAATTTGTTTTTACCACCAAAGGCAACAGATAGTTCTTTGGTTCAAATGGCTCTGAGCACTATTGGACTTAACTTCTGAGGTTATCAGTCCCCTAGAACTTAGAACTACTTAAACCTAACTAACCTAAGGATATCACACACATCCATGCCCGAGGCAGGATTCGAACCTGCGGTCACACGGTTCCAGACTGTAGCGCCTAGAACCGCTCGGCCACTCCGGCCGGCGATAGTTCTTTCGTGGACCTCAATATATCTGCGCTGCAATTAAAGTACCCTGCTGTAATCGACACATTTGTTACATTATTAGTTCGTACAGCGCGCTTTACAGTTCAGTTTGTAATTTATTAGGTGTTCCAGGGCAACGTGTGTCCTGTTCTCCTTACGCATCTATTTTACAATAACATCCATAAAATTGGACTTGTGTATATTGAGGTCGGAAAATCAGAACTTGCGGCATTTTACAATCGCATACACGAAGACCACTAATGGCTTTATTCCACCACCAGTTACGATCAGGTGATCACCAATATTTGGTAGGCATGCGTCGTATTGGACGACCTAGGTGAATCGCAGTTCCCTTGCTTCTATAGGTTCAACACTTACGCTTCTAGTGATAAACTTCTTTGCATTGTTCTTTCAAGGCGTTGGCTATTCAATTACTCCGATCGCAGAGGAGGTTGTTCCCAACTTTTGCTTGGTCTTTCATGTCTTACCATTCGTTCTGTATGATAAAACTTTTACTGTTATTTTCCTTCCTGCATTCTGTTCAGGTGTGAGATCCATATTTACTTTTTTTGAGTGTGTCTTCTGTTTTACAAATATTCGGTTATCCTAGCAAATCGATTGTAAATCTGTTCAACCAAGTGCATACTTTCACGGACATCAAGAACCTCATCTCCAATCTCCATTCGTGCATCTTGCTAAGTGCGAAGGACGCCATTCTAGAACACATAGGGAGGAAGGACGGGAAGAAAAACAAGAAAGTCCACCTGGCTCCGGATGTGGTAGCAACTAGCATCGGTCCCTGTATAGAGCTGCAGGTGCAAGGCAAACAACTGTCGTAGCAACGCGAGAGCATGATGTCCCAACGGCGTTAAGTGATAGTCTCGGGAGACGGAAGAGGGTGGGGAAGTCGTTGAAGGAAACCTGGGCTTGAGCGGAGTTTCAAAGTTAGCGAACCTACCACCGGTCCATTCTACAGGACCCGGTTAGCAGTATTCAAGCAGTGGACGAACAAATGTACTGTAACCTACTTCCTTTGTTTTCGGACTGCATTTCCTTAGGATTCTTACAATGAATCTCAGTCTGTCATCTGCTTTACCGACGAACAATTTTATATGGTCATTCCATTTTAAATCATTCCTAATGCCTACTTCCAGATAATTTATGGAATTAACTGCTTCCAGTTGATGACATGCTGTATTGTAGCTAAATGATAAAGGATCTTTTTTTCTATATATTAGCAGCACATTAAACTTGTCTACATTGAGATTCAATTCCAATTCCTTGCACCATGCGTCAGTTCGTTGCAGATCCTCCTGCACTTCCGTATTACATAATCGAAAAACTAATTTGGTGTATCACTCTGTTGCAGGAGGAATTGTCAAATATGCAGGGATACGATCGTTCGAGCCAAGTAAGTCTTGTAATCATGGGCTCTAAAATGCATACCGTAGTAGCTAAGGTGAGCAAATGCTCCTAGCTCTTAAGGTATGCACTTCAGTGGCCATGTTTACTAGAATTTTTTTACTTCATTCCTGTCATATTCCTGAATATTAACCATTCTTCTTGGGACAAGATGTATAGGCGGCTGTTGAACATTTGGAGGAACAAGTCGGTACCTCTTTCGCCAAGATGCTTCAGCAATTCTACGTGTGGATCACCGGTATTGCCTTCGTTGACCTGAGTTTGGCGTGCTACACGGTAAATAGCATGAACATCACTACAGAGGTGCTCAGAAACAGAGGATTCTATATTAGCTTTCAAAACGTCAAATGTCGGTGGCGGAAAATATAAAAATGGTCTTCCCCGTGGACGCGTTCTTGCTCTCACTCTGTTTAACTTGTGCACCAACGACCAGCCACTTAACAAGGCTTACATCTCATTTATTTATGCTGATGATTTGCCCCTCTCGACCCAGCGTAAGACATTTGAAGGCCTCGAAAGACTACTTTTGTTTACTTTTGAGGACGTGGGACAGTATAACGAAGCCAACAGCCTGAAGCCAAATCCTAGTAAGGCAGTAGTCGCCGGCCACGGTGGTCGAGCAGTTCTAGGCGCTGCAGTCCTGAACCGCGTGACCGCTACGGTCGCAGGTTCGAATCCTGCCTCGTGCATGGATGTGTGTGATGTCCTTAGGTTAGTTAGGTTTAAGTAGTTCTAAGTTCTAGGGGACTGATGACCTCAGAAGTTAAGTCCCATAGTGCTCAGAGCCATGTGAACCATAAAGCGGCAGTCAGCACTCTCTACCTCCCCAACGAACATGTCATTTACAAGTTAAAAGTCTCATGGTTGGGAAATACTCTCAGTCACATTTCTCGATGTTGTCCTTGATAGTAGTCTGACATTTAAGGACCAATGTGGCAGTGTTAGAATGAAGTTCGCAGCACATAAATATATGTTAAGAAAACTAAGTGGCACATGTTTTTCGGACGTCGGTTCTAGCCTTGTCCTACTCGACGAGAAAATATGCTTCCACTGTGTCTTACCAAACCTGGCACTCGAAGCAGTAGACATTGCTCTTTATCAAATTTGCCACCAGGTGACAGGATACTTGACACCAACTCCAGTTGTGAAGATCCAAGCTGTGGCCGGAAGAGCAACACCCGACATAAGTCGAACAGTAATAGCGAAATCTGAAAGGGAGAGGTTAGTGCTTGACGTCCCGTCGACAACGAGGTGTATAGAGACGGAGCGCGAGCTCGGACTAGGGAGGAATGGAGAAGGAGCGCGGCCTTGCCCTTTCGAAGCGCATTTGCATTAAACGATTTACAAAATTCGAGGAAAACCTGAATCAGGATGGCCGGACGCGGATTTGAACCATCATCTTCCCTAATGCGGGCCCAGCGTGCTAGCCACTGCG
Source organism: Schistocerca gregaria (assembly GCF_023897955.1). Taxonomy (NCBI): domain Eukaryota; kingdom Metazoa; phylum Arthropoda; class Insecta; order Orthoptera; family Acrididae; genus Schistocerca; species Schistocerca gregaria. The sequence goes on from NC_064921.1 coordinate 585,353,078, forward strand.
CTACCCAGATCGGTGAAATCCTAAAGGAGCAAAGTGAACACTGATGGTAGGTGTCCACTTCGCGCACATAACCAGTTGTTCAACGTCTTCGCAGCAGAAAAAGCTTTATCTCGAGTGCCGCCCTCTTAGTTAAGTCAAAGGGAGAAGAGGTTTCCTCAATGGCGGGACACAGCTAAACATGATCGGATACCGCCAAAAGAGGAACAGCCTGCCATGGGCAACAAGGAGATCACTTAATCATTTTCTTCACTGCCGAGTTTACACCATCTCCTCAGACGTCGTGTCCTAAGAAGCTCCGGCATCAGCAAAACCAACGGCAGTGCGACAAGCTGAGGCGCCACACTTCATTTAAATAGCTGTCATCGAGTCACTAAGAAGAAGAAGAAGAAGACTGAATATGGAACATGTAATGGTCGAAAGCTTGGTTTTGCTTAACGCATCATCGGAATGGTCATTAGAGACGGCAGCATTAGCCTAACAGAACACAGAAGTGACATGCAGGTGACCCCCACCTTGTCGAAGGAACCCTCTAGTCATCCTCCAGAAGTGACGTAAGGAGGCCTAAACCAAGATGGTTGGCATAAATTTAATCACTCTCTCATCTAGATCTGCATCCACATTTACTTTATACTCTGCAAGCCAGGTTAAGTTTTGCGGCAGATGGTACCTCTGGCACCAATGTATTTGCCGCTCTTCTGTATTCCAGTGGCGAATGGTGCTTGGGAAGAATGACTCTTTATAAACTTCCGTATGAACACTAATTTCTCTGATTTTCTGGTCGTAACAGTTATGTGAAACGTATGTGTGAGGAATTATAAGAGGCGATCAAAAAGTTTTCGTTTGAGAGCGTTATTGTAGCGTAAACTGTGGAAAATCCAGGCTGGAATATCAACAATATTAAGAAAAGGATAAAATGCCCCTCCCCCCCCCCAAAAAAATGACTCATTGGATTTAGACAGGTAAAAAGAAAAGACTGTTACACATGACAGCTTATATACATCTACATGGATGCTCTATAAATCACACTTAAGTGGCTGGTGAAGAGTTCAATGAACCACCTTCACAGTAATTCTGTTTTATTCCACTCTCGAACAGCGCGCGGAAGAAAACGAACATCTATTCGTTTGAGCTCTGATTTTCCTTATTGTATTATGATGATGTTTCTCCCTATGTAGGCAGGGGTCAACAAAATATTTTCACATTCGGAGGAGAACGTTGGTGATTGAAATTTCGTGAGAAGATCCTGCCGCAACGAGAAACGCCGTTGTTTTAATGATGTAAACCCCAAATCCTGTATCATGTCCCTGAGACTCTTCCCCCTATATCTCGATAATACAAAACGTGCTGCTTTCCTTTACACTTTCTCGATGCAGTCCGTTAGGCCTATCTGGCAAGGATCTCACTCTGTGCTGCAGTACACAAAAAGAGGACGGACAAGAGTAATGTAGGCAATCCGTTTCGTAGATCTGTTGCGTCTTCTATGTTCTGCTAATAAATCACAATCTCTTGTTAACCTTCCCCACAACACCTTCTATGAGTTCTTCTCAATTTAAGTTGTTTAAAATTGTAACTCCCAGGTATTTAGTTGAACTTACGGCCATTTGATTTAATTGATTTAATGTGTAACCGAAGTTTAACGGATTGCTTCTTGCACTCATGAGGATGAACCTTTTACTGTTGTCATCCCGTTATACAGATGATGGTCCGTAATGGCAACTGCGAACACGTTTCATGTATCTCATGATGACTTTAAACGCCGCAGCGACTGTTCCTTCGGACATTCGTTCTTGTCCGAAAGAACATTGTATCATACGTCTTAACAACACAGGCACTGAAATATCGTAAACTAGTATAAACAAAAATATGTATATATTCCAGGCCATTGAAGATGCCTTGCCAAGAAAAAGACGAAATGCTTGTCGCACAAAAACTGTGTTTCATTCAGTGAAATTAGACGACCCCAAAGTAAATATTATCAACGTACCGAGATATTATACGGAATAGAGGAAGACAGGACTTACAAAATTGAGTGAGTTGAGTTTCGCAATATCTCTGTTTACGCAATCCGTATTGGTTTTAATGAGGAGATTTTTGTTCTCAAGAAATGTCATTATACTTGAACAGAGAACACGTCAGTCAATTCTACATCCGACTGCTGTCAGCGATATAGGCATATAATTATGTGCACGTGTTCTACCATCCTTCTTGAAAACAGGAAGAACTCCGCTTTTCAAATCGCATGGTTCACTTCGTTGTTCCAGCGACCTACGGTTAACGACTGCTAGAGAGAAAGCAATTTTTTTCGTCTAATCGCTTCAGAATCTCACGGATATGTCTTCCGATCCATCGTTGAGATATTATTGTTGATTTTCTAGTCGGTGATCACTATTCTCAAGATCTGCCGTTGCGGCGTTCATGAGATGGCTGAAAGGAAGAACCGCATTATGTCCTTCGCGATGAAACAATTTCAAAATACCGAATTCAGTATTTCCTTTTCTCTGTCTTCTTCATTTGGGTGCCAGTGAGGTCAATAAGCAACTGAACATATGATTTCGACCAGATTTTTAGTCTAACCTTTTGGCAAAATTTTACTTTCAAATTCACTGAACGCTTAGACCATTGATCTCTTTACACCAATTCTGGTTTCACTCAGCTTCTGCTTGTCAGTTAGACTTCTAGTTCGCTTAAATCTGTGATGCTCCCTTTGCATTCGTAGTCAGTTTTCTAACACCGTTAGTGTGCCGCAGTGTGTCTTTACCATTCCTGACAACCTCACTACACACCACTATAAAATAACTGTACAATGATTTTATCACCAGAGAGAGCATTTTATTTCGAGTTAATAATCGTACATAGCCCTTTTATTACATCAGAAATAAACCTTCTGCATATCACACTAGCGGAAGAGGAGGGGTGGTAACGACTAGAAAGAGATGACTCAGAGAAAGAGACGTAAAATCACAACCGTGGAATTTTTGCTATTTCAATTATCTGGAAGAGAGCGGCCCAACAATCGATTTGGTTGTATGTAGGTGAAATTGTTTCTTTCCTACGCTCTTTTCCATTATCCTGTTTTAACGTTCCACATCTTGGTTTAATGCTTCTGTCATCGTTGTTAGTAATATCCATTATTAATTTTCTTTAATCTGGTACACTACTACTTATAGGTTACATATGATAAAATCTTCTTGGGTTGACAGCCGATTGAATGCGTCCTCCGGCAACGTTTCGGTAAGTTTCTTCCTTGCGATCTTCAAGCGAAGTGTCGCGTTGACGTCTCGTCTGGGTCTTTATAGCCGCTGGACCACGGGCTTCTCTGCATCACGGGCTTCTCTGCGTCTCTGCGTTCTCATGTAGGCTACATATTTCCAACCTTGTTCACTCCACATAATATCCTTTCCTTGTCATCTGATTATTTTGATCCGTTGTGAAATCGTTGGATATTCATACTTTATCAGATTTACATTACTGTTATTACTGCTACTTTACTGTTCCAGGTCTGTCAGCGACGTCAAACGACTTGGAAGATCAGTAGTAGGGAATGGATAACGTCTTAAAATAATGCTATAAAATGGCCATCAACAAAAGTAAAACGAGGGTAGTGGAATATACTCGAACTCAGTTAGGAAATGAAACACTAAAAGCACTCAATGCAGGCTGGCAGTAGCATGAAAACATTAATTTGTTAAGCTAGAACCTAAATTTCACTGATAGAATGCCTTCCCTAACGTATTTTTGTGAAGAGTAGCCTCTTACGGAAGTATAGCGTTAACCATAAAAAGTTCTGAGAGGAAGAGAATACAGTTTAATGCTACAGAAGAAAAGTGAAGATTATATGGGTATGATGGCTAACTAATGGAGGCGTACAATCTGTTTGCTGAAAAAATAAATTTTGTGGCACAAATAGGCTAAAAGCTGGGATAGATACGACACATCCAAAGATATGAAGGAATCACTAGTTTGTTAATGGAGCAAAATGTTTGTTGGGAGGGGGGTTTGTAGAGGAAAGCAAATTTTCAGTGCAATAAACAAGTACAAACAAATGTGTACTGGGGCAGTTACGCAGAGATAAACAGGTGCGTGCAGAACAGACTAGCATGGAGATTGAATCATACTAGTCCTAAACTGAAGATTAGGAGAACAACTGTTGCAGTTAATTATTGTAGACAGAAAGTTATCTAGATAGACATTCAAACCAAATCATTAAAAGTAATATAAGAGTTATACACAACACCACAAGCCGGCCGTTGTGGCCGAGCGGTTCTAGGCGCTTCAGTCTGAAACCGCCCGACCGCTACGGTCGCAGGTTCTAATCATCCCTCGGGCATGTATGTGTGTGATGTCCTTAGGTTGGTTAGGTTTAAGTAGTTACAAGTTCTACGGGACTAATGACCTCAGAAGTTAAGTCCCATAGTGCTCAGAGCCATGTGAACAACACCACAATCAATATATTCGTATTCTTTCATTTCCATCATTCACAGTCAGACTACAGTTACTATATACGACAACATTTGATCTACGTAAATGGAAGTTTTGGAATGCATATCGTATCGATCCGTAAATAACAAATATTTTACATTTCGATTCTAAAATCATTTCAGTACTACCCTGTTTCTTTTTTCTCTATATTGCTTTTTAAAATGTTAAAATGCTGTTAATATAACAGTACGTAAATTAAGTATATTTCATGGTTTTCTGACCTAACTATTCATTCTTTGTTTCCGGTGTGAACCTGGCCATATATGGTGTATCACTTTCTTGAAACCATTGCGAAAATAAATCGGCAATCGTTTTTAACAGAATGTCTAAATTAGCTTTGGACTCCTACTGAAATAGCCGTAATCATTCATAAACATCTTGCGCGTTCTTAATAACAGGAAAATGTCTTATCTTCAACTGAAGTATTAAGTGTCAAAACATACAGTGTGAAAGAAATCAGCCTGATTCAATGTTCTTGAGTGATTTATATTCCCAGCATACTGTGTGTAGCGCTACCTCCTTCCAGAGTATAGCGATGGCAGAAAGGAACATGATGCAGAGGTGCCTGCGCGGCGACAGCAGTTTCTATTTTTGGCTGTAGCCTTTCCGTTTTCCCTCCAGGGAAATTCACTCCTGTGTGTTCGGCCGGCTACACCTACCTGATATCGACGAAGTTTGAGTCCCCACGAGGTACGTACCGCATCTTGCCACAGGATCCGACGCCGCTGAAATGTTTCCTTGTAACTAAACCGCCAGTATTCGAGAAATTCTGATACTTCAAGTAGCTCCTGCCCGGGTTCTGCGTTGACGAAGTTGTACATCGTAGATTTAATTCTCGTTCGCTGTATTTAACATCAATTAGACACCAAAATAAAACATTTACGCAGTGAAACGTGTTAATTTTCTTACTGGCTACTTTCCATAAAAGTCAGAAACTCTTAGAATAGCTATAATTTTTAAAATATGCAGTTACCACTGCGCACACATTTTGAAATTCATAAATAGTTTTGTACAGGTTTCCTCTTTCCGTTTATGATACCCAAGGATAGAAATGCTTGCAGAAAGATTGCTACATTGGGTTCAGCTTTTGCATGTGGGAAGCAATATAATAACCAAAAAGGTATTTACTTACGAAAATTTTCACGAAACAACTACGGTTGAAGCGATTTTCGATCAAATCCGCCTACGTTACTAAAAAGATATCTCTTGGGCTAGTCATAAAATTTTAGTTAGCGCATCGAAAAAATAGTTATTTAATTTTTATTTTTTTTAAATCTTTGGACATGCGTATCGGCTGCCACCAGTCCACACTGAAATCCTGAAATATTATACGCAGGTCTTCGAGCACCAGACCTCCATATCTCTCACGACTTGTTGGGTAACACGACTTGTTGGGTAACAACAGTGGTATGACGGTGAGCGTTATCCTGTAGGTAAACAACCCCTGGAATGCTGTTCATAATGACAGCACAACCGGTCGAATTACCAGACTGACTTACAAATATACAGTCTGGGTGCGTGGAATAACTACGAGACTGCTCCTACAGAGATCTGGTTTACCACTTCTTTTTGTGTCCTTTAGACTTAACTGACCCCAATAAAAGCGTCTACACTACTTACCCACTGTGTCATACACTTGCATCAACCCAGCATCGATTTTTGAGTTGTTGTTCCCTTCAAATACAGAAGATGAATTATCACACGATAATCCACTGTATCAACGGATTGCGCCGTTTTATTTTGGGTCTCCTGGCTACATATATTTTACTGCGGAGCTGGTGCCGAGTGATTACAATCAAAGCGCAGCTGCCCGCGGAGGTTCAATGTGTGCTGGAATTATCGTATGGGAACGAAACTTGGTAGATATGCTAATGCGATAACGCGGAACTGATTTACGCTGGAAAAAATTAGTTCCAGTTTTGACCACCAGGTGCCGATTTGGCGCTGTACGTTGTTCTTATGACGATATGACGTCCTTGCTGTTAAGTGAAAAACAAACTGAGCGAACAATGTGGCTATCGAGAAGACATACCGTGCGCTGTTAGTGAAACTATTTTCTGTGAACGGCAAAAACTATAGTGAGCAGCATTGAGAAACCGAATGAAAGGCCTGAGGCAACAACGATAATGAGTTTCATTGAGAGAGTATCGCCGATTGAAAGGCCTAGTTAAAAGAAAACGATAGTAAAATTCGAGAGCACGGATGAGCCTTATGTGCCCGGAAAAGCAAGTTATTGACAACGTTGCTGTTGCTGTAAATGACCACGTAGTATATGCCCGAGGTAGTGCTAGCGCTCGTGCTGTGTCACGAGAATTGTTCATCATATCGTCAACAGTACGGAAAGTTTTGCTGTCCCTTTAAAACATGCACAAGATCGAGGCGGTGCAGCAACTGAAACTTCTTGATCCGCAACGACGTTCTTTGGCTTCTGGAACGGATCGAAGTTAATGACATGTGGCCGGGGAATATTTTGTGGAATGTTTTACACTGCTGAACTTGGGGTACCGTTAAACCGCGTGTTGTGCACGAGGACCCATTGCACTCGCTGTATCTGGCGCTGTGTAGTGTGGATTGACAAGCACCTTTATTCTCCACTCGTTCTTCCTTGAACAGCATGTGATTCCTACTTAGCAAGGCCACAACTGTGTGTAAACCACTGATTTCATGCAAGATGAGGCAACACCTCTTGTCGTTCGACTAGTGAAATATTTGCTGAATGGAACCTTTCACGAACATGTTATTTTCAAAGGTCTTCCCGACGCATGGCCTGATAGATCACCTGATCTGATTTAGTGTGAATCTTGGCTGTGGGGACGTTCAGTCTCTGTCTTATCTGAAGGCCAGTGTACAGGAACACATTGATAAGATTCCGCCACAACCACTACGAGCAAGTTTTGAGCACGTCGTTTTACGGATGGAACATCTCATCAATTTCTCCTGTGCTCATATTCAACAAATTGTGGAAGCTGTAGTTAACAGTAAATTCAACATTATACCGTTCTCACTTGTTTGACCGTTCCTGACCACTTGCTGTTCCTAATCCATTACATGTTGGAACATTTCTATACGTCTTTCTTGCATTCACAGAGGCAGATTCACACGTTGTTTCCAAAATTGGAACTAATTTTTGCCAGGATAAATCGCTTCCACATTAGTGCATTAGAATATCTACCATGTCCTGCTGCCATATGATAATTACACTCCACGCTGGATCTCTGTAACACTTTAATTGTAGGCACCAGGTATTTCAATGTGTGCTAGGACTCCAGACATGTCCCTGCGCACAAGCAATATATTAATTACATAAATTTTTAACCATCTTTAAAGAGTATTCTAGCAAATATACTAGCAAGTTACACGAAAGACAGGAACCTCAAACGCAAGAATGAAGTGTTTAGGTCTAATTTTTTCAGTCAATGTATGTTGTCACATGATTTAACATTTTCAGTTATGTGATTAAGATGGTGACACGTTAGTCATGGCACATATACAAAAAAAAAAAATTGGGCATACCGAGTAATGACTGTGTATCATACATCTTACTCACCTCGGTAATATAACTTATCATTGTTAACCATAATCAGACAAATTCTCATCATTATTACTTTTATTTCTACTTATTCTGTGTTTCTTTTATTGCAGTTATTGTAGGACAGATAAAATAATAATTACAATCGAAGTAAATTATGTATTCTCAAAATGTAAATTAAAGTCTAATGTCGTGTTTCGCTGTATGCATTTTCGGGATAATATCAGAAACTATTGTAGGTATTTTGATATGGATTTCAGTAATGGACACACTGATTCCTGAGAAAGGTTTAAGGGCACAGTAGATGAACTTAAAGCCACCTGTGTCTGGCCGTCGTGAGCTACCGTCAGCTTACGTGGCCGTAACTCACGCCGAACAATAACTGCAGTCGGGCGGACTGGGCAATTACTGTCGCAAGATGTCAGTCCATTATGTCAATTAATATGGAACAGATAACATTCGTACCTCTAGAGAATTTTCCTGATGTGCGCTGCTTAAATCAAATAAGTTGTAGAAAACTGATGATATTCAGCAACCTAACGTTGTTCTCCAAGTTCTAGTTAGAAGTACAAGTAATGCCCAGTGAAAAGTTTACAGCTAAACCAGACAAGTAGTCCAGCCATAGATAATTAGTGCTATCCTTGTTAAGTAGGAATGACCCATTAGTTGTTAAATAAACTATTACTTCTCAATACATAACATAATTTCTTTGGTCCAACGCAGGAGATATTTCGAAGGCCTAATCTCAACAACTTGTGGAAGTCCATCGTTCTCGCGGAGTTGGGACAGCGGATCGAGATTAAAATAAAGAAAGCGAACCACCACAGCCGAATCATCAAATAAATTTTTTTCAAACGACTAGTTTCGACGCAACGCCTGCTCTATCGTCAGAATCCCCACAACAAAAAGACTAATTTCATTCATTGGCCCATGCACAGTGGAACTCACATAATCTGAGGTGACAAAAGTCGAGGTATACCTCCTAACATAGTACCAGACCTTCCTTTGCTCGGCATTGTAAAGCAACTCGACGTGGCATGGAGTCAACAAGCCACTGGAAGTCCTATAGAAATACTGAGCGACGGTGTTTCTATGGCCGTCCATAATTACGACAGTGTCACCGGTGCAGGCGCATGAACTTCCCTTTCAATTATGCCCTATAAATGTACGATGGGATTCACGTCGGCATATCTGGATGGCCGAATCATTCACTCGAATTGTTCGCAATGCTCTTCAAACAACTCGCGTACAACTGTGGCCCAGTGACATGACATCGGTGTTTTGGAACATGAAGTCCAGGAATGGCTGAAAATGGTCTCCAAGTAGCTTCAGTTAGGCCAGAAAACCAATCTATTCCGTGTAAACACGGCCCACACAATTATGGAGTCAACACAGCTTGCCCAGAGCCTGGTTGACAACTTGGGTCCATGCACCACACTCGAATTCGACCAGCAGCTCTTATCAACTGAAATCAGGATTCATCTGACCATGCCACAGTTTCCCAGTCGCCTAGGATCCAACCATTATTGTTACGAGCCCAGGAGAGGCTCTGCAGGTGATGTCGTGCTGTTAACAAAGCCATTCGCGTCAGTCGTCTGCTGGTATAGTCAATTACCTCCAAATTTCGCAGCACTGTTGTACTGATTTGTTCGTCGTTCGTCCCACATTGATTTCTGCGGTTATTACACACTTTGTTGCTTGTCTGTTAGCACTGACGACTCTACACAACGGAGGCCGTCGGCCACTGCGTTGTCTGTGGTGAGAGGTAATGCCTGGAATTTTGTGTTCTCGGCATACCCTTAATATTGTGGATCTTGGAATATTGAATTCCCTAACGATTTACGAAATGGAATGTGTAGCTCCAACTACCACTCCGCGTTCGAAGTCTGTTGATTCCCGCAGTGCCATAACCACGGCAGAAGTCTTTTCACATCAGTCACCTAAGTGCAAATGATAGCTCGGCCACTGCGCTTCCCTTGTATAATACCTTGTGTAGGCGATTCTGCGGGCATCCGTATTTGTGCTTATCGCTATCCATGACTTTTTTCACCTCATAATAGTGCCGTGGACTGCATACATGAGGAGTATATCCCGTACAACGCGTTTTCCCCACTATCAGTAACCAGTGTCAACAATGGTAACAACACGTTCTAGAGTATAATCTTCTGATGTATGCAGTCGCGACTGCTACTATTATATAGGTTCTGCGATACACGGACCAAGGAATGAAAGTACTCTGAAAGTACTCTGTTGGTTTATAGTGGATCTGAAGATGGCGTAAGTGTTGCACCGAAAGTAGTCGTTTTGCCGGCCGTAGTGGCCGAGCGGCTCTAGACGCTACAGTCTGGACCCGCACGACCGCTGCGGTCGCAGGTTCGAATCCTGCCTCGGGCATGGACATGTGTGATGTCCTTAGGTTAGTTCGGTTTAAGTAGTTCTAAGTTCTAGGGGACTGATGACCTCAGCAGTTGAGTCGCATAGTGCTCAGAGCCATCTGAACCATTTTTGAACTAGTCGTTTGAAATAAACTTCTCTGATGATATTGTTGTGGTGCTTCGATTTCTTTATTTTTAATCTCAACAAGGTAAGCAACTGAATAAACAAACATCTTTTTCAGCACTGTACAGCGGTTCTAAGCGTCATTAACATAATACCTCACTGTATTCTTTCCGCTAAGAAACAGTGTGCGTGAGTTGTCAGGTTGGACTTACTGGGATTCGCGAGGTCATGCACGCCACTGGTTTATCATTGTTCCGCGGCTCAATTGAGCAGTCCATCAACCCGGTCGCGCTATCTCAGCGTCCGCCTCATTAAGCTGGCCTGGTAAATGCTGCTAATCGGCGTGTGGTGCGACCACCCGCGGGGTCACGCATTGCTGAGGCACCACAGGCTGCGTCAAACCACTCAGAGAGGCCAGCAGCTCGCTGCCGCAACTGCGGCAAAGGAAGTCATGTACTGCAGTGTGAGAAGAGACACGTAGGTATACTAAGGCAGAAATTGTCCTATTAGCTACCACTAGAAATTAAAAACGTATCCTGTAACGTGAGCAAATACAAGAAACAAGACCAATGGGATTAAGCTGTACAGAAACGGCATAAATGAAGTTCTGGGAGCAGTGTTTACTTGAAAGAAGGAACAGAAACAGAATTCAAATTAAGTAAAGAGCCAAGTCCAAAAAAGGGTTCAAATGGCTCTGAGCACTATGGGACTCAACTACTGTGGTTATCAGTTCCCTAGAACTTAGAACTACTTAAACCTAACTAACCTAAGGACATCACACAGATCCATGCCCGAGGCAGGATTCGAACCTGCGGCCGTAGCAGTCGCTCGGTTCCGGACTGCGCGCCTAGAACCGCGAAACCACCGCGGCCGGCAGAGCCAAGTCCGTTAAGATGTTTTCATGGGGTGACGACATACACACTGATGGAAAAAAAATGGCATCACGAAGAAGGAAATGTGCGACATAAACGGAAGTTAGTAAGCATTTTTCTTTATCTGAAAGAGGCATATTCAAATTTCGCACCACTATGACGATGCAAATCATCTTTGCTTTAAATACACGCTATAACGGTCTTGAGCATCAGTTACCTTTGAGACTGGACGTAGTCAGTTTGTTAGTCAAGAATGCCTTCAAGGCGACAAAGATGCCATTATCTACAACTCACTGAGTTTGAATAAGGTTGCGTAATAGGGCCACGAGAAAATGGATATTGCGTCTGCGATACTGCAGAAAGACTTGGCAGGGATGTAGCCAGTGTACATGATTGCTGCCAGCGGTTGTCACGAGATGTACTATCACAAGTAGACCGGGCACTGGATGGCCACGTGACGCTACCGAGAGAGATCATCGTGTTCGGCGTGTGGCTCTGGTGAATCTTACTGCATGTATAACTCCAATTTGAGCAACAGTTAGCGCCACAGTGACACAGCGAACTGTTACGAATCGGTTACTTCAAGGACAGCTCCGAGCCAGGCTCCCTGTAGGGTGCATTCCACTGACCTCAAACCAGCGCAATTTTCGACTTCAGTGGTGTCAAGTGACAGGTCATTGGAGGGCGCTTCAGTCCGGAACCGCGCTGCTGCAGCGATCGCAGGTTCGAATCCTGCTTCGGGCATGGATGTGTGTGGTGTCCTTACATTAGTTAGGTTTAAGTAGTTCTACGTCTAGGGGACTGATGACCCCAGATGTTAAGACCCACAGTGCTTCGAGCCATTTATGGAGGGCTGGGTGGAAGTCTTTTGTGTTTTCCAGCGACACCTGGTTCTTCCTCGGTGCACGTGATGGCTAGGAGGAGGTCACTTGAGGCCCTGCAGTCAGCCTGTCTGCCTATTTGACAGACTGGATCTTCTCCTGGAGTTATGGTCTGGTGTGCGATTCGATATGACAGCAGGAGCACTGTCGTGGTTATACCACGCACCCTGACTCCACAGTTCTACGTCGATCTGATGGTTCACTACGCTGTTTGTAGTAGCCTACCCGCACTCCTATTCTTTTATTCATTATCAAACCTACTCCTGCATTACCCCTATTTGATTTTGTATTTATAAGCCTGTACTCACCTCACCGAACTCTTGTTCCTCCTGCCACAGAACTTCACTTACTTGCACTGTATCTAACTTCGACCTATCCATTTCCATTTTAAAATTTTGTGATCTACCTTCCGATTAATGTATCTGCAATTCCACACTCAGATCCGTAGAAAGCCAGCTTTATTTCTCCAGATAACGGATATCCGAATGGGGGACTATTTTACCTACGAAATATTTTACCCAAGAGGACGCTATCATCATTTAACCATACAGTAAAGCTGCATGCCCCCATGAAAAATTACAGCTGTAATTTCCCCTTGCTTTCAGCCCTTCACAGTACAATCACAGAAAGGCCGTTTTGGTTAATGTTAGAATGTCAGATCAGTCAATCATCCAGACCGTTGCCCCTGCAACTACTGAAAAGGCTGCTGCCCCTCTTCAGGAACCACACGTTTGTCTGGCCTCTCAACAGATACCCCTCCGTTGTGGTTGCACCTACGGTAAGGCTATGTGAATCGTTGAGGCACGCAAGCCTCCCCACCAACGGCAAGGTCTATGGTTCATGGGGGGAGGACTAATGGGTTAATTTAAATAATTAGTCATTAAATTTGATATCAATTTGATATCAAAATTGTGCCAGAAATCCCTTAACCCCACTATTCACGGTACCGTGGACGAGGCGAAGCAGTAAGAGTTATGTACAGGAGAAATAATGGTCAAAACAGAAAGCAAGACCATGAGGAAGTTTCTGGAGATTAAAGGAAATAAAGGTAACGACACAAAAGCTAAGAGTAGCCACTACAGAAGTAAGAGGTATGAGGCACTTGCAACTGCACTGAGGTGCAATATCCAAGTCTCACGCTTACTAGCGCCACCTCTGTCCTGTTAATTTTTCTGTGCACTACAGTTTTATATGCACATGAGTCTTTGGGAGCAGTCTGATCGTCGGTCAGTCGAAGAGATTCACATCTTTTTGAAATCCAGAGTGGTATTTCAAAAACTCTGTTGATCCATCACGCTATGTTTATATTATACATGGTATTCATGATGTAACCATATAGTTACGTTTATTAAGCAATTTTACATATTTTATATTAACAGAGGTTATAAGGTTGTATGGTGATTTTAGACTACGGCATGTTTTAGATGCACTACCGCCACAAAGTAATTAAGATAGAAGAGGTAAAGTCTGTTGTGCAAGCTTCTGACTGCACTATTCACCTGGCGGCAGATAAGTTACAGATTTCTTCGCCACAGCAGTGGGAGGAGGGAGTGTGGAGGGCCCATCACACTGACTGCCTTTTAACCCCAGATAACGTCACTACCACTTAACTGACAGCGGAATGACTGGACCTGGGGCAGTCCAGTAACTAACATAGTCATTACAAAGTGCCTCATTGACATCCCAAAATCTATCTGGAGCTGAACGTGGTACCTCCAAGGCTGGAGTCCAGTGCTTCCTCAGTATAAAGCTTTAAAGTGTAAGTAACTATAGAACAATCATCTGAAATATACTCATTGGCAGTTGCAGGTTCCTTCACTTCCTGTTGGTCTCTGTTTTTGCCTTAATGTTCTAAGTAAAATCAGCTTTTCCATTTTGCGATATTTAATACACTGCCATAGAAGCATGAAGCATCCGTCTTTGCTTTCTTTAGATAGCGAAAGCCTGCCTAGACGTCCTACTAAGTGTGTACCCAGGATCTCTATTAAAATTGTTTCTGTTTATTCTAATCTCAGTCGCGACGAGCAGCAAAGTATGCCATGTGCTGCAGGGACATGGAATGAGAAGTATGCTGCACCATGTTAACAACGACATAGTTCTTTGTGTGCACAGAGTCTATGGTGTACCTTACGAATGGGCAGCAGCAACAAAATGCGTTAAAGAATTCAGAACTGGAGCTCTATAACGTACATAAGCAACATATTAAACAGAGGGAACTTTACAAGTCGTCCATAGCTGATCATTGGCTGGGAAACGGTCACAAAATACAGTTTTAAAAGACGAAAGTCTTGGCTCATGCGTCAACATATTGACATTCAGTTATAAAGGAAGCAGTTGAGAGTAGAATAAACAGCAACAATTTGAGCAGAGACCAGGGATGCAAATATAGCAGGGCGTGGGGGTGGGCTTCTGATATCGAACGAAACCAAAGGCGGATGCTTGACGCTTCTAGGGAGGCTGAAAAGGGAGCTTCAAACGTGGCGCCGGCCGCTCGCGCAACCTTACATCACTCGGTCCCGCGGCAGGCCGGAGCTGCTATGAGCTGCCCAACTCAACACCCGCGCATCTGTCTATGAAAGGATTTGTGCCAGATGCTGCTATCGTTCTTATATGAGGAGAGACAGTGCCAGCCTCAGCAGTCAGTAGTTTTTACTACTGACGACGGTGGTGGAGATTGTCACTGCGCGAGATTAGCCGAGCGGTCTAGAGTGCTGTAGTCATGGACTGTGCGGCTGGTGCCGGCGGAGCTGCGAGTCCTCCCTCGGGCACGTGTGTGTGTGTGTGTGTGTGTGTGTGTGTGTGTGTGTGTGTGTGTGTGTGTGTGTGTGTGTGTGTGTGTGTGTCCTTAGGATAATTTAGGTTAAGTAATGTGTAAGCTTAGGGACTGATGACCTTAGCAATTGGGTCCCATAACATTTCACATACATTTGAAAATTTTTTGGAGAGTGTAATCGAAAGCTCCATATTTTATTCGAGCCGAAGCGGCTTATTGAGTGGTGGAATGTTCAGATATAAACACTGCTAATTTTGGACAAGTGGTATGGGATACTGCCAGGAGCCAGCTACGTACTTCAGTTTACGCAGGTCAACGTCCCAAAATGGTTCATCAGTCTGTAGCCGCTGGGTGCTGTCTTCACTAGCTGCGAGTCTGACTGAGTCCGAATGCTGCTGACTTGCTACCTTCCAGCTGGCGGGCCACCTGCAGGCTAGCTTCCACCCACCTTTGAGATCCGCTAATCGTGCTTGGACCACTTAGTTCCCCAGCCACCACTCTCTACGTGCGGGCCAATTCTGCTGCTGTTCGTCGCCCTGGGCGAACAACCTCCGTGGCTGCCATCATTGACACGACCTGCCGCACCGTGGTCCACGGTCCGACTGGGGGTGTCTTGTTGCATCCTGCACTGGGTCGCGCGACTTTCCGGAGCCTGCCATAATGGACTGCCGCCCAAGTGCCTCGGAGTCGATGCGTCGCTATACCGCTTGAGGGCTATCGCGTAACCTGCCGGGCGAGTCGACGTCGCATGCGGGCCTGCTGATATCGGCACGCATCACCGTCCAAGACCAGCCAGAGGCTACAGGGAGTTTACTGCTGCTTAGGCCCTCCATGACTAATGTATTCTGATTGAAATTAAAGAGTATATTTAATTACTGTTTCTTACGTCTGGACGACAGAATTCCATGTGGTTTCTGTCCACTACACTGCTGCAACAACGCCCTGAGTGAAGGGCTAAAGGCCCTTTTGCCTACTAGTAGCTCCAACATCCGCAATAGTGGTCATTCACACCAATCTTTGCATATTGTAATCAATATTTCTATACTTTATATTGCACTGTATATTTGTTGCATAAAATAGGGCTGATTACACGAAAAAAGAATGAAAAATATAAGCATCCAGTGACGCGCAGTATATGTTCCACTTGCTGATTCCTTCACTATCCATATGTTCCGTGATTTTAAAATCTGACGTATGATTTCGCGAGAATTTTCTATAACTTTTGCCTATAGCCTCTTGTATGGTGGTGTATGATTACACAATTGCAGAACAGTCACTGGAAACAGTTACATCCTTCAAATATCGAGGAGTATGCCTAAGGAGCGTTGTAAAGTGGAACGACCACATGAAATTAATAGCGAATAAGGCAGACGCCAGACTGAGTTTCATTGCAAGAATCCTCTTGAAATGTAGTCCATCGACAAAGAATCTATCATACAAAACACTCGTTCGACCAATACTGGCACATTGTTCGGCAGTCTGTGATCCGTATCTGACAGGATTAGCAAAAATAATAGTGAAGATCCAAATAAGAACAGTACGATTCATTACAGGTTCAATTTGTAAGCGCGAAGGCATCACGGAGTTGCTCAGTCAACGCCAGCAGCAGACGCTGCAAGAGCCTTTCTGTATCACGGTATGCCTTACAACTGAAATACCGAGAGCGCACGTACCTAGAAGAGAGAACCTATATAATGCTTCCAGCACGTACCTAGAAGAGAGAACCTATATACAGTTTCCCTTACGTATATGTCGTGAAAAGTCCTTGAAGTTGGCATTGGAGAGCTTCGATTCCACACGGTGGCTTATCAGCAATCGTTCTTCCCACGAACTACATGCGACTGGAACAGGTAAAGGAGCAAGCTACAGCGGTACACAAAGTACCCCTCATCACCCAAAGGAAGGTGGCTTGAGTAGCGCAGATTTAGGTGTAGACATATACTAATGCTCATAAATTAAGGATAATGCTGCTACATGGTGAAACAACGCTCTGGTGGGCAGGTTTAAATCTCGTTGGGATATGACCATGCTGTGTATTTGACTGTGGTCGTCGCACGGTGGCACTGGCAGCAGCCCACATACGCAGAGGTGTGTTGGTGCATGTCAGAGTACGGTGCCGCGAGTAAGTGTGCAGGCATTTTCATACATGCTATTGGTGACTGTGTTTTGAAAATGGCTCAAAGAACACATATTGGTGACGTTATAGGGGTAGAATACTAGGCGACTGGAGGCTGGTCAAACACAGCAGGTTGTAGCGCGGGCCCTCCGCGTGCCACAAAGTGTGATCACAAGATTATTGCAACAATTCCAGCAGACAAGAAACGTGTCTAGGCGCTACAATACGGGACGTCCACAGTGTACAACACCACAAGAAGACCGATATCTCACCATCAGTGCCCGCAGACGGCCACGGAGTACTGCAGATAGCCTTGCTGGGGAACTTACCGCAGTCACTGGAACTGTTGTCTCCACACACACAGTCTACAGACGACTGAACAGACATGGTTTATTCGTCCGGAGACCCGCAAGGTGCATTCCACTGACCTCTGGTCGCAAGGGAGCCCGGAAAGACTGGTGTAGCAGGCCGCTGTGGCCGAGTGGTTCTAGGCGCTTCACTCCGGAAGAGCGCTGTTACTGCGGTCGCAGGTGCTAATTGTGCCTCGGTTAGTTAGGTTTAAGCAGTTCTAAGTCTAGGGGACTGATGACTTCAGATGTTAAGTCCCATAGTGCTTAGAGCCATTTTTGAAAGCCTGGTGTCAAGAACATAGTACATGGTCATTGGAACAGTGGTTCCAGGTTATGTTCACGGACGGGTCCAGGTATAGTCTATACAGTGATTGTCAACTGGTTTCCATCTGGCGTGAACTAGGAACCAGATACCAACCCCTTAATGTCCTTAAAAGGGACCTGTATGGAGATCTTAGTTTGATGGTGGGGGTGGGATTATGATTGGTGCACGTACACCCGTGCATGTCTCTGACAGAGGAACTGTAACAGGTCAGGTGTATCGGGACGTCATTTTGCACCATTACATCCGCGTTTTCAGGGGTGCAGTGGGTCCCACCTTCCTCCTGATGGATGACAACGCAAGGCCCCACCGAGCTGCCATCGTGGAGGAGTACCTTGAAACAGAAGATATCAGGCGAATGGAGTGACCTGCCTGTTCTCCAGACCTAAACCCCATCGAGCACATCTAGGATGCTCTAGGTCGCCGTATCGCTGCACGTCTTCAAACCCCTAGGACAGAACTCCGACAGGCACTCGTGCAAGAATGGGAGGCTATATCCCAGCAACTGCTCGACCACCTGATCCGGAGTATGCCAACCTGTTGTGCGGTCTTTGTATGTCTGCATGGTGATCATATCCCATATTGATGTCGGGATACATGCTCAGGAAGCGGTGGCGTATTGTAGCACATATGTTTCGGGACGGTTTACTCAACTTGTCACCTATACTGTGTCATGTGTGTTCCCTAAGTGCCTAAGCTATTAGCGCCAGTTCTGTGTAAAAAAAATGGTTCAAATGGCTCTGAGCACTATGGGACTCAACAGCTGTGGTCATTAGTCCCCTAGAACTTAGAATTACTTAAACCTAACTAACCTAAGGACATCACACACATCCATGCCCGAGGCAGGATTCGAACCTGCGACCGCCAGTTCTGTGTAGTGCCACGTTGTGTGGCACCACATTCTGCAATTATCCTTAATTTATGAGCATGAGTGTAGATGTAGGTGAATACTCCTGTAAACTTTGAGGCATCTTAAGTTCGTGTGCTGCATATTTCTGTGTCAGATAATAATGCTATGATGGGCAGTCAGATGAAAACGAGACAGATGGGAAAAGTAAGGAAACTGTTTAATATTACAAAAGTAATTGTCATAACAGTCAATACATTTGTTCCACTGTGAGACAAGCCAGTCAATACCTTCTTGAAAATCTGTTCGTGCGGGTCCGCAGGTTGCCAAGTTTGTTTCGCTTACACTATAGAGGTCTCCTTGGCAAGCCCGTACACATCTACATCTACAACTACATCCGTACTCCGCAAGCCACCTGACGGTGTGTGGCGGAGGGTACCCTGAGTACCTCTATCGGTTCTCCCTTCTATTCCAGTCTCGTATTGTACGTGGAAAGAAGGATTGTCGGTATGCTTCTGTGTGGGCTCTAATCTTTCTGATTTTATCCTCATGGTCTCTTCGCGAGATATACGTAGGAGGGAGCAATATACTGCTTGACTCTTCGGTGAAGGTATGTTCTCGAAACTTTAACAAAAGCCCGTACCGAGCTAATGAGCGTCTCTCCTGCAGAGTCTTCCACTGGAGTTTATATATCATCTCCGTAACGCTTTCGCAATTACTAAATGATCCTGTAACGAAGCGCGCTGCTCTCCGTTGGATCTTCTCTATCTCTTCTATCAACCCTACCTGGTGCGGATCCCACACTGCTGAGCAGTATTCAAGCATTGGGCGAACAAGCGTACTGTAACCTACTTCCTTTGTTGTCGGATTGCATTTCCTTAGGATTCTTCCAATGAATCTCAGTCTGTCATCTGCTTTACCGACGATCAACTTTATATGATCATTCCATTTTAAATCACTCCTAATGAGTACTCCCAGATAATTTATGGAATTAACTGCTTCCAGTTGCTGACCTGCTATTTTGTAGCTAAATGATAAGGGACCTATCTTTCCATGTATTCGCATCACATTACACTTGTCTACATTGAGATTCAATTGCCATTCCGTGCACCATGCGTCAATTCGCTGCAGATCCTCCTGCATTTCAGTACAATTTTCCATTGTTGCAACCTCTCGATACACCACAGCATCATCTGCAAAAAGCCTCAGTGAACTTCCGATGTCATCCACCAGGTCATTTATGTATATTGTGAATAGCAACGGTCCTATGACACTCCCCTGCGGCACACCTGAAATCACTCTTACTTCGGAAGACTTCTCTCCATTGAGAATGACATGCTGCGTTCTGTTATCTAGGAACTCCTCAAACCAATCACACAATTGATCTGATAGTCCGTATGCTCTTACTTTGTTCATTAAACGGCTGTGGGGAACTGTGTCAAACGCCTTGCGGAAGTCAAGAAACACGGCATCTACCTGTGAACCCGTGTCTACGGCCCTCTGAGTCTCGTGGACGAATAACGCGAGCTGGGTTTCACACGACCGTCTTTTTCGAAACCCATGTTGATTCCTACAGAGTAGATTTCTAGTCTCCAGAAAAGACATTATACTCGAACATAATGTTATTTCCATGTTATATAAGCCCTAAGGGAATATATTCGTGTCCGTCGATTTGCTTGGGATGAAGATGTGCACGCCCGGGTACAATCATGATTCTGTAGCCAACTGAAAACTTTTCCCCATGAAGGCGTTGACCGTCTTGTCTCAGATAAGTGATCTGGACAACAGGGTTTCATGGTACCAAGAAACACAGCAGACGAAAGGAAATACAGTACTAACCTGACTATAGCAGGTGTTGATGGTGACCATCATTGATCTCTTGGCACTTTTTTGTCAGCAAGTTTCTGAAGGCGGATAGAAGCTAGACTGCTGGAGTTGCTGCAGTCTCATCCGAAATGTTCTACTGCAGTTCTTGAAGACTATGAGGGTTGCTGCGGGATACCTTAGACTTGAGGGCTCCCACACAAAGCGGTCGGACACTGTCAGATCAGGTGACCTGGTCGGCCAGCTACGGTAGCGACCACATTGACCTCTGCTGACAATTCTGTCAGACGTGAAGACTGTGTAAAAGTGCTACAAGGCTCGGCCGGCTTTATGCTGCATCACGTTGGAAGTAACTGTAGGTTAATGCTGCCACAAAGTCATGTCTAATCGTAACAACATTTATTTCCTCCACCCTGTGTAATTATATTTAGATACCTTCCGCTTCTATCTACATCCCGTGATGGTTGCAAAAATATTTCGTCTGTTATGATGTAGGTAGGTTTGGTTTGGTTCAATGCATATTATAGTTATTAATTTTATGTGTCTGGGTCTAGTAATTTTTTGAAATTTAATTTTAAGTTATTTTAAGTCAGTAATCAACTTTATAACCGTACAAGTTCGCTCTTCTCAAGAGCCATCTGTCGGATATTTGCGCTTACTTCACCCTCACTCTTCCACGAGGCTGTCAGTTTACTCAAAAAATGGCTTTGACCCCTGTGGGACTGAATATCTTATGTCATCAGTCCCCTACAACATAGAACTACTTAAACCTATCTAACCTAAGGACATCACACACATCCATGCCCGAGGCAGGATTCGAACCTACGATCGTAGCGGTCACGCGGTTCCAGACTGAAGCGCCTAGAACCGCTCGGTCACAACGGCCAGCATCAGTTTGCTATTGGCCATTTGCACTGTTCGTTTGACTGAGCTCTAAATGTTTGAGTTGGTAAGCAAATAGGAGTCTTTTTAGGTATTATGTAGGCAAGGTCAGGCTTTTAGATTTAATTTCATTCTTTTCTGTTTTTCGTAGTATCAGAATATGATACGACGCAGAACATGTGGTGAATGAAAAGTAGTAATTTTCGTTCCAAACGAAAAAACAAATTTCAGTAGCTCACGGATGCTCTTGTGCCTCTGCCTTTTGTAAGTTGAGCAGAATGAGCGTTCAGTAGTTCTATAGCTACCTCGCTATTCGGGTCACAATAGTTCCGCCAATACAGGCGAATACGTATTCGCCCATTTGGCACTACCTGAATTCCATTTATCGAAAGCAATGAGCGATTGCGTCGCCGTTAATCGATTTCGACACAACGAAGCCATTAAAAGGCCTGTAGAAACTTCTGTTGGCTGTTAGCCAACGGACTGGGAAAACTAAATTTAAGGGGAAGGTTTGAATGGCACTCCTCTGAAAGTAGAACGAGGAAATTGTCTCTGAAACAGAAACTTCAGCAGTAAGCATTACCGTGATTTAAGCGTTTATAGCAATGTGCTCTTACCAGTTATAACAAAAAGCTAGTTTAGCTAGACCGTGTGTCATACACCAGCGAACTAGTATGGGATGTTAGACAAACAGTGCACTGACTAGAGTGCTGATAATGCTCCTGAGTGCTTCGAGGAAAGATCTTTTCTGTTTGTTCAAAAATGTTTCAAATGGCTCTGAGCACTATGGGACTTAACATCTATGGTCATCAGTCCCCTATAACTTAGAACTACTTAAACGTAACTAACCTAAGGACATCACACACATCCATGCCCGAGGCAGGATTCGAACCTGCGACAGTAGCAGTCGCGCGGTTCCGGAATGAGCGCCTAGAACCGCAAGACCACCGCGGCCGGCTTCGCAGTATGTATGGAAGAGTGCGCAGATGTATACCGTAAAAGGAATCATGTCAAAGGACACTGAGGAAAATACAATGTCGACATTTGGTGGAACACGATCAATCGTCGTCTTCTTCAGTAACGTATGCAAACACCAGTGCTGACAAGACCGTTATATTTGCGTTTCCTTTGCACTTCGTTACCCTTAGTATTGTAAGAAGAGTACCCTTAAGTATAAGAGAACCGACAGATAAAATCATTGTTTAAGTAGTGGGACACTGAGGAATTGAGGAATGTCGACATTTGGTGGAACACGATCAATCGTCGTCTTCTTCAGTAACGTATGCATACACCAGTGCTGACAAAACAGTTATATTTGCGTTTCCTTTGCACTTCGTTACCCTTAGTATTGTAAGAAGAGTACCCTTAAGTATAAGAGAACCGACAGATAAAATCATTGTTTAAGTAGTGGGACACTGAGGAATTGAGGAATGATGGAGTGCGTTTGAAGTTGTCCGAGGCTGTAGATGCTGGGGTAATGACTATCACAGTCAGTACTTCAGTTAAAGAAGAATGAACGTCCGTACAAAGAGAATCACAGAAGTTGGCTGTACAACTGTAGGCAGAAAGAAGGTAACTGCGGAGGAATCGTGGGTTAACGAAAGCAATAATTCCGTTTATCGACGAATGACGAACATTTAAAAAATTCAAAGATAATAAAGGTATATCACGATGTAAATCACTTGGGAATGATGTCAATAGGAAATGTAACGAAGCTAAAGCTCAACGACTAGGGGAACTGTATGAAGAAATCGAAAGATAAGTGGTTGTCGAAAGAACAGATTCAGCATGTAGAAAAATCAAAACAACATTCTGTGAAATAAAGAGCAGTGATGTCGTCGTTATAAGAGCAAAATGAATTCCATCGTTAAACTCAGAGGAGAGAGCAAATAGTTAAGAATACATTGCGGGTCTCTACGATTGGCAGGAGCTGCCTGATAACGTGACAGAGGAGGAGATAGAGGTGATTCGGGAGACTCTCAGACTTTGACAGAGCTTTGGAAGGTATGTGTATAATGAGCTGACAACTTTCAGTCGGAGTCTGTAAAATTAATGGGCTAAGTGGCAACAAAACGGCTACTGAAGTTGGTGTTTAGACCTATGAGACTGAAGGCATGACATCAGACTTCCGATAAAATATCATGCACACAATCCCTAAAATACAAAGAGTAGGTAAATTGAAATGTAACGACTTCCAACGTGGTTACGCGCTTCAAAACAATCTATACTAAATTCTCACACTCTATAAGGCGTAACAGATCAGTTCGATAGGAGAGAGGACTGGTGTCTTTCACATTCGAATTATGTGTTGAAGAAATTTTTGTTTCACTTACTTTGCTTCGATTTCTGTTCAGTATTCTATAAAGCTTACTGCGCCAGGCTAAGAGATTTTGATAGATGACTTTGTTTTAGTCAGCACCTATCGGTTTTCTACCCTGAACTACTCGCTTATGGATGGGATAAGTGCTGTATAAGCATTCTCCAAAGCGTGTAAATTTTTAGATAAATCTTTCTAGGAATGAATAATGAACTATAGGTTTTACTTTGTGTAGTGAGCCACGTTTTAAGCTGCAGTCGGATGCGATCCACATTAACTAAATTATATCATAATGTTTCCTCTTCCCTTCATACTATGAACAATGTACTTTCTTGCTATCCTTATACAAACAGTGGGCTTAACCGATCAATTTCGCGTTGTTTTCTTCGTGTGGTGAGCTACGTGTTGGTGCTTCAGTTAGATGCGGTTCAGTCCAAACAAGAGCTTTCACTGATTCTCCGCTTCCCTCTATATGATGCAGAATGGATTTTACATGCTATTTTTGTATACATTTTGGGAATAATTGATTTATTTCTGGATGGTTCTTTGCCTGAGAATCCACTTGAGCTTTGTCTTACAGGTTCCAGTTGCTATATTTTGCACTACAGTCACTCATATTCGAATTTACTGAATTGTTTCTTTTCTAAAGTGACACTGACGAGTGTAGTAGCCTCCTCACATACCTCATCAATGTATTACCGTCGTGAGTCGTTTGTCAGACTCAGGCAGTATAACTGAAGGCCTCCAGCGAACCTTGTACTTTGGTATCGCACTCCTTCTTTCCCACTTGTACGAGATGATGTCCATTGCCCAAGAACAAGCTATTTTGACGAGTGTATTTCGTAAATATGCTTTCTGAACACTTATATTACAGGTACTAATGTGAATGAATTACTTTCGGAGTGTCAGTTCTATAGATTTACATTCAAATGTTCTTTCAAACCAGTTACCCGGCCACACATTTTACTATTTAGACGAACTGGGCCAAGTTGCACTCAGTAGATAAAATATGATGTGAAAAGGATTGTTTGCTTCAGAAATTTGTAGGATCTTCAAGAATTTATTGATGTTCATACGGCTCTGACCACCTTGGTACTTAACATCTGGGGTCACCAGTCACCTAGAACTACTTAAACCTAACTAACCTAAGAACATCACACACATTCATGCCCGAGGCAGGATTCGAACCTGCTAACGTAGCGGTCTCGTTGTTCCAGACTGAAGCGCCTAGAAACGCTCGGCCAAATTTATTGATGTAAGTAATAACAAAAAGATTAGTGGTCACTAAGCATGTTGGGTTTCGCATTTCTTTGAATGTTTAGCAGCAGGACAGGTTGGCGTTTTTGTTAACGCAGCTGACAGAGACGCAGTGCTTTTTGTATATAAAACGTGCCTATTCGATGCCGTGTATACTATAATAGAGTAGGTACACATGCGAACTCCATTGCACGGAGCCATAAGCAGACAACTTCCTTCTAGGTGAGATATTCAGTGTGACTGCACACCGCTTGAATTCAATTTCCTTTTGCTAAGCCCACTTTAAATCGTTGAGCAAAGAAGTTTTCACTATATAAGTAGGTCTTTACAAATTATTTGCATTCAGGTTGGATTACCAATTTGATTCACGGGTCTAAGCACAACATTTAATGAATCATTCAGGGCGTATTTGGCCTTCCTTTCACAGGTAATCCGCCTTTAAAACCCAACACGAAGCTTACACCGCTGTATTTTAGATCGGAGGAATATTATCAAAAAAATTATTTAATATGTTGACTTCGTATGTAGCAGCATCTGAGTCCCTGTTTACTTTTTGGCGTTAAGCTGTAAACAAATAGATTTTTTATTGGGCTTCTTAAAATTCCTAACTTGTGGATCTGATGTTTTCTCAGGCGGTCATGTTTAACAACCATGTTTGGGATGTCCGGGCTTGTGATCCATTCCTAATAATGCCGTCGTAAATCGAACTTTAATCTCCAACATTTTTTCCTTTCTTCCTTCGTAGAACAGAGATGAGGAGTGAGTCTAGTCTCAGGGCTGGATGTAGATTTTGCTTTTAGCGTTACAGTTGGTAAGGAATTTTGATAAAGTAGCATTTTCTTTATAAAGTTCTGTAAATATATTTACGAAATTTTTGCACCTTCTGTTTACAATAAATAATATTTGGTGTATGTATGGCCTGTGTGAGACAGAGGAGGCTTCGTATCTAATGGTCTGGATACCCTATAGTCGCACGTAAGTTTGGGCAGTGGGTTAAGTTAACAGTATCTACTATTGAAATCATGATTAGATGAAAAATTTAAGTGTTATTAGATACTGTGGTAGTTGTGAAAGTAAGAACAGCTGTTTTACACATTGATTTGTTACTGGAGGTCAAAGTTTCGAGTATGAAGTTTGGGCGGTAACAATAAACGAATCAGTGACAAAAGTCTTAAATTTAACCGAGTTAGGTGGCGCAGTGGTTAGCAGACTGGACTCGCATTCGGGAGGACGACGGTTCAATCCCGTCTCCGGCCATCCTGATTTAGGTTTTCCGTGATTTCCCTAAATCGCTTCAGGCAAATGTCGGGTTGGTTCCTTTGAACGGGCACGGCCGATTTCCTTCCCCGTCCTTCCCTCATCCGAGCTTGCGCTCCGTCTCTAATGACCTATTGGTCGACGGGACGTTAAACACTGATCTCCTCCTCCTCCTCTTAAATTTACAGATGGTAGAAATTTTGTGATAGTGTACTTGTTTAAATAAACTTCGTGTATTAGCACAGCGACCAGACTTCTGTAGGATCGCATTTTTGTGATTCTCTAAAAGCTTGATACTCCTCTGAAATAATTCCTTGTGCTGCTCCAGGTATTTTATCTTTTCAGAAAAATCTGTTTATGTGTCTCGGTACTATTATAATTGCAATAAAGTTGATGAAAATATGGTATACTGCGCCATTATAATATTCCTACTAATAGCACGAAGATACACTTCTCCATTAATGGTAGTAATATGAGCTAGGCCCGCCCGGTTAGACGTTCGGTCTAACGCACTGCTTTTCGGGCGAGAAGGCTTGCCTGTCCCCGGCACGAATCCGCCCGGCGGATTTGTGTTGAGGTTCTGTGTGCCGGCCAGTCTGTGTGTGGTTTTTAAGGCGGTTTTCCATCTGCCTCGGCGACTGCTGGCTGGTTCCCCTTATTCCGCCTCAGTTACACTATGTCGGCGATTGGTGCGCAAACACTTTCTCCACGTAAACGTACACCATAATTACTCTACCACCAAACATTTGGGGGTTACACTCGCCTGGTGTGAGACTTTGCCGGGAGGGTCCACTGGGAGCCCAACCGCACTATAACTCTGAGTTCGGTGTGGCGCGGTGGTGGGGTGAGTGGAGTGCTGTAGACTGTTGTGGGGCTGTGAACCACTGAGGGCTACAGCGGGGACGGAGGTGTCTCTGTGATGTCTAGGTCCCCAGTTCCATACAATACAATACAATACAATACAACACGAGCTAAGGAAAACCTCTGAAAAGAGAAGGTGTACTTCGAGTTTCACTCCTCAAGGAAGGTGCAGAGGTAACCAGCAAGATCTGCAGTACTGTAGGTGGT
Source organism: Schistocerca gregaria (assembly GCF_023897955.1). NCBI lineage: Eukaryota > Metazoa > Arthropoda > Insecta > Orthoptera > Acrididae > Schistocerca > Schistocerca gregaria. The sequence goes on from NC_064921.1 coordinate 585,380,351, forward strand.
AATTCTCTTTAGTTTTCCGTGGCTGGCAGTCCGTGGCAAATAACTGCATTGGTAGCTAACTGCGAATAGTTGTCGCACCTATCCAGACTGAGTCCATGCTTTCTATCCGTGGTCATTTACACGGAAGCCCAATAACTGTTCTTTCGATTCAAACGTACATTGTATGTGGGTGGAGAATAACACAAATGTTAATGAATAGTCAATCAATACAGTTTCAGTACCCTCTGCTCCGTATAATAACCAATATCAGTTACTTGTTTGTACGTCTGAACTTCGTGTTTCTGTATTGAACGTTTGTGAACGAGGTCTAATTTCAACAATACAATCTTCCTAGATACCATGGATTGCGTGTCATAATACTATGTTTGAATTACGGTATCGATTAACTGCACTGCATGATCAAAGGTATCGGGGAACGCCTGAGTAATGGGGAAGGGAAAAAAAAAAAAAAAAAAGAGAGAGAGAGAAAGAGAGAGAGAGAGAGAGAGAGAGAGAGAGAGAGAGAGTGAAGTTTCGTGTCGTGAGCAGATAAGCTGTAACAGCAGAATGCGTCGTTTAGTAACGGTCAGTGACTTCGAACGTAGACTAGTCACTGGGTGTCACCTGAGTAACAAATCTGTCATGGAGATGTGCATCAACACGTACATGGAAGCGTCTGGGTTTAGCTAAGTCCTGGAGAACGTTACCTGTCATCGTGGGTACTACCAAGACGGCAGAGATGGGGCTATGGTAAAGGGGAGTTACTCGTGATTACAGTTCAGTTACTTGTAGCACTTCAAAAACGTAAGTACTGAAGGATATGAACGTATTTTATTGCGTGCAGAACAGAGCACTTAGGAAACGATGATTGTATCAGCATGATAATGGACCCTACCAGAAAATAGAATCTGCGAGACAATCGTTTGTGGATCTGGTATAGGGCTGCGCTGAAGGTGAATGCCCGCCGGAGCAAATTGACTTCCATGTACGATTCAGAGCGGTGTCGCCGCAGCGCTGCTCTCGCCTAGTGTGTGCAGTACCGCCTCGCCACGTGAATTCACCGATCAAGTGTCCCGCGCGGCTGGTATAAATACTGTCCCACCTCGACTGCTCATTTTCTCCCTTATGTTGTTTTAAATGTCTTCTGTTATTTACTTCATGTCTCTCGGCTGAAGAGCAGTGCCTATGCTGCTGCCAGCCCGCCCCAGATGGGGAGCCGGCTGAGGTGGCCGAGAGGTTCTAGGCGTTACAGCGTGGAACCGCGGGACCGCTACGGTCGCTGGTTCGAATTCTGTGTCGGGCATGGATGTGTGTGATGTCCTTAGGTTAGTTAGATTCAAATAGTTCTAAGTTATAGGGGACTGATGACCTCAGATGTGAAGTCCCATAGTGCTCAGAGCCATGTTTGAACTGATTTCTCAGGATCTATACACTCAAATTGCGTGAAAATGTAATCACATGTCAGTTCTAGTATAATACATTTGTCCAATGAATACCCTTTCATCATCTGCATTTGTTCTTGGTGAAGCACTGTTAATGGCCAGTAGTGTAAAAACAAGACTGCTCAGTCAGCCGTGTAATCCGTCTGACAGCGTCCGTTACGATCTCCACCGTACTACTGAATGCTCGGCGACGACTTTGCCTGGCGCTGGTATTCCTCTTTGGTCTCGATTTGGATTGTGGCTCGCACTTGTTCTGTGGACAGCGTCGTGTTGAAGGTTCGTTGCACTTCGTTGTAGCCTGTATTGCTCTTGTTGTGTCAGGTCCACCGTTTCTTTTTTCTTTTCTTTTCGTGTGCTCTGTTGCTCGACTCCGTTGTGGGTCTGAGTGCCGTCCGCAGGCGGTCTTCCCGGCTTGTTTCGTCATCGTTTCTCGCATGTTCCACTGACGGGTGCACCGGTATCCGGCGACTCTCGGATGTCGGATTTAGCAGTGGACTGTAACATTCCTGAAACTGACTGGCGCACTCAGAGTCCTTACCTGAACTTAATGTATCACTTCTGGAATGAGTTAGAATATTGATATCACTCGACAGCCCTGTGTCCAACACTAATACCTTCACTGTTTTTAGCGCCTGAGGAGGAATGTGTTGCCATTTCTCCACAGACGTTTCGTTGCGATTCCTCCACAAACGTTCAGGCACGTCGTTAAAAGTATCCCCAGCAGAGTTCAAGCCGTCATATAGGTGGACACTCCTCATATCGATAACCACTAAGAGGTACATGCATAATTTTTATCAGGTGTATACTAACAGTAATCTGTACATACAGGGTGTTAAAAATAATTATTCCATATTTTAAGAATTTGTAATATGGACAAAAACACGACGAAAATTTGCAGTAATCATGAGCTTTAAAATGCGTACCTTCCAAGTTATGAGCACTTAGCATCTTCCCTAGTTTGAAACACATCTCTTCCACTGAAAGTTCTTTGCTGTTACAAATAACCTACAGAATACAGAAAACAAATGAAGACACATTTGTATGTTATTGTCCCTCAACAAGGCATGCAGTAAACTACTATTAGTGTTGTTACTGGAAACTGTATTCACCTAGTGCGTCACATACATCAGGTCTAATGGCATCAAGTCATCAGACGCTTTTGCAGCGTAATTCTATTTTTTCACTTGTCAGTATAACGGAAGGTCTTTCTTTCATACAGGAATCGATAGCCGTCATTTGTTACATTGCCCGGCAAGTATACTACATATGTAACAGCAAGCAGATTACGTTAGAAACTCGACTGTTTCACAGTAACAGAATAATGTGTTCACATTTGTTTCCTCCATTCTGTAGGTCGTTCATCGACAGGTCCGTATACCCACGTCATTTTTTAAGTACTCTGGCCAGTCATAGCATATCTTAGATACTCTGAACTTTATGTTTATGTATTGTGTGTTTCTGAATTTGATCTTACTGCGGCAATATAATTATCCTAATTTACCAGACCAGCGTCCATAATCAATTTATTTGTACATTTCTTATACCAAGGGTCGCCAGCCTTTATAAAATATAGTTCAGTGTAATTTTGTTCTTTTATTAGGTTGTACTTTTCAGACAGGTTAGCTGATTCGCCCTTTATGGCCATTATCAAATGGTCGATATGTACTAATAACATAGAAGAACCCACATAAAATCTAAATGACATTCGCATCAGTACAGAAACATATCATCCGACCGCACCTATTCCGAAATCCATAAGGAAATGCATTGTCTTCTCATAGTTGAGTTTCAGGAGTACTTGCGAGCAGGTAATCCATTGCTGTATTAAATCAAATGTTATATAGATATTACACACATGTTTTTAAAGTTATCTGTATATATTGTCCACGAGATAATGACCGTAGGAGCCAATGCAAGTTGATCACATTAGAGTTATAGTGAGTACAGCATCATATGTAAATGTCGTCGTATGTTTCACTGTGTATCATAAAAAAAAAGAAATTTTATTCGGAAGCTGGTATACTACCACCATAATCAGTGTGGAGGAAAAATATATACTCAAATTTGTCGAATAGGACACTGAAATTTGCGCAAACAAAGGTAAAGATACTTAAAAACTTAAGAACATGTTAGAGTTTCGTAGGAGAAACAGCCCAATTCCGCCGAAGAACAGTCAAACAACTGTCTACAACCCGAGAACACGCATTAAACTTAATTGCTGAGTCAGAGGGGTTTCCTTGAATAAATGTAGCCAAATAACAGGATGTCCAGCCTCGGCGAACTGGTTTGCGCTTCGTGACCGACAACCTTCACATCAACGAGACATTGAATTCTAGTAGTGGCGATTACAATATCACAACTTCGCCGTCAAGGGCGGGAGCCCTTTTCATGTAGAAAAAATATCCAGGTAATTATCACTCTACTAGCAACAAATGTTAAAACACAGAAATTTCTTACTCTAGCTCCCACCTTTTGTTATGTACAGGGCGATTTACAGACTTTCAGGCACCATCGAGAAGGATAAATGTGGCAAACAGCAACTGTGTAAATCTGACGAGGTCGAAAAATCAGCCAACCAGTTGCAAATAAAGGTTCATTAGCCCTTGACCTAGGTTTCGATGTCTGTAAAAACATCTTCGTCAGACGCAGTTACATAACTACTTCTGAAGATGTTTCACTACTTCTGAAGATGTTTTTTTTACAAACATCGAAAATTAGGTCAAGGGCTAATGCACCTCTATTTGCAACAGGTTGGCTGATTTTTCTACCTCTCCATAAATGTATCAATTTGAGGTAAGGCGACCTGGTCCGGAAATATGACAGAGTATAAAACTATAAGTGAAAATCGTTCTGATACCTCCGACAGTGAACCTCTTCTACCAAAAGCTCTTTGTTTTATATCTTTTGGGAAGAGGTAGTATGAACCAAAAAGCAAAAAAAAATCCAGTAAACATGGGCTCTAAGTTGTGTACCTTAACAGCTATGAATGCTTTTTCAGTAGAAGAGATATATTTCGCAGTAGCGAAGATAAGCAAGTGCTCATAGCTCTTAACGTATGCACTTCACAGCCCACATTTCTTGCACATTTTTTTCTTGTTTTGATCCATACCACGACCTCTCAAAAGATGCAAAGCAAAGACCTTGCAGTAGTAGAAGTCCATTGTCGCTTATAACTTTCAACTTATTTGTTTCCCGACCAGGGTCCCTTACCTCAAACAGATAAATTTACTCTTCTCCAGCAGCCCTGGAAGTCTGTAAAGTCATTGCGGAATCATCCTGTATATCACTGACAGAAGAACAAAAAGTTAATGACATAGCAAAATGGTCTAGCTTCAGGTCCCGTAGAAAACCGACGGTTTATCTGGAATCTCCGACTGCACATGTAATATGTTTGTTTTTCTTTACCTTTATCGACACCGCATTACTACCAAAAATGTATTTTGGTGAATTACAGTTATTGCGTGTCAACTACATGGTGACAGTTATTGAACTATATGAAATAAAGTCGTCATAACATCTGAACGGTTTGCGTTATGACGTTCAAACTGCATGGTTGGCCGCGGTGCATGATGGGAATTAATATAAGCGTGTATGGTTTGGATTAGCGACGAAGCCCGATCGTCAATAAGCAAAACTGTCGCATTTGGGGGGACTGAGAATCAGCATTTCGCAATCGAGAAGTCTCTTCACCCTCAACAGGTGAGTGTGTGGTGTGCAATGTCCAGTCACGAAATAATCGGTGCAATTTTCCTTGATGGCTCAGTGACTGCCAAAAGGTACGTGAAGATTGGGAGATCATTTCATCCCCATTATCCAAAGTGACCCTGCTTTCGACAAGATGTGATTCATGCAAGACGGAGCTCGACCCCATCGAAGCAGGAGAGTGTTTCATGTCCTGGAGGAGCACTTTGGGTACCGCATTCTAGCTCTGGGTTACCCAGAAGTCACTGGTATGGGCCTCGATTGCCGCCATATTCTCCGGGTCCGAACACACGCGACTCATTTTTGTGGGCCTATATTAAAGAAAAGGGGTACAGCAATAACCCCAAAATCGTTTCTGAGCTAAAAACAGCCATCGGGGAGGTCATCGACAGCATCGCTGTAGTCAGTTATGCAGAATTTCGCTATTCTTCTGCGCCACATTATCGCCAATGATGGCAGGCATATCGAACATGTCATAACCTCAATCCGAATATCTGTAGTGACGTTTACATGTTAAATAAAGTGTGTGCATGCCGTACTTTGTAACTAATTTTCGTTTCCTTTTCATATAGTTCAATAATTGTCACCCTGTACATTATTTACGTTAATTAGAAGTACAGTTTCTGTTCAACATCCACGCTTTACTTAACATGGGACACTATACGACGTAGAAACTGCGCGATACTTAGGAGAGTTGAAATTCGTAGAATATCCTGAATAAAGAAGCTCTGATTTTGGGTATCTGTAAGGCACACCGACTTGTATGTGGAAGGTTTGTTCTGGATGGTCTCCTACAAAGGGAGAAGGATAGCTCGGCGCACAGCTCACCGTTTTTATTGAGATGTTTCTTATGTGCTTTGTTCCCATTGTCTCCGAAAATATATACATCTATGTGATTACTCTGCTATTCACAATTAAGTGCCTGGCAGCGGGTTCAATGAACCACCTTCAAGCTGTCTCTCTACCGTGGCACTCGAACGGCGCGATGGAAAAACGAGCATTTAAATTTTTCTGTGCGAGCCCTGATTTCTCTTATTTTATCACGATGATAATTTCTTCCTATGTAGGTGGGTACCAACAGAATGTTTTCCCAATCAGTTGAGAAAGATGGTGATTGAAATTTCATGATAAGATCACCGTCGCAACAAAAAACGCCTTTGTTTTAATGATTGCCACTCCAATTCACGTATCATGCCTGTGACACTATCTCCCCTTTTTTGCGATAATACAAAACGAGCCGCCCGTCTTTGAACGTTTTCAATATCATCCGTCACTCCCACCTGATACGGACCCCACACCGCACAGCAGTACTCCAGAATAAGGCGGGCAAGTGGAGTATAAGCAGTCTCTTTAGTAAATCTGTTGAACCTTCTAAGAGTTCTGCCAATGAATCGCAGTCTTTGGTTTGCTCTACTCACAACATTATCTATGTGATCGTTCCAACTTAGATTATTTGTAACTGTAACCCCAAAGTATTTAGTTGAATTTACAGCCTTCAGATTTCTGTGACTTACCGCGTAATCGAAATTTAGCGGATTTCTTTTAGTACTCATGTGAATAACTTCTCACTTTTCTTTGTTCAGGGTCAATTTCCACTTTTTGCACCACACGCATATTTCATCTAAATCATTTTGCAATTCATTTTGATCACCTGATGACTTTACAAGACGGTAAATGACAGAATAATCTGCAAGTAATCTAAGATGCTACTCAGATTGTCCCCTATGCCGTTAATATACATCAGGAACAATAGAGGGCGTGTAACACTTCATTGGGGAACACCGGATATTGCTTCTGTTTTACTTGATGACTTTCCGTCTATTACTACGAACTGTGACCTTTATGACAGGAAACCACGGAGCCAGTCACACAACCGAGGCTATATTCCATATGAACACAGCTTGGTTAGAAGACATTTGTGAGGAACGGTGTCGAAAGCCTTCTGAAAATCTAAAAATATGTAGTCAATTTGACATCCCCTGTCGATAGCACTCATTACTTCATGAGTATAGAGAGCTAGTTGTGTTCCTCAAGTCGGGGGGTCGGTAAAACGATCCAATTAAAAGTTTAGTCCGATTGTCAAGTATAACCTCTACCCATACCATTTTGCAGGAACTATCTACTTCAATTTTACTACAAGGTAAACTACTTCTGACAGCAATAAATACTCCACCACCAACTGTATTGAATCCATCCTTTCTGAATATTGTTAAAAATTTCGGCTGAACTTATTTCCGGCTTTAGACAGCTTTCTGTACCTATAACTATTTGCGCTTCAGTGCTTTCTATTAGTGTTTGGAGCACTGCAAGCGTTGGATATAACTGAAACTATGATAACCTTAACATTGACATGTTCAGAACATCGAAACATAGCAGTCAGCAATGGCTACAACTGTAGTACGGATTTATTCATTTATTTATTTTTTGTACGAGTGCTTGATTTTGACACGATTTGACTCAAAAATTCTCTTGTTTCCAACGGCGTTAAATGGTGATACGTACACGAGCTTTCGACTGAGTGCCCTTCGACCATTGTCAAGTGGTGACTGACTGGAGTTGTACTAGCTGTGGTCTCACTTGACAACAACCGAAGAACACTGCCAAAAGCTCATGAACATATAACCAGGCTGGAATGCCGTGAATATTTTACATAATATTATTTGGTCACAAGGATTGATAACTAGCACAAATAAATTACTGGTATGAAATCTTCAAACCTTTACTAAGGAATAACGGAACATGACATAAGAAAAACATAAATATGAATGCTGTGTTCTGCTTTGGAGTAGTGAAACCATTATACGTGTAAACATTTTCTTCTATATTAGGACAAAGACAGTGCCTCCATTGGATACTAAAACCCAAAATCTCTGTCAAAACATATATTAACGGAAATGGAACTGTCTTGACAGCCCACTTGACTGAATGGGAATTTGGATTCAGGGAGGAGGTGCGCTATAGTAGCCCTTACAGTTGTGCAAACCCACTGTGCCAGAGTGGCACAGAGGTTAGCGCATCTGCCTAGTAAGCGGGAGATCCGTTACAGGCTTAACTTCAACGACATTATCACAGTAAAAGGCGAAAGTACCTATAGTTAAAATAGCCTGTGGTGGCAAAGCAAAATTTTGCATTTTATATCTAAAAGTGACAACATAGACAGGTGCTTCCAACAATACGTTTAATAGGAAAAGAATATATCATGTGGTTTAACTAATGCTGTCAGAATCATCAAAATTTTGTATGTTGTGCTTCTATTTGCCTTGTTTTGTGGAGGATATCGCTACATTCACTTTGTCGTAATTTACACGTAGTGTTTCAGCCATACGATGTAATGCATGGGCTAAACATGAAACGTGTGTTAGGTATGGATTAAATCTTCTAATTGCTTTATTTGCCATCATCATATCCTGGCAGCATCAGTTAGCAACAATAGAGCCCTTCTTTTATTTAAATTTATTGGCACAAAGCATATTGACCCCTATCAACATCTACCGAGCCGAACTAGGGTGCTTCAGCTCAGTGTGGACTTAACAGACGATAAAAAATTGCTCATGTTCCGCTCTTGTGATGTAATTAAAATTGCAAATAAAACGTCAATAAATGATGTTTATCATGTAAGTGATTGCAGTATATGCAGCGGGCCAGAAAACTGATATAATATGCATTATAAATGTCTAAATTCATACAGTTGTACCGATGAAATCTTCGAAATATGGATTTACTCTCCAAATGGTCAAAACGTGGAAACATGCATGCGACATGTTTTTTCGTGGAAGTATGGGCTCTAGTGATGAGCATCACCATGAAGGTAGACAAATATCGTAACTGTAACAACCGATTTAACATTTTACATTTCCGTCGGGTGCGTATCATTATACAATCTTTTTACGAAACACTTGAGGGAATCTCCACAGTCACAAAGTCCCTATGTTGATCTAACAACTGTCGTGTTTCGATTATGTACTGTGGCCCTCGACCGCATAAGAGGCGCCAACACACCCATGGATCAGGAAGAAGCAAAGGTGCAATGTGCCTCGCTAAACCTGTCGAGGTAATAAATAGGAAACTCGTTACGCAAATCGTAGTGGCTTATATTTCTCGGCGCGGTGTAATATTTTGGACGCGTCGGACGCCGGGTGCGATATACACGTCAGCCGGGCAGCAGCGGTGGGCGGTGCGGAGTGCCCGCCTGACTAACGGCACGCCGGCAGCCGGCCAGCCGCAGCTGCCCCGCGCGTGTCATTACGGCGCGGCGCGCGCTTCTTGCTCCTGAAGATGAGCCCAGGGCAGAAACACCGCAACTAGGCACTTAGAGTACCCTGCTGTCAAGGATTCTTGCGTCTTTAGGGGCAGCCTGTAAGGTTCGTAAAACATTTCTGCGCTCTATTCCGACTCTGTGCCACATTCATAATCAGACTTTTCAAAACGGCACTTTCATCTCTTATTTATGATAAGGCTTACAGATACCAAATTCTGCATCTTTTTCTCCAGTTCAACTGTTGTAACATGTTCCAGTTGAATGCCGTTATCAGAACGTACAGTGAGCTCTGAGAAGGCCCCGTACTTCTGCGTCGAAAGTACAATGGAATACTTACAAATAAAATCAATTTATGTGGCGAATCTGCCCCATTGTGTCTTACTCTGATTTCTATACATCTTCAAGTCTTTGACACGTTGTTGAACACCTCAGGAGCTACACTTCGAAAGGTTCCAGCACTTCCGTCCAATTTTCTATTAGCCTTGTGTGCGACATGTGACTTAATTATTCTCCATAATGAGTTTCCAGGCGTGGTAAGGTCTAGGACTCGTGGCATTTTCAGTGAAGCTGGGGATTTAGCTAAACCACACCCAATCGAGTGGTCTCGGAACTGTTCATCGAGGAACTCATGCGCTTTGACATCAAAGTGCGCTGGAGCTGTTCTGTAATCACACATGATCCACGATTCGGTTGTCTTATTTAGATTCAAAGCTCTTAAAAAAAATATCGTCTGAATCTATTGACATACCGGCCCATATCAGAACATGAGGTTCCTTTACAACTCTTGCATATACTGGAGATTTTCTTAGACCAGAAAACCTTGTTCCTGCTGTGTGAACTACTATATTCTCAAATTCACCAGAAAAAAAACACAGTTCTGTAAGATAGGATATTTGGAAATTGTGCCAACAAAGCATGGCATGGTGCTGCTAGCTGCGTCTTGTCGTTGTCAAATAGTTCATTCACAAACATCAGTCTAGCTCATTATATGGATATGGTGTCTGTTCTTTCGGGCAACTCCATTGATGACCTGCAGCCGTCCAGAACGAAATTAGAATTATATATTAACACCTTCAACTGCTGACGGGCGTTAGTATATATGTACGGGGACAGGTGGAAATGCTGGGGCCCGACCTGGACTTGAATCCGGGATCTCCTGCTTACATGGCAGACGCTCTATCTATCTGAGCCACCGAGGGCACAGAGGGTAGTGCTACTGCAAGGACAATCTCGCGCACGCTTCACGTGAGACCCACATTCTCACCTTATATGTCCACACGCTACATTCGTAGTGGCCCTACCCAACACACTCATTACTCGTGAAAGACATTCTTACCAATATGGATATTTGGAAATTGTGCCAACAAAGCATGGCATGCTGCTGCTAGCTTATATGGATATGGTATAAGTATATAGGTCTGTCAATACCGGCCATGACCTACTTCCGTGCGGATGCACACACAATACCCGAGGTCTTATGGAAATGACTTCCACGACCAATGATTGTGTTGGGTAGGGACACTACGAATGTAGCGTGTGGACATATAAGGTGAAAATGTGGTTCTCGCGGGAGGCGTGCGCGAGGTTGTCCTTGCAGTCGCACTACCCTCTGTGCCCTCGGAGGCTCAGATGGATACAGCGCCTGCCATGTAAGCAGGAGATCCCGGGTTCGAGTCCGGGTCGAGGCACACCATTTTCACCTGTCCCCGTACATATATACTAACGCCCGTCAGCAGCTGAAGGTGTTAATATATAATTCTAGTTTTAGTCTAGATCCTTCCATTTTCACATCCTTTTCAATGTTGTGGTGCACTGTGACCGTGGTACTACTGCTCTTTTGAGACAGGATTCCATCGGAGAGTGCCCTGTGGATTGAGCGTCAGCAGCACTCGTTTCCTCTTCCGTTTTTGGAAGGAAAAGCGCATTCCTCACACACTGTATATCGATCAAAAGCATCTCTCGGTACCATAGTGAAACGTCTTGCCACCAGCGCAGAGACTGCAGGCAGAGTAATGAAGTTGTTGTTAAAGACCGTAATGTCGGTAGGTCTCATAATGCTCCCGTCCGAAATGCGAAACTAGTTATAGTTGTAAAGCTGTACTTTATTTTTTCAGTGTATTTTATACTAATTTTTGCGGCTATTGAGTATTGAGTATGAGAGCTATACACAGAGAACGCTTTATTAGGATATCAACCTGATCATGTACCTGATACCAACATGTGTCTCTTACACTTCTCAAATATTAAAGCCATTCAGTTGCAAAAATGGGAAATATCGCTTTAAAATATTAACAGTACATGACATATTATTTTCTTTCAATGTCCCTTTTCCACGTAACTCACTTCTCTAACAATGGCTAAACTTATCCAGTCTTGTGTTAACAGTTAAGCTCGTTTCAGATTCATCCTGAAGTAACCATTGCTGTGATGCATTTCCACATTACCTAAACAGGTAATCACTGATCACAGGGCTTTCTCACTGATGTTTCACTATCGATATGTTTGTCCACGAAAATTATTTGTTTACAGACACGACACTGTTCCAACCGTAAACCTCATAACTAATCCCGCGCGCCTTTCCGCATTTCTAATACGAACCGACAACTTAACACTTTCAGTTGTCAGTTACGCTTTCTAGAAAATTCTTCGCAGTATTTGTCCGCGGAGCGGCTGTGGGTGACGTGCCGTGCCGAAGACCACCAACGGTTGCCCTGTGCACATCAAGACGGCGCGTGACCGCTGCAGCTTGGCCACTGCTGCCATTGTACAGCAAGACAGTGCTTTCTCCAGAGAAAAGGCGTGCTCAGCTTCGAAAGCTCCGGAAGTCAGCTATAAGTAAAGAGTATAATATCGATACTTTGTGTTATAAGAGATACTTACATAGTGAATGAATGTAATAATAAATATTTGTGCTGCTTAAAAGTTGTACGTTTGTGTAGATGCTTGTTCACCTTGTATTTTTAATTTACTAATTCTGTTTGAGCTGAACTGAGATCTGAAATCGGTCTGAAAATAACATTCTGTACGAATTTATTGGACTGAAATCAAATCTGTATGGAAGTTTGAAGTCACTGTTTTCCATTTAGGAGAAATGGGAGCGTTTAATGTATTTTTAAAATAAAACTTATCATTTCATTTCTTAAAATAATCCATGATACTCTACTTTAATCAATAGGTTAAAGTCATGGATCACATTAACAAGCTTCCGAACGGGAGGACAGTGGTCGGCGCGTAACTGTAGGCTTTATTTTTACTGGTAGATGCGGTACACATTCACCATTTTGGCGAAAAATATCATAAACGTACTTAACAAACGATATATCACTGAACAGAAGTTCCAAATGACGCTGCGGCACTGAGAAAGACCCCAAATCGCAGACACAGGGTAATGTTGTAACATTTCGTTCGTGGCCGCTCCTATGTGCCCGTTGCGTTCTCACATTTGGACGTCAGGGCCACTTCCCTGTTCATGGAGGTTGTTGACTCTTACCCATCCTGGAGATGTTGGGTCGGGAATTGTTTTAAATAGTAGGGGCCGATTTCGTTGGCTCAAGGGCAACTGATTTTCCCGTGAGGACCACCACTTTCGAAAGCCTTTGCAAAAAAAGGCCCTTGAGTTACCTGGCAACGAACTCCTGTCCATGCCTTGCCACATTCTCCCTGCCATCCTCACTCCCCTGCCCCCTCCTCGCCTCGCCCTCTCCATATTCTCAAAAAGTCAGATCCTCTCTTCCGTTCACCAAATCACAGGTGTCAGTGACATAACTCAAAACTGACTTTTCAATCTCGTATCACGACGTTGTACTCTACAGACACTGAAACTTCCTGGCCGATTAAAACTGTGTGCCGGACCGAGACTCGAACTCTGAACCTTTGCCTTTCGCGGGAAAATGCTCTACCAACTGAGTTACCCAAGCACGACTCACGACCTGTCCTCAGAGCTTCAATTCCGCCAGTACCTCGTCTCCTACCCTCCAAACTTCAGAGAAGGTAGGGCACTTGCCCGCGAAAGCCAAATGTCCCAAGTTCGAGTCTCGGTCTCGCCAGGAAGTTTCATATCAGCGCAAACTCCGGTGTACAGTGAAAATTTCATTCTATCTAGAAACGCAGTTGAATTTGCGGATTAAAATATAATGTAATCCCTATCTTCACTTTCGTACAGAGGAATTCTGAGGCTCATGGTAGAGCCACTATTGAAACACTTAGTGGAAAAAAAGACACGTCACGTCTATAGGTAGTAGATAATGATATTTTTGACGATTATTCAGTGCTATGTGAGATATTTGCGTATCTCCACATACTTAGATGAAATGTTTAATATACGACAGAGATCATATAATGTCCTATATTACAAGTGTGCATCATAACCAAATACCGCTGCTATTGCCGACAAATTCAGTGATGACCATAGATATTAATCTGACAGGACATTCCTCTGCTTTCCCTGTAACTTCTATCATTTACAAAGCAAAAAAGGCGGGAACTTAATCCTTTTCTAACACTTTTCTCAGGCATACACTGCAGAGCTTAAAACAGTAGTGTTCATACAAAAAACCTGAAAACTGCCCACATTACACTGAATTCACAAAAGTCATGGGATAACGGTATGCACTGGTGAAGGTGTGATTTGAATTCAGATGATTCATGCGAGAACTTTTCCGACGTGATTATGGACACTCGACTCCAATTAACTGACTTTTGAACGCGAAATGGTAGTTGGAGCTCGACGCATGGGACCTTCCATTTCGGAAATCGTCAGGGAATTAATCATTCCGAGATCCACATAGTCAAGGGTGCGCTGAGAATACCAATTTTCAAACATTACTTCTGACCGTGGGTAATGCAGTGGACGATGGCTGTCACTTAACGACAGAGAGCTTCAGCATTTGCGTACAGTTGTCAGCGCTAACAGACAAGCAATGCTCCGTGAAATAATCGCGGGGAACAATGTGAGGTGTACGACGAACGTGTCCGTTATGATGCTGCTGCGAAATTTGGCGTTAATGGGCTATGGCAGTAGACTACCGACGCGAGTGCCTTTACTAACGGCACGACATCGCCTGAAGCGCCTCTCCTGGGCTCGTGACAATATCAGTTGGAGCCTAGACGACTGGAAAACCGTGGCTTGGTAGGATAAGTCCCGGTTTCAGTTGGTACGAAGAGCTGAAAGTGACGTTTCAGTGTGGCGCAGATCCCACTAATCTATGGACCCAAGTTGTCAACAAGGTGCCGTGTAAGTTGGCGGTGGTGGCTCCGTAATGGTGTGGACTGTGTTTACATGGAATAGACTGGGCCCCTTCGTCCAGCTGAAACAATAGTCGCCTCGAAATGGTTAAGTTCGGCTACTTAGAGACCTTTTGCAGCCAGTCATAGATTTCATGTTCCCAAACACTGGTTGTACGGTTCTGGGCACTATGGGACTTAACATCTGAGGTCATGAGTCTTCTAGACTTAGGACTACTTAAATCTAAGTAACCTAAGGACATCACACACGTCCATGCCTGAGGCAGGATTCGAACCTGGGTCCGTAGCGCCTAGAACCGCTCGGCCACACCGGCCGGCCTGATGGTATGTTTCTGGATGACAATGTGCCATGTCACCGGGCCACACTTATTTGTTGTTGGTTTGAAGAACAATCTGGATAATTCGAGCGAAAACTCTAGCCATACAGATCACCCGAAATGAATTCCATCGAACATTTATGGGACATAATCGAGAGATCCGTTCGTGGACAAAATCCTGCATCGGCAACAATTTCGTAATTATGAAGAGCTACATACGTAACGTGGTCCAATATTTCTCCAGGGAACTTCCAACGCTTTGTTGAGTCTGTACCACAGCGTGTATCCAACTAAAAAGTAAACTACTTCTTTCTGCAATTGATAGTAATATATATAAGATCCTGACTGATACGACACATGTGGGGTTGGATTGGAAGTGGCGACGAAGATGTCTAACTGGTGGATCAAACCGGTCATGAAAGGTGATTACTACCATTAAATAACAGTGGGAATTCATAAATTACAATTTTCGACGCCTCTTACTCATTTATCCTTCTACCATCGACCACATGCATTTCATTATCTTTTAAGTTCTGTTTGGCATAAATTTTATTTAACTTGTTTCAACAGTAAGGAATTCTACAAGGAGCTCAAGAAGCAAACGATCCAGTCCACAGCTCGTACTCTACCTCTCGACAGGCCAGATGGGAAACTCCAATAGAGCTGCAAGTACTGCCCCAAAATTTTCCTGTTTCCAGAAGCTCCTGAACATAGATCCTAAAGAGAGACTTATCTTCTATGAACCTTCCAACGGAAATTCTTTTTCGTAACCACCTGCCGGGATATAAATAGAGGAAATCATCATGGCACTCAAAACACGCAGATGAACAAGCCTTCCAGAGTATCCGTCATACTGGACACGTGGCCAACAGACACCTTACTAGAAGGATGGACGCTTGATGCGATTCACACACTGAACAAGCAGGAACGCAAGGCAGAATTCAGAGGTATCTCCTTTTTGCAAATTACCCACAAGATCATCTCTGCAACCCTACTATTGCCATCACCAAGGGAGACTGGCAATTAGGTGAATACGAGGCCAACTTGAGCATCAACATATCCTGCCCAGAACAGATACAAACTCCTAAGACAATCCTTACTTAAAAGAGCGGTGGTGGAATTCCTAGTAGATTTTCAGAAGGCAGATTTCTGTATTAAAAGAGGTACCCTTCTCTCTATACTGCGGAAACATGGCCTGGATGTGAAGAGCATGATCCTAATCCGGGCCATCCTAAAAAGCCCCTTTCCAAGAACAAGTTCAGAGGTGAGCTATCCGAGAGTTTCTCCATCACAACAAAAGTAAGACAAGGCGATGGTGTCTCCTGCGTTCTCTTTAGCTGTGTCGTAGAGGACTTTATTAGAGCAAGGACAGTAATTCTACCACCAGGAGCTGCGCTGACAATTGTGTACAAGAAAGATAACTTCCATGGACTATACCTAATTTTGCTCTGATGACTTCACTTTACCAGCGAAGGCTACTTACAACATACTGAGCATTTACATTGCAGTTACGACTAGCTTGTAGATCAACACCCAGAGGACTGAATTTACTATCAACATTATCTACATCTGTGTTCTAAAAACCACTGCGATTTACATGGCAGAGGATACGTTCCATTGTACCAGTTATTAGGGTTTTTCTCGTTCCATTCACGTATGAAACGCGGGAAGAATTATTGTTTACATGCATTCATACTTTCTGTGTAGGGCGTTGTAGTATTTTGCTACAGTTATCACCCAAAGACGGCTGTTCAATGTGCGTAAATAGAATTTCTCGGGATACGACTATTTTCAAGCATCTGTCATTTCGATTTCTTCAGCGTCTCTGTGACACTCTCTCATGGATCAAGTAAACTGCGGCCCTTCTCTGCATATGTTCAGCTTGGTATGGGTCCGGCACACTAGGGTGGGTCGCACAGGTGACTTTTAAACAATCTTCCTTGTAGACTGATTGCAATTCCCCAGTATTCCACTAATAATCGAAGGGTACCAACTGCTTTACCTCGACTGAGCCTCTATTTCATATCTCTACAGAGTATTACAGCTAGGTATTTGTATGATTTAAGCTGTTTCTTTCGTTTTGTCAAGTGCACACTTACAAACATATAAAGCAAGTTGCCAAACTTTGCAGCACTTCGAATTCTTATCAAGAAGTGACTGAATATTTATGGAGCGCCATTCGGGCAGTACTTCATTAAAAGATAATTGCACCAGCTGCAAAAAGTCTGAGATTACTGTTGATAAAATCCGCAAGGACATGCATATACAATATGTACAGCAAGTGTCCCAACACAGTTTCCTGAGGTACACACGAGGTTACTTCTACATCTCACGATGAGTCTCCGTCCACGATAACGTGCTGCGCCCTCTCTACGGAAAAATCCTCAATGCAGTCACAAATTTCACTTGGCACCCCATTAGATTGTAGACAGATATGGCACTGAGTTCTATACTTTTCGGAAATAAGAAATGGTGCATGTAATGGTTGCCCTGATCCAAAGCTCTCAGCGTGTCGTGTGAAGAAAGTGTTAGTAGGGTTTCACATCACAGATGTTTTCGGAATTCATGCCGTTTGCCGTGGACGAAGTCATTCCGTTCGATATACGTCGTTATGCTTGATCTCAGACTGAATATGCTCTAAGAGTCTACAGCAAACATATGTCAGTGATACTGAGCGTAGTTTTGTGGATCACTTTTATTACACTTCATGTGAATGGGTGTGACTTGTGATTTCTTCCAAGTACTGAGCACGGTATTTTGTTACATGTAACTACAATTGACTAGAGCTAACAGAGGGGTTAACATCAGCGACATCCACAATTCCAATAGAAAACACCAGCATAATAGAAGTATCTGCAGTCAGATACCTAGGAGAGCAGACCTATACAAACCATTGCGAGGTGCTAGCCATAGACACTAGATGCACCAAGCCTGAGGCGGCTTGCCACTCCTGCAGTAGTACCTGCTTGCCCAGGTGTCTCTCCAAGAGAGTCAAACTCCGACTCTATGACTCGGTAGTAAAATCTTCCGTGACCTACGCCTCCGAGTGGTTTGTAATTGTCAAGAAGCGTCTACTCAGGGAACTGAGGATCAAGGAAAGGAGGATGCTAAGGAGGTCAGTAGGATGGTTCAAATGGCCCTGAGCACCATGGGACTTGACATCTGAGGTCATCAGTCCCCTAGAACTTAGAACTACTTAAACCTAACTAACCTAAGGACATCACACACATCCATGCCCGAGGAAGGATTCGAACAAGCGACGCAGCGGTCGCGCGGTTGCAGACTGTAGCGCCTAGAACCGCTCGGCCACCCCGGTTGGAGACCCGTAACAGAAGAGGAACGCAGCTAAAGAATTCGCACGATGATGACCCGTACAGACAGCGACTGGCCATCTATGCACGCATAAACCACATGAAACCCGAAGAGTTACCAACAGGATCTTCATAGTGTCAGGGTAGAGGGAAGGCCTCCACAAACTAGTGGATCGCATGTGGAACAACTGGAGATCCCACTAAAGAAAACTCAAGGCTGTCTGTAATTACAGAAGCCATCCGACAAGAAGTTTCACCAATGTATCTCGCCGGTAAGAAGACAACAGGGACCAAGCGGACGGAGGAGAGAAAACTGGCTCGCAGCCAGGAAATGAAGGATTGCTCTGAGAAAAGTAGATACGAGCCCCGTGGCCCTCACTAGTCCAAAATCAAGAAGAAGAACAATAGTAGTAAGCATTGGCGTACTGATTAATGGAGCAACAGCGATCTGATTACTGCAAGTATATATATATTTTTTTTATCCTGGCACGATTCGTGAGGTAATGATTACATCTGTTTCGGCCATTAATTTCCATTTCCTTATGTCGCAGTATTACGGTAATTCGTCAAAAGCAGCAAAACATTACCATACACAATTATCTGAATTTCACAACATTTCCACACATTTTCTGTAGATAATTGTCTAAATATATTTTTGCAGTGCTTTTATTTAGTATTTGTAGATGCTTTCCTGTTTTGAGCGAATCGCTATGTAATAACATATGTCGTGGATTACATTAATTATTACAGTTTTTGCTACAAAGATTACGTTCATCGATGTACCGAAGAAGGACAGAAGCTTTCACCCGTTGCCTGTCAGTGTAAAACGGATTATAGCCCCAGCGCGTTCATTTGTAAATGACTTTAATCGGGGAATAAAAAGTAGTTTAGTTATTCATGGTGTTGCTTCAGTAAGTAACGTAACGTAATAATCCTGACTGTGGTAAAATCCTCGCCACCTTATGTTAGCCGCGGCATTACAGAGACCTGCTTTCTTTGATTACCGCTTCTTTGTCATGGTTGTGTTCATGTTATGAACATCAAACTTAGTTCTGCGAACTGTATTAACATTGTGCACCTACGTTCACAAATAAATCCTATAAGTTTGCCTTCCCTCGATATACCGATCATAGGCCATCACTTCCACGAACTTGGACTGTGTTCTCCGTCCATCCTCATTGCAAAGAAGTGCGTCATCCATCACCTTGTCATTTATGGGCACCACTTCCGCACTTTCTGTGGAGCCCGTCCCCCTCGGTTAACTCGAAGAAGCAACTTTGCTACTGACGTCCATTAAATTACAGCATCTTTCCAGCGACGCTAGATAGTTACAATTCACAGACATACTGGCCTTCCTACTACGACAACGGACTCAAAGTTAAATTCACTGAGGAACGTGCTCTCAAAAATCGTATTTTAGACTGCATAACTGCAAGAGTATTTCTGCCATCTCCCTACCGAAATGGGTAAGCGACAAACATGTTTTTATTTCCCGGAACCAAAGTAAGTCTATGCAGCAACAGTGACTTCTTTCAGCGTCTTGTCATCACCATAAATTGATGAATAACATAACTTATGGACGCACTGCACTATGATCATATGATCATGTTAACCCATCCTACAGACCACTGCCCTGTCCAAAGACGGGATTGCGACACACTTTATTTCCTTTATTTACTTCTAAGTATTTCAACCCTATACTTATATCCTCGATTATAATACAGCTGTCACCACCCTCTCCAGGCTATGTTCTATTTAGCACTTTGATTAACAGAGCACATAGTGTGATATACCTTTTGCATTTCTTACATTTATATTTTCATCCTCTGTAAAAGCAAAGAGAAAAGATGAGGTGGTAGTAGCCCAGCGTAGAGCCTGTGCCTACCGTCAGGTATTTTTGACTTTCAGATGTTAAAATACAGAGCAGTTTTTATTCTTGTACGAGTTGTTGGAAGGAAGGTTTCGCTCAGTGAGTGAACGAGTGAGAACCGCCATTTTTTAGCGAGTAATTGCAGACCGCCATTGTGTGTATTTTCTATGTGCATCGAACAGAAATATAGTAGTGTTTTATTAACAGAATATTTGTGAGAGTTATTATTATTTCAAGTAGTAATGCAATAAGAAGAACGGAAGCCCACCTGTGTACTTCGGAAAATTTACGAAGATCCGAATATAACAACACGGCCACAGTCAAGGAGACGGCGATCGGACATAATATTAATAATTGGTACACATAAAATACTATGAAGACGATTTATTTATATAAATAGAAACTAAAATGATTCCTTTCCCGTTACAGGCAATGCCTAGCTTATTGTGCTTGTCCTTCATGCCAAAGAATTAATCTCTTTAATTCATCCATTTTAAAAAAGCCACAGATTCCAACATTTTATTATCATTCATTCCCTATCCTATTATATTATCATTTTATTATATTATAATAGCAATAATAAATAGATTCACAGAGCACATAGCAATAGTAAAAACAACAGTATGCTGGATGAAATTCTTCATTTAGAGTTTTAGAAGCAAATCGGTATTGTCCACAACAGATACGTAGGACGCTACGAACAAAGCCGAAGGTGGACATAAGGGACGAGGAAGAAGACAGGGATTTAAACCAATAGCTCTCTTGCCTTAAGTACGAATCCTGTCGTTAAGAACAGGTCGGTTATACACCAAGCACGAAGTTAAAGTGATTTTTCGTCCTCCATCGAAGACAGCAGTACCTCTGGGTTCCATCAAAGATGACGATAATCCACAAGGCTGGGCTTTACAACATCCCCTGTGATTCGGTGGGGAAAGCAGTTCTAATTTGTTGGGCTAAGAAATTAATTAACAAATATAGCAGTTCCAGACTTGAGAAATCGTAGATTCCGGCGCCTTTTTTTACTAAACTCGCAAAGATATCGCTACAGTGCACGTAATAATAATACGTCAGTGTCCCAAAATGGATCGACTGCGTACCTACAGGTTCAGTTTATGCACACCATTTGCCGCAGATCAACGCCTCTGGCGGTTGAGTAGCTTTGGTGCAAAACGACGGAACAAGTACTGTAGCTTCAATCTGTCGGCTCACTCTGAAGATGGCCGAAAGATGTACGGCCCAAATTTCTGAACAAGAAGAAATAAAGTTTATGCACCTGCACTCCCAAAATTTGATCGAACAAAACCACTCTGTTAACCAGTGAAGAAATTTTGCACTCAGATCCGTTCCAGTCCAGCCTGGTTCAGCTTTCCTGGGCACCTCGTAAATCCCTCTAGTCCAAGGGGGTCCAAACTTTTTAGCTTAACTGGGCCACATTGAGACAATACAAGTATTTTTGGGCCGCACGTAATATACCTAACACGAACAGTAACCGCTGAGGAGCAAAACAAATAAAAATTGGGGATGGAGGGATGAACCAATGAGAGAACAGCGCCATGTGTCGGTAGTTTCAGATTGAAGATACTGAATTTATCAAAACTTTACATGAATGGAATTGCTTGGAGACCCTTGCCCTGGGTGAATTTCAGGTCGGCTCTGGCAGCCGTATCGTTGGATCGAAAGCCTTTTTTGTAGCTGTTATTGCCTGTTTCTGTTTCTTGTTAGTGACAAAGCCGTCGACAAGAGGAAAACAAGAGCTTCCGCTAGTTTCTCAGATGCTGTAGCCATGATATTGAATGTCCATTGTAGACAATTTGCACAGACAAACACATATTGAATTTTGTAGGCAGTAGCAATAAACTGAAGTAGTCAAACTGGATGTGTTAAAGGTAATGCACGGTTGGGTAAGATGCGTATGGGATAGTGCATCTCTTCTCGTCTGCATAGAAAACTTGTAGAGACAACGTAAAATAGTGAAATTGTGTAACAGCTTTTGTAACAGTTTACGATTACCGATTTTCAGTTTCTATTCCTGTTCACGATATGGTCATAAGTGACGAAGTACATGCTGAAACTGGGGAGAAAAGAAATCGATCATGCACTTTTCAAAGGAACCATCCCGACGTTTGTTTCAGGCAGTTTAGGGAAACCATGCAAAATCTAATTCTGCATGGCCTAACATGGACTTGAACGACCGCTCTCACAAATGCGAGTAAAGCCACCTACAACTGCACGACCTCACTTAGTCCAAAAAAAAAAAAAAAAAAAAAAAAAAAAACTAGAACTTAGAAGTACTTACACCTAACTAACCTAAGGACAGCACACAACACCCAGTCATCACGAGGCAGAGAAAATCCCTGACCCCGCCGGGAATCACTTAGTCTCTCACGGGTATATTTTGGGTGTTGTTTAAGTCAATTAAAAACTGAATATTCGTTTCAGAGCATTATTTCCTTACTTCTAAGTATTGTATGTACTCTCTTTTGACGCTTCATTTTCGGGACATCGTTTATGAAAATCAATCTGAAGTTGAAGTGGTCCGACTAGGATGAATATGAAGAGTACTGTACGAATGATACGTGCTGCTATGTGATGCTTTATGCTACATCATTTCAATATTTAAAGACATATGTCAGTACCGAAGCCGTATAATCCGTAATTACTTAAAGGATTATATGTGACGCAACCGCTGAGCTCATACGGATACCCACAGTGTATTATCCCCAGCCGCGAGCTGCAGGCTGCACGTTGCAAAGTCCACAAGAGTAATCAGCAAGCAATGGGGGCTGAGAGTAGCGCAATGAACGAACAGCATCTAAAAACCATCTGAATCCTACTTCCAACAGATTTTAGATTCATCTCTTAGGAGCTTCCGGATTAAAACATCTCCCAACAAAATGTTTTGTTGCTACAGTTCTTCAAAATTTTTCACCTTCTATTTTACACCCTGTGTCGGTAATATTGTATCACGTAACGTTTATCAGTAACGCTCAGAAAAAAATGAGTGCAGTGAGATGGAAAACAAAGAGACAATGAAGGCAGTTATAAAGACTGCTAGAAGATCATTGTGACGTCAATGAGCGTTACAGTCTTTATTGAGTTCCTCCGACTTCTCGCCTATGCTTCATTCTAACGGCCACGCCAGCAGATGTCAGTGATTACTTACTTTAGTCTCTTGTTTTAATCATTTTCGCTTCTTTCTCTACTTGTTCTATCAACTTTATATTATTTTATTATCTCCACAAACTTGTTGTTGTGTATGTTATTACCTTTATCTAAAATCACCAAGAGCGACTCAAAATAGTACATCACCTAACCATTTCCTTTTTAAATACTTTTGAATTTAACTTAATTTGTGTTTCTAATTATTACATTTTATCACTGTAATGATTTATATTGGCAAACCCACTATAGACTTTACTTATTGAGCTCTTTATAACTGACGAATATGTGTAGACATACAGTGGCGACATCTAACGGTCTTATGGCACGAACGTGTATTGCGGATACTGTACTGCAATTTGGTAGGAACAGCAGCGCTGTTGAAAATATAACTCCACCGATACTGTGGCCTAGTTTACGCCATAATTTAAATATGGACCATGATGCTAAGCTGATTCTGTGTATAGTTCGTGACGAGGCCACTATGGCTTTAGTATATTAGGACATATCATAAAACAGGTATGCCTCGTCATATTTTAAGCGCATGTTTCCACATCCATGAAAGTAATAATTTTTGTTATAGCATATTTTAATGTTTCAAATTGTAATTTGTCCACTAGATGTATTCATTCCTCATATTTTGCTACAGATCTGAAGATTGCCATTGCTGACCAAAACCTGTACTCTAAGGACCAAACGTTTTGTGAGCACTGAAGAAAATATAAGAAATTTATTCTACATAAAAAATGAATTAATGTAATGTTCAAATGCTCCAACACATATAGCCACACTGGTGTAAAAAAATAACGAAACAGACATGAATAAAACAGCTTAATAAAGGAGAGTAAGGAAAAATGGCTAAAGAGTAGCATGAGATGAAGACATTTCGACCTTCTTGCTTAGCGGAACGCATATGAGATCAGATTAAACACAAAGGCCTTCAATTACTGCGATAATATCGGAGTCGTCCGCTCTAGAAGGATAAGACTAAATATACAGGTAGTCACGTGTTAATAGTAGAGGAACGGGAAAAAAAGGCTTCACAAAAGTAATCATAAGAGCCACCGCGTAGAGAAAGAAATATGATTAGAAAACGAATGCGGAGTAATCGACAGTAATGACCCCTATAAATCACCCTGACAACTTAATGACCAAAGCAGGGTGCAAATTACTGCGAAAGCGGCCGAGTTCGAATGTTAGAAAAGCGTTACCGTCGAGTTCGTAGCTACGCGCGAGAAATGGGTGTGAGAATTCCGCGCAGTACAGCAGCGTGATAAGTCGGCCGAATCGCACTAATAGCAGCCTCAAACAACCAAGGAAGACCAGATATGGGTGTTAAATTATCTGTCGAATTGGAACCGACGTAGCTTGACATGCTAACACTCTGAAAATAGACTGCAGTTCATTAATTCACTACAGAGTAAACCAGAATGCTATACAGCGTGAATCACCTGACGCTTGTATCGCACATATTTCGGAGATGGAAGGCACTATTGATGTACAGTTTTCACATAAATGAACTGTAGGGGAGGGTACCTATTTGCAGCCAATAAAGAGATTTTGAGCCGTTGACGAAAGTGCAGTTTTTTTACAGCAGTTACAATTTTTTAAAAGGTACAGTAAAATCCTAAAATTAGCGTAAATGAGAATTTCAGTGGTCTTTGTTGCAGATAACTAGTGCAAATAGTTGACGAGTTATCGTATTGTGAACGCTGTAAACACCGCTAGCTGTTTGTATCCTCCTATTGCTTAGATTCTAGGCTATTATGTCGGAAGACGATGTAAAAATTCGAGAATCTGCTGAAGAGTAACTTAGTAGCAGACATCCTCGATATAGCGAAGCAGTTTAAAACACTTAAGAACGGCAAGACCTCCGGTCCAGATTGTATACCAGTCAGGTTCCTTTCAAAGTATGCTGATACAAAAGCTTCATACTTAGCAATCAGTACAGCAGCACATTCGTAGAAATATCCGTACCCAAAGACTGGAAAATTGCATAAGTCACACCAATACCCAAGAAGGAAACATGAGTGACCCGCTGAAATACAGATCTATATCGTTAACATCGGTTTGCAGCACGATTTTTGAATGTATACTGCACTCGAACATTATGAAATACTTCGAAGAAAATGATTTATTGACAAATAGCAACAACGATTCAGAAAATATTCTTGTGAGACACAACTAGCTCTTTATTCTCACGAAGTAATGAGTGCTATAGGCAGGTGACGTCATACTGGACCCATGATTTTTGATTTATAGAAGGCTTTTGACACCGTTCCTCACAACCCACTTCTAATTGAACAACATGGCTATGGAGTATCGTCTCAGTTGTGTAACTGAGTTCGTGATTTCCTGTCAGAAAGTCCACAGTTGTAGTAACAGACGGAGAGTCATTGAGTAAAACAGAAGTAATATCTGGCGTTCTCCAAGGAAGTCTGATATGCTATCTGCTGTTCATAATCTACATAAACGATTTAGGAGACCACCATACCCTGAGAACATACTCTGAGCAGCCGTCTAAGATTGTTCGCAGATGATGCTGTCATTTACCGTCTTGTAAAGTCTTCAGATAATCAATATCAATTGCAAAATGATGTAGACTATATATCTATATGGGGTAAAAAATAGCAAATGACTCGAAATAATGAAAAATATGAAGCCATGCACGTGAGTACCAAAAGTAATCCACTAAATTTCAGTTGCAGGATAAATCATACAAATCTAAAGGCTGTAAACTCAATTAAATACTTAAATATTACAGTTAGAATGACTTAAATTGGAACGATCACATAGGTAACGTTGTGAGGAAAGCAAACCAAAGACTGTCATTTCTTAGATAAATACTTAGAAGATGTAACAGGTGTACCTAAGAGACTGCTTCCACTACGCTTGAGCAGACCAGTGTGGCCGTGCAGTTCTAGACGCTTCAGTCTGGAACCGCGTGACCGCTACGGTCGCAGGTTCGAATCCTGCCTCGGGCATGGATGTCTGTGATGTCCTTAGGTTGGTTAGGTTTAAGTAGTTCTAAGTTCTAGGGGACTGATGACCACAGATGTTAAGTCCCACAGTGCTCAGAGCCATTTGAACCATTTGAACCACTACGCTTGTCCACCCTCTTCTGGAGTACTGTTGAGCGGTATCACATAGGATTCTAGGATTGATGGAGATGATCAAAAAACTTCAAAGTCGGCCAGCTCTTTTTTATTACCTCAAAATGAGAGAGTGCCTAGGATTTCGGGTGGCAGTCATTAAAACAAAGACTTTTTCGTTACTGTAGGATGAATTTCAGTCACGTTCTCGCTTCCCGAGCACGGGGTCCCGGGTTCGATTCCCGGCGGGGTCAGGGATTTTTCACCTGCCTCGTGATGACTGGGTGTTTGTGTCGTCTTCATCATCATCATCAATCATCCCCATTACGGTCGGAGGAAGGCAATGGCAAACCACCTCCACTAGGACCTTGCCTAGTATGGCGGCGCGGGTCTCCCGCGTCGCTCCCCTACGCTCGGTAAACGGAGTATGGGACTCATCATCATCATCAACTTTCTCCTTAGAATGTGGAAATATTTTGTCGGCGACCACCTACATAGAAAGAAATGATCATCATAATAAAATAAGATTAATCAGAGCTTGCACGGAAATATTTAATTGTTTGTTTTTCCCGCGCGCTGTTCGAGAGTGGAACGGTAAAGAAGTACCTTAAAGAGAGTAAGATGAACCCTCTGCCAGGCACTTCACTGTAGATGCAGACGGAGTTACGTTTGTTTACATTGCATTTTGTGTACACTGCTACTGTCCTGCCAATTATTGTGTAATAGTGGACATAATAGGACGTACTTGGAATGTGATATTTCCCAATGCGAAAAAAGTGGACATGCTCATGGTTTATGGTGAATGTAGGAAGTATACCGTTCGTTCGTGTACCGTGTAGACCGAAAGATATCCCAAGAGAAGTGGACCTCGTCAAGCAATTACAGATAATACGAAACGATGTGTTACTGCTTCCGGCGCTGCAATTTCAAAAATGGTTCAAATGGCTCTAAGCACTATGGGACTCAACTTCTGAGGTCATAAGTCCCCTGGAACTTAGAACTACTTAAACCTAACTAAGGTCATCACACACATCCATGCCCGATGCAGGATTCGAACCTGCGAGCGTAGCGGTCGAGCGGTTCCAGCCTGTCGCGCCTAGAACCGCTCGGTCACCCCGGCCGGCCTGCAATTTCCGCTGAAATGCTACAACGTGTGCAGCAAATCTCTCATAGCACACTGCAAGCTTGTACTGACGCTGGTGGTGATCATTTTGAACACAGGCTTTGAGGATACATTCGTTGTTTACGTGACCGACCCCAGAGAGCTAAAAAATGGCTGTGAGCACTATGAGACTCAACTGCTGTGATCATCAGTCCCCTAGAACTTAGAACTACTTAACCCTAACTAACCTAAGGACATCACACACATCCATGCCCGAAGCAGGATCCGAACCTGCGACCGTAGCAGTCGCACGGTTCCGGACTGCGCGCCTAGAACCGGGAGACCACCGCGGCCGGCCCCACGATAAAACGTGGAACAAACAACTGCCTTTCTTTCTTTCTCTCTCTCTCTCTCTCTCCTTTTTTTTGTCATTAGTCTTCTGACTGGTTTGATACGGCCTACCACGAATTACTCTCCTCTCTTCTCTTTCACGTCGGAGCAGTACTTGCAACCTACATCCTCAGTTTTGTGTTGGGTGTATCCCAGTCTCTGTCTTTCTCTTCAATTTTTACCTTCTACAGCTTCCTCTCGTACCGTGGAAGTTATTCCTTGATGTCTTAACTGATGTCCTATCATCCTGTCCCTTCTTCTTGTCAGTGTCTTCCATATATTTTTTTGCTCATCAATTCTGCGGGAAACCTCCTCATTCCTTACTTTATCACTCCATCCAATTTTCAGCATTCTTCTGTAACACAATATCTCAAATGCTTCGAGTCTCCTTTTTTCGCTACCATACATGCTGTGCTCCAAAAGTACATTCTCAGAAATGTCTTCTTCTAGTAGACTTGTCTTGTCCATGAATGCCCTTGTTGCCAGTGTTAGCCTGCTTTCGGTGTCGTTCTTGCTCCGTGCGTCATGGATTATTTTGCTGCGTAGGTAATAGAATTCATTAACATCAACTGCTTCGCGATCACCAATCCTGATGTTTACTTTCTCAGCGTCCCAATTTCTGTTACTTTTCATTACTTTCGTCTTTCTTCGATTTACTCCAATTCCATATTCGGTACTCATTAGACCATTCCACTCAGCAGGTCCTATAATTCTTCCTCACTTTCGCTGAGTATAGGAATGCCATCAGCGAATCTTATCATTGAAATCCTTTCACCTAGAATTTTAATTCCACTATTGAACCTTTCTTTTATTTAAGTCATCGCTCCTTTGATGAACAGGTTAACAGTAATAGCGAAACACTAAATCTCTTACACCCGCTGTAGTTCGAGCACTTCGTACTTGGTTTTCCACTCTAATTACTCCGTCTTAGTTCTTGTACTGTTGTGTTTTGCCCTGTTTTTTTCTCAGAATTACGAACATGTTACACCATTTGACATTGTCGAATGCTTTTACCAGGTCGACAAATCCTGATAACGTGTTTTGATTTTCCTTTAGTCTCGCTTCCATTTTCAGTCGCTATGTCAGAAATGCCCCTCGGTGTCTTCATCTTTCCTGAAGCCAAACATCGTCATCTAACATATCCTCAGTTTTCTTTTCTATTCGTCTGTATATTATACTTGTGAGCTGTTACACTGATTGTGCGATATTTTTTGCACTGGTCGGTTCTTGCAATCTTAGGAACTGTGTGGATGATGTTTCCCCGAAAATCTGATGATATATAGCCAGACACACACATTGTACGCCCCATTGTGAATAATCGTTTTGCTTACGCTTCCCCCAATGATTTTAGAAATTGTGATGGAATGTTATCTATCACTTCTGCCTTATTTGATCTTAAGTCTTCCAACGCTCTTTTAAATTATGATTCTAATACTGGATCCCTTGTTTCTTCGCTATCGACTCCTATCTCTTCTTCAATCACATCAGATGAATTTTCTCTCTCGTGGAGGCCTTCAATGCACTCCGCTCTCTCCTCTGCATTTAACAGTGGAATTCCCACTGCACATGTAATGTTACCACCCTTGCTTTAAATGTAACCGAATGTTGTTTTGACTTTTCTACTTTCTGAGTCAGCCCTTCCGACCTTCATTTCATTTTTCGATTTCTTCACATTTTTCAAGCAGCCATTTCACATTAGCTTGCCTGCACTTCCTATTTATTTCATTCCTAAGTGACGTATTCCGGTATTCCTGAATTTCCTTGAACATTTATGTATGTGCTTCTTTCATCGATCAACTTCTTCTGTTACCACCCTCGGTTTCTTCGCAGTTATCTTCGGTATTTACAATGTTCAAAGTACGATTTCTCGTAAACTGCTTGCACTAGACGCCTGCAGCAAACACCACTGAATTTCTAATTTAGTCTACTTAACTGTGGTTTTGTCAATAAGCATTGTTCCATTAAAATATTTTACCTTTTGTAAATAAACACACATTTAAAACTCTTAACACTATGTGTGCGGGCTACAAAGGCGGGCCTCTGCTAATCAATGGAATCTGTGAAATACGCATATCGATGGCGCCTTGCGTTATCGAAATATATGCGGTGCAAGTTTCAGCTGATTCACCCTGTCATCCATAAACATGCCGTAGTTGTTCAGGAACACGATGTTCATGAATGGCTGCAAATGGTCTCTAAGTAGCCGAGCATAAAAATTTCCTGCCGCTGATCGGTTCAGTTGGTTCAGAGTACCTAACCCATTCCATGTAAACACAGCCCATACCATTATGGAGCCACTACAAGCTTACACAGTGCCTTGTTGAGTACTGATTGACAGGGTTATCCTGAGGGACCTTGTGCGAAATTCTGCGTATTATATCATCAAAATCCCAACATGGTTTCAGGTTCTTGCCCGTAATGTTGCAAACGTTCTCAAATGGGGACATATCCAGTGGCGACGTTGCTAGTCAAGGTTGAATACGTGCACGGGTATTATATTGCTGAAATGTAAGCTCAAGATGGCTTGCCATGATGAGCAACATAGCGGGATGTAGAATATGGTCGAAGTGTCGCTGTGGTGCATGGGTGCTGAGGATGGCAACCAAAAGGGTCCTCGTGT
This sequence comes from Schistocerca gregaria, assembly GCF_023897955.1. Classification (NCBI taxonomy): domain Eukaryota; kingdom Metazoa; phylum Arthropoda; class Insecta; order Orthoptera; family Acrididae; genus Schistocerca; species Schistocerca gregaria. The sequence continues at coordinate 585,410,837 of NC_064921.1, forward strand.
GAAAAGAAAGGCCACACCAGATCATTACTCTCGGTTGTCGGGCCATATGGCCTGAGACTGTCACGGTGGTATCGTACCATCTATCGATTTCCTTTTTTTCCCTTAGAGTGTATAATACATCTAGCCAAAGGACATTATTCATAAAATCCACAGAGGTTTTGGTTTGTACCTGACACATTGTAAGTTTCCTCTAAAATATTTGCGAAATTACACATTCTCAATACACGAAAAGGTAATGTATCACTTATAACGCAGGAGAGGATGATGAGCTTGAAACTACAACACGACGAATTGAAAATAAATTATTTGATTCTATACTTAGTTTCCGTTTCAAGAAAAGGTAGAGCCGCGCGGGATTAGCCGATCGGTCTTGGGCGCTGCAGTCATGGACTGTGCGGCTGGTCCCGGCGGAGGTTCGAGTCCTCCCTCGGGCATGGGTGTGTGTGTGTGTTTGTCCTTAGGATAATTTAGGTTAAGTAGTGTGTAAGCTTAGGAACTGATGACCTTAACAGTTAAGTCCCATAAGATTTCACACACATTTGAACATTTGAACAAGGTAGCAGACTGAAAATTCGTTTCACCTATCGGTAGGATATTACTGCAGTTCTGTACGCGGGATGATCGCTCGTTAACTGTGCAAATATTTAGAAGTCGCGACTGAAATAATCTATACGTCATCTATTAGACATCATGGCAAGTAAATGAAAAGATCTCGTCCATAATTTTCAACACTGCAGGAACTGCGAACCAGTTTCCGTCGACATCAGGTAAGGCCAGAAAAAGAAATGACCGCACTACCTCCCATACCGAAACCTAGGAACGGAATCCAGACTATATCGCCTCGCGGTCCCACACCCTCAAAAGTTTCCCATTGGCTGATGGCCCAACAGGCCTTCAAAGGTACGATATCCGTCAGTAATGGTCGTAACACAAACATACCAAGAATAACAAAGATGAGCTTCCGACTTAAGAAAAGCGAAAATATTATGACCAAAACATTAAAGTGCAAATGAACAGGCAAATTTCAACTTTGCTGTTGGCAATCATATGATGGATTTGAGTGGATCCTATGGATAGAGCGAAAGGAAAGGTAACTGCCGAGGATTATGATACCATTCGTAGTGCAGATCGACACACGTTTCCATACACCAAGATGCACTCACTCACTTGGTTAAATATGTCCATGAGAGATTTTGTGAGCTTTAAAACATACGTCTACCTTCCCGACGATTGGTACCAGGTCATTGCCGACAGTACTAGATGGGTAACCAATGACCCATTTGTAGTAAACCAAACACCTTCATCTCGTAAAAGCGACACTTGTTAATATCGCCCCAACTTACTATCGACTTTAATGTTTTCAGTGAATGAAGAGTTTGTTAAGAGGTTTGTAAAGTTTACTTACATTTTTTATGTTAAAATGTTGTAGATATGTGACACCTAATGCTCGAGGAAAGCTGTGTCCTGTCAAATCAGCGAGTCTGCAACGCTCAGCCGACTGCTGAATCGTGGTGAGCTGCAAAGATGAGAGCTACGGAGCAGATGACCACTAGAAACCTTTGCCGGCGACTGCTGAGAAAAAAAAAAAACTTTTCTTAAAGAGAGAATTACCGTGATATGTTTGTTCGCAGAGAACAGTTCATGGCTTATCCTTTTAGAATTTGAGTATCCGAGAATTGTTCGAGTAGTAAGCTTCGAGATTGAATATCTCTTGTATGATAAGATCGGCTCACACGTACGATACGTGAATTAGTGTATAACGGGAATAGAATTCAACTGTGATTAAAGCAGTTCTAAGTCGTTTGGATATGCATTTTGCGAAGATTATCGGCTTGAGTAGAAAGTGATTATTTCGCCGATTTTGGTAGAGTGTAGGCTCGCCAGTTATAGGAAAAGCTCCGATTTATTGAAGCATGAGATTAATTTCTCCTATTTTTTTATTAATGGTTCGTTGTGCTCCTTAACAGCCTCACCTTGGTAGGCAAACCGCGTTTCAATATTTTTGGGAGATTTTTCCGTTGGATTGTGTATGTGAAGAGGCGCGTTCACGCGAACTCGTCTAATTGTTTTGTGGTTGAGGATTAAATCACGCACTAAGGGATAGTAGCGTTGCATGGCGTTTTTGTGGCTGTACAGGTACATGCAAGCACTAATTAAATTAGCGATATTTGGTTAGTATTTGTTGTGTGACTTCGGAGTGAGCGTCGTAATATAGTGAATACCTGAAGTCTCGTTGGAAGCACTGAATGTGAGTCTATATTAAAGAGAACAGGCGTCCTACGTAATAGATATTTATTGAGGAACAGTCGGAAGTTTATTGAGAATTTGATAGCTTTTCCCCTTGTCCCTAAACGACAAATCAAGAACCATTTATTAGAAAAAATGCTGATTCTCTCTAAAAGAGGTCATCGAGTGCTGTGTTTTGAGTTTTAAATATCAGTGGCTCGCGGAAGTCAACACCTGAAGTAGCTGAGCTTTGTTTAGTTATTTAAAATTCATGTAGTTGAAAAGTGGCTTCGACACTCAGGTATTTTTGTTTTAGTTTCTTTACTACTGTGATGTAGCTCAACACGGCACAAATAGTGAAAATTCTAGATGCCTCGAGCTAGCGATGAATGCTTGCGTTAGATACGTGTGCAATATTCGGTTGTATGATCATATCAGTCCTTCATACTCCCAGCTAGGTTGGATACGCCCACATAAGGCACGCGATCTCCACACGATGTGCTTACTTCATCGATTTCTTAGCCACTGGTGCCCTCAATACTTATCTTCTCACATCAAACACCTATCATCATCCCACAATCGCAATACCAGATCGGATACGTCTAGCATCTTTACATAACACAAAATCTTTCTCCGTGTCATTCTCCATCTCAGCCATACGACTATGGAACGCGCTCCCCTGTGATCTGCGTCTTATCCAGAACTACTCAACATTCAAGAGGGAACTCAAAACTTACATATTAGGGACGGTATAGCCACCATTGTTGTGCCCCTTATCTCTTTCTTTCTCCTCTCCATCACAGCTTCGAATTTTACCATTCTATTTCTCTTCCTCTAACCTATCTACCTATTATATATCTCTTTTTACCCCATTCTATCGTCTTATGTCTCTGCTCGATGGTAATAACTCACAAGCTGCAAGAACATAACGAGAAAATTTCCAACTAACAATAGGACTGACATTCACAAAAGAAAAGTGTGTTTATTTTCATGTACATAGTCATTACTATTATTATTATTATTATTATTATCATCATTATTATTCTTGATTGTTGTAATTATTTTTCTATTGTTATAGTTATCATTGTACTACTGTTATAATCTCTATTTTTTCCTTAACATCAATACTGCATAATACGTTATATGTCCTTAATGTTCTGTAGAAACTATAACTCGTTCAATCTGAGTATGCCTGGTTAGGTGTAGGAGAGGGCCTGAAGGCTCTAATCTTGCCAGGTAAAATAAATGCATAACTAAATAAATAAATATTATATTTTCTGTTAGTGGGGTTTTGAATAGAGAATCAATACTCGTAAAGTAAAACGCTGACTTGTATCTGTTTCAAACAAATTAATGGATGGAAATACAGAGTTAACTGATTTAAACTGGAAAAGTCAGTACCCGACTTGTCCTTTATCCATAACTATTACAAGAAAAATATTCAAAAGTTTATGTAAAAGCAGACTAGTATCTTGAATATATCTTTTCGTATCTATGTAAATCCAAAGGCCAATAAAGAAAGAGACTGGCGTATTGGTAAAAGTAAAGTTCAAAGAAATCAAAACCCGAAAGAGAAGAAACAGACTTTTCAGTTAATAACTTGCAACGAAAAGAAATATAATTAATCTTTATTTAGACAGGGAAAACAAGTTTTCATTTCATTGAAAAGTGATTGATTATAAATGAAAAGTTATTCCATTTAATTCTGATAGGTTGAGACTGACGAAATAGTTTATTACGATAAAATTTCAATACAGACAAGGATAGTGTTGTAGTAAGGCGCTACTTACAAAGGTTATCGTTGATTGACAACAAACAATATTAAATTATATCTTTGCCTTACGAACGTATTCTCCAATTTACGTAAAAGTTAATAGCGTTCACACTGATTGGTTGTATATATGATTATTCATTGAGGCTTTAAAAGAGGAGCAACTGTGAGAGGTAAAGAATCTATCTTACGTACTGATTATTTTTTTTTTACGAAAGGTGTTGTTTCTGATACCTACATTGTTGAGAAAGTGTTTAGTTGTGTTGTCAGAGTACACAGAGGAAGCTTCGCTGTACGTTGTTGTTACTGGTAAAGTAAATACATCATTTCTTTCTCGCCGTAGACACTCGCATTTAGTGTTTTTCTGCTGATTGAGACTAGCTTCGGTAATAGTTTATCTTTCGAACCTAGTGAACTCCGGTAGTCAGATGCGTTGTTGTAATTAATATTCAGATAGCTACTCCTGACCCCATCCCACGAAAATTGTTAGTGAAGTCGTATCGAGCTTTTGAGTGATTTACAGAGTGAGAAGCTGAATAACAAATATTACGTGAAGTCGTCGTTTTAGTATTGACGGTTATTTCAAGTCACACAGGTTACGTCATTGAGCGTAGGCAAGGTCTTGTCAGTACAACTTATTGCAGTATTACGAGAGTGAGCTACAGTGTCTGATTTTTCCCTACGTATTACAGTGCTGTTAGAGCTTGCTCATACAGCATATCTCCTACGAGTCAGTGGTATCTGAACGGTGGCGCAGTACATATTACTGCCACTCAGCCTCTTTCGAGGAAATGGAACACTTTTGAGGCTTAACGCTAGCAATAACAAAATATTTAAAATATCTTGCATTACCGAAGGAGGGAGAGGGTACTCTATGCCCACGCTTAAAAAATTAAAAAGAAAAATTTATTTCACTTTTGTTGAATTATATTAACAACATACTTTTTAAAGAGGTACTGATGTTCCAGAACCTCAAAATATCTTTTTTCACACACTTATCAATATCGACACAAGTTCAATAACGTGTAATATCGACTTAACAAAGAAATTAAAAACACAGATTTCGTTCGTTGTAGATTTTTACTCCCAACATACTTTTCAAAGAGGTAAGGCACTGAACCTGGAAATTATGACTGAAATATATTGATGAATGCGACATGTACTACTGAGACTTTAATTTTTGGGTTAATTGTAACCGAAAAACTCAAAAATATGTGAAATCTACTAGAAGAATTCATTAAAAACAATAAACATTTCCTTTCAAAATTTTAAAAGGTAAATTAAGTGTTTACAATATCTTCACAAGGTGAACATGAAGTATTGAAGTATCACCCCCCCCCCCCCCCCTTTGTATTGCGAGGGCTGAGGGAATTCAGGCTGTTTCGAATGTACAACATTGGTACACATCACATTAAGCTGGTGTTCATACTATTTATCTCCCCGCGTGATCGGCCGTCCACTTACTCCTCAGTGTAAAGAACGCTGTTCCCTACTGAACTGTAAAGTGGCAATGGACCACGGACTTCGTCGAATCTTGGACAGGCGGCAAGAGGGCTGCAGTTAGTTGACACCATTTCCGAGTAAATTTATATTACAGTTGTGTGATTTAGGCCGTAGTCCATTTTAACGCTCCGTAAGGGGCAGCCGTGCGCGCTGAGGATATACGAGTAGTCTGAAACTTTTACTGGCCATCCGTAGTTTACGTTTGCGTGAGGTGACTCCCTGTGCCTTTCGGGTCAGCACCTCGCAGTTGACAAATTTTAAGAAGAAGCGTAGGCAGCCCCATCCATTTTTGTGCTAATTTTGATCTTGATAAAGTTTCACTCGACGTCATCTGGTCAAAAATAGATGTGGTTGTTGTATAATACTCATAGCTGCCGTATAGTTCAAGAACTGTAACTTTAATACAAATGTAAAATTTCATCCATGAGCCACCGCAACGAATTTAAAATTTTCAGATGCACATGGAATTTTACATACGAAACTCATTATGGCGACATCGCCGAAACTTTCTTGCAATACTTTTTTGAAGCTTATAATTTTTCTTAGTAACAGTGAATATAGAAACCGAGCGAAGAACCTTTAAGCTCTTTATCACTTACATCTATCAATTCGAATGGTATTCGTAAACTAAAGGTAAAAATCGCATACATATTTACGAATGATTAAAATTCCTCGTACTTGGTATCTGTATACCTTTATTTACTGTTCTACGTATTAAAATTCCCCTTACTTGGTATCTGTATACCTTTATTTGCTGTTCTGCGTAATAATTGTGTGTCTGAGGACGAGAGTTTAGTTGCTCTGCCCGGTCAACTGTTTTATCAATTCTTGCCTGCAACTGTTTGATTAGGAACAGTTCTTGACACTTGTCTTTTAAGTTCACTGAATGCGATTGCGTATCACCCGAAAACCATTTTACAATTTTAGGACAATTTCATCAGAATTTCACATTCATATTATGAATGTGAATACTGGCATTTGTTTCAACCTTACATCCCACACGATTCAAATGGAATCACTGTGTGACAGTATGCGCGTCAGTTTAAGGCAGTCGGTACCTAAACACAGCCGAAAATGATAGTCTCATTCCCTACTAAACTTTCGCAAAATAAGACACGGTGATCTTGATGACTTTAGTGCAAATTACTAAGAGACTGAAACGGGAGAAGCGTTCACTGCTGGCCAAAACTGAAATAAATAACAATAAATACTACAAACTATTACGGTCACCAGGCCACTTATGACAATTGCACTGCATAAGTAATTAGTTATCCCAACAAAATTTCTCGTATTTTAGACACACATGTGCATTTGCCACTGCGTAAAAGTGGCGATAATAAGATGACATTGTTCCTGTTAAGTTGCTCTGATTTTAAGAAAAGACTTCCCTCCAAGTTCTGAAAAATCCAAGCACTACAACTTGTATTGCAATTGCTGTGAGTCAAACAGTAAGCGCATGGCAATGCAAACGCGTCACAGCACAATAACCCTCCCCTTTACAGGACCAGACTGCCTAATGTGACCAAAACTAATGAAATAGCTTAAGAGTAGCTTATGGAAAAATATTGCACTCAGCATGATGATTCAACACCGGAATACTGCATGTCCTACCACCACAAGATCAGTTAAATCACAGATCTTAAAATAAGTTAAAAACGTGTGGAATAATTGCAGCTAGAATAATTAATAGCAAATTAAGCAATCAAAGTCAGGCAGCTGTAGCCTTCCGAGACCCAAGCAGCAACAGGAAGTAAACGATTTTGAGACTTTTACGAGTTCCTAATGAAGAGCGAATTTTATAACATTATCTGTGTGCTTTAATAGTTTAGTTTCTTGAGTTTCTAGCCGCAGTTCTCACGTTTTCGTTTGCGTCGGAAAGTAAACCGATTTCGTGACATATTACAAGTTCTTAAACAGGGGCGAATTATTTAATATCACCTGAGTGCTTCAGTAGTTAGATTATTGAATCTCTGCGTATTAATCTAATTTATTAGACACAGTTCCTGCGTTTTCGTCATGGTCTACAGCAAGTTGGGCAGAACGTGCCTATAGTCCGTTTATCGGCATAGTTTAGTTTTACACGGTCTTTAGTATGGACAGGAACTGTGATTGTTGTGTGCGGATGTGAGCCGAGTTGGTGACACTTCGCTCTCAGCTTCAGGCTGTGGTGGCTTCTATTACACAGCTTGAGGCTGCAGTGGATGGGCACCACTGTTGTGGGCCGGCCGTAGGAATCCAACGGGCGTCCAGTACGTCCGAGTCCTCCGATCGGTCCTCACCGGTGGCCAACCCAGTTACCGCTCGCACTGAGGTTGACCCCTCACCTGTGGTAGGGTGGGAGATCGCTCCACTGCGTAGCAGGCGGCGAAAGACTTTCCAGGCGGCCACACATAAGGCCTCCCCGGTTTGTCTGACAAACAGGTTCCAGGTGCTGTCCCTGACTCTTTCGCTGAGCCAGATGCTGTCGCCTGTCCTGTTTCAGAGGAAACCTCTCAGCCTGCAAGATCCGGACACTCACAGAGGGTGGGATTATTGGTAGTTGGAAGCTCCAACGTTAGGCGCGTTATGGGGCCCCTTAGTGGCATGGCTGCCAAGAAGGGAAAGAAAACCAATGTGCACTCCTTGTACATACCAGGTGGATTCATTCCAGATGTGGAACGGATCCTCCCGGACGCCATGAAGAGTACAGGGTACAGCTATCTGCAGGTGGTTCCTCACGTCGGTACCAATGATGTGTTACTTTGGATCAGAAGAGATTCTGTCTGGTGTCGAGCGGCTAACAGAAATGGTAAAGGCTATCAGTGTTGCCCTCAAGATGAAAGAAGAGCTGACGATTTGCAGCATAGTCGACAGGAGCAATTGCGGACTTCTGGTACAGAGCCGAGTGGAGGGTCTGAATCAGAGGCTCAGACGATTCTACGGCCGTCTAGGCTGCAGATTCCTCGACTTGCGCCAAAGAGTGGTTGAGTTTCGGGTTCCGCTGAATAGATAAGGTGTCCTCTAAACGCAGGAGACGGATACACGGGCAGCAAGGACTGTGTGTCGTGGACTGGGCTGTTTTCGGGAAAACACAAATGGTTCAAATGGCTCTGAGCACTACGGGACTTAACATCTGTGGTCATCAGTCCCCTAGAACTACTTAAACCTAACTAACCTAAGGACATCACACACATCCATGCCCGAGGCAGGATTCGAACCTGCGACCGTAACGGTCACTCGGTTCCAGACTGACGCGCCTAGAACCGCACGGCCACACCGGCCGTCGGGAAAACACAAGAAGGGCTTCAGTCACAAAGGGTGCAGCCCGAACACAGGAAGAACGTAGGTACAGGATCCATCAGTATAACAGTTGTAAATTGTCGTAACTGTGTTGAGAAAGTACCAGAGCTCCAAGCGCTAATAGAAAGCACTGATGTTCAAATCGTTATAGGCACCGAAAGCTGGCTAAAGCGGGAGATAAGCTCAGCCGAAATTTGTACGAAGAACCTAACGGTGTTCTGAAAGGATAAGCTAAACACGGTTGGCGTTGGCGTGTTTGTTGTTGTTAGAAATAGATTATCTTGCCGCGAAATTGAAGCAGATAACTCCTGTGAGTTATAATGGGCACAGGTCATTGTTGAGAACAGGAATAAAATAATTGGATACTTTTACCGACTTTCCAATTCAGATGATACAGTTCCTGAAAGGTTCAAAGAAAGTCTGATTTCAAACACGTATCCGATTCATATAACTGTAGTTGGTGGTGACTTTAATTTACCCTCAATATGTTGTCGAAAATACACATTTAATTCCGGAGGTATGCATAAAACAACATTGGAACGTATTCTCTGAAAATTATTTCATGAGCCCACGCGAATAGCAAACGGTTGTGAAAACTCACTTGACCTCTTAGCAACAAATAATCCTGAGTTAACAACAAGCATCAAAACGGATGCAGGAATTAGTGAACACAGGATTGTCGTGGCGAGACCGAAAACTGTAGCTCCCAAAATTCTCCAAAAATAAACGAAAAATATACCTATTCAAAAAGGTATATAAAAATTCACCTGACGCCTTCCTGAGAGGCAGTCTCCACTCCTTCCAAATTAATGATTTAAGTGTAGACCAGATGTGGCTTGAATTCAAAGGAATAGAATCGGCAGCAATTGAGAGAATTATACCAAATAAATTAACAAACGAGGTAGCCGACCTCCTTGGTACACAAAACGCGTCAGAACACTGTTGCGGAAACAACGAAACAAACATGCCAAACTTAAACGGACGCAAAATCCCCATCATTCGCGATCTCTTACAGAAGCTCGAAATTTAGCACGGACTTCAATGCGAGATGCTTATACGGGTTTCCACAACGGGACTTTGTCTCGAAAATTGGTCGTATGTGAAGTATGTTAGCGTCGAGAACCAATCAATGCCTTCTCTTCGCGTTAGCAATAGAGATACTATCGATGACAATGCTGCCGAAACGGAGTTACTGAACACAGCCTTCCGAAATGGCTTCACAAAAGAATACGAAGTAAATATTCCAGATTTCGAATCAAGACCAGCTCACAACATGAGTAAAGTAGAAGTAAACATCCTCGGAGTAGTGAAGCAACGTAAATCACTTAATGAAAGCAAGTCTTCTAGTCCAGACTGTACACCAGTTTGGTTCTCTCCAGAGTATGCTGATTGCTTAGTTCCATACTTAACAATCATATACTACTGTTCTCTCGACGAAAGATCCGTATCCAGTTGCACAGGTCACACCAATATTCAAGAAAGCTAGTAGGAATAATAGACTTATTTCAGACCCATATCATTAACGTCGATATGCAGTAGGGTTATGGGACATATATTGTGTTCGAACATTATGAACTACCTGGAAGAAAACGGTCTATCTATTGACATCAACCTACATAGGGAGAAACGATCACCATGATAAAATAAGGGAAGTCAGAGCTCGTACGGAAGGATATAGGTATTCGTTCTCTCCGCGCGCTATACGAGATTGGAATAATAGAGAACTCTGAAGGTGGTTCGATGAACCCTGTGCCAAGCACTTAAATGTGATTTGCAGAGTATCCATGTAGATGTAGATGTATAAAGTATTTTAGTGGCAGTGATTACCTTCTGATTTTGAGGGTTTTTGTAAATATTCTAATTGTTATGGTAGTTTAATGTGCAAGAATGCCAGTTTTGAATTACTATTACAAAGAAATTGATCGATGTAGTTTGTTGATAATTTGGAAGTCATTTTATTAGCCCGCTGCCACTCGGTTGTAATTGGAAATGTGTACAGGCTCTTATTCCAAGTAATAATCAGAATAATGACGAGCACTGACTACAAAATTTACAATTACGGTAACAGACTATATTATTATTACTCAACCATCCCATACCCATGCACTAAATAGTCAAAACAATGATTATAAGGTAGTTCCACCAATTGACTGTCCAAGCTTTTTTATTTTATATTAGTGCCATAATGTCAGCCCTTATCGATTATCAAGTACAACACTGAAGAATAAAATAGTGCAAATGCTTAGATAGTGACCGGTACCAAAATTTATCATCAGTATGACATTTAAATTCCAGATTAAAAACTATCGAAATAATATTATTTACATATCGGATGTAGTTAAACTTTGGTAGATAAAGTCATCGTCAATAAGTCATCGTAAATAAGTATAAAGTCACAGAAATTTATTGATGACAGGTAGCTAAACACCTCCTCGGGCAATAGAATAATTGAGCCACAGATGGAACAACAGCGTAGTACGCAAATGGAACATGTATAATCTCACATTTAATGTGTTTTAAATCAGTAGCTCTTTTGAATTTGTTTACTTAGCCATATTTTCTTTGACATACCATTAATACCCGGTTTGCTGGTTCTATAGTAGACTATGGTTTTAGCTGGCTGAAATCCGGAACAGTTCTGTTGGTTCTGCATTTTTGGTGAACCTACTACATTCGACAGTTTTTACAAGTTTGATCTTCGTACACTGAAATCGAGTGCTTGACTAGGCAGGATGCTAATAATCTGTACATACTTTTGGATCACATTCATAACTGTGGCGTGTGGCGACGATCGTTTTCAACAGTTTACCGATCTTCCGTTATCGTCTCTTCGGACTAGCGGACACGGCGGGTAGTGAGGCTGCCTCGTACTACTTCTACAGGGCACCTGGCCCTTCAACACTTGGGAATACACTCCTGGAAATTGAAATAAGAACACCGTGAAGTCATTGTCCCAGGAAGGGGAAACTTTATTGACACATTCCTGGGGTCAGATAAATCACATGATCACACTGACAGAACCACAGGCTCATAGACACAGGCAACGGAGCATGCACAATGTCGGCACTAGTACAGTGTATATCCACCTTTCGCAGCAATGCAGGCTGCTATTCTCCCATGGAGACGATCGTAGAGATGCTGGATGTAGTCCTGTGGAACGGCTTGCCATGCCATTTCCACCTGGCGCCTCAGTTGGACCAGCGTTCGTGCTGGACGTGCAGACTGCGTGAGACGACGCTTCATCCAGTCCCAAACATGCTCAATGGGGGACAGATCCGGAGATCTTGCTGGCCAGGGTAGTTGACTTACACCTTCTAGAGCATGTTGGGCGGCACGGGATACATGCGGACGTGCATTCTCCTGTTGGAACAGCAAGTTCCCTTGCCGGTCTAGGAATGGTAGAACGATGGGTTCGATGACGGTTTGGATGTACCGTGCACTATTCAGTGTCCCCTCGACGATCACCAGAGGTGTACGGCCAGTGTAGGAGATCGCTCCCCACACCATGATGCCGGGTGTTGGCCCTGTGTGCCTCGGTCGTATGCAGTCCTGATTGTGGCGCTCACCTGCACGGCGCCAAACACGCATACGACCATCATTGGCACCAAGGCAGAAGCGACTCTCTTCGCTGAAGACGACACGTCTCCATTCGTCCCTCCATTCACGCCTGTCGCGACACCACTGGAGGCGGGCTGCACGATGTTGGGGCGTGAGCAGAAGACGGCCTAACGGTGTGCGGGACAGTAGCCCAGCTTCATGGAGACGGTTGCGAATGGTCCTCGCCGGTACCCCAGGAGCAACAGTGTCCCTAATTTGCGGGAAGTGGCGGTGCGGTCCCCTACGGCACTGCGTAGGATCCTACGGTCTTGGCGTGCATCCGTGCGTCGATGCGGTCCGGTCACAGGTCGACGGGCACGTGCACCTTCCACCGACCACTGGCGACAACATCGATGTACTGTGGAGACCTCACGCCCCACGTGTTGAGCAATTCGGCGGTACGTCCACCCGGCCTCCCGCATGCCCACTATACGCCCTCGCTCAAAGTCCGTCAACTGCACATACGGTTCACGTCCACGCTGTCGCGGCATGCTACCAGTGTTAAAGACTGCGATGGGGCTCCGTATGCCACGGCAAACTGGCTGACACTGACGGCGGCGGTGCACAAATGCCGCGCAGCTAGCGCCATTCGACGGCCAACACTGCGGTTCCTGGTGTGTCCGCTGTGCCGTGCGTGTGATCATTGCTTGTACAGCCCTCTCGCAGTGTCCGGAGCAAGTATGGTGGGTCTGACACACCGGTGTCAATGTGTTCTTTTTTCTCTTTCCAGGAGTGTATTTATAACGAGAATGCGAATAGTCTGATTAGAAAATACCAGGGACCCCCTCTCCCCGTCTCCAACCCATGATTCCTAAAAGACACGAACTACTATGTGTAAAATCTTCAACAGTCTGGTCAGTTTAGAAATGACTGTGTTAAACGTTTGACGTTAAGCTTGTAAAATCTTTATGATTGAAAGCGTAAAACCCTAATTATGTTTGATTTATCAGGTTCGCACTATTCATCCATAGAGTAATGAAAATCCAAATGCAAAATTTGGGCTTACAACGAAAAAGTAGTAAGCAGTAAATTTTTATTCCAATCATAATTTCGTGGTGGGTGTCAGCTAAAAGACTTTGGAAAAGATTTTTAATTAGGTCTAAAGTTATTTGGTAGTCGCTAATTGTTCTCATTCACAAATACAATACACACCATGAGTTATACTGCCTGAAGACTTACGTACGATTTCTAACATTAATACTTGACTTATTGTCATAAAACCTCAACGCAAAGTTATACCTCCAAATGATAGCATTTTGTATTTTTATTTTCGGTCAATAATTGCATGCAAATCAAATTTTTATTAGTGCTGAAGGCCGTTAGATAGACAATTGGCAAATAGGACCGGGTAATCGCTTCAGCCGTTTAGTGATACAGATTGCGGTGCGCCTCACACGTAGTGACGAGTCCTAGCCCGTATGTCTCCAGCCCATTCTGACAACAGCAGAGCACTCGAGTGGCTCTCGGACAGACATCTGTTCCATGCTAGAGGAACTCTGGAAGACCACCCATTCCTAACAGTAGTGCTTTACTATCATGTGCCCCTAGAGGTCCCTGTGTACAGATAAATTTATAGATTTTTCGATATTCAGTTTTTACAATAGTCACTTAACAACATTATTTTCTTACAATATATGCTATACGTAAATGGAAACTGTGGATTGCCACGCAGATCAATGGAAAAAATAAACCGGCAGTGGTGGCCGAGCGGTTCTAGGCGCTACAGTCTGGAACCGCGCGACTGCTACGGTCGCAGGTTCGAATCTTGCCTCGGGCATGGATGTGTGTGATGTCCTTAGGTTAGTTAGGTTTAAGTAGTTCTCAGTTCTAGGGGACTGATGACCTCAGATGTTAAGTCCCATAGTGCTCAGAGCCATCTGAACATTTTTTTTTTTTTTAAATAAACGAAACTTCCAGCTTCATTTGATTTGTGGCTTTAATTTGTGAATAAAACGAGGCATCTGTTACCACTGCAGCTTTGCCTTAGTTTGACAAGGAAGTGAGTTATTCTCTACATACAGCTGTTACGACTGACGCACTTCTCTAGAAAAATGTAGTCTGGATACCTTTGGAATTATTCGTGAGCCACACTACTCCGGTTCTTCTTGGGAGATATTTACTCCTTACGCTGCTGAAAGGTCATGCCATCTTTGTAATGTGATTCCAACTGTTCCCCAGAATCATTCATGAAGTAGCTACGCCAGAAGAATTTCACCTCTTACAATCGAATTGTGTTGTTTCATGATAATCACCTGGCACTTTTCCCCTACCAGGTAGTGGTCTGACTGATTTAACAGCAGTCTTCAAATTCTACCCTAAACTGATGACCGCTTAATAGAACATGTCAATTCCTCGGTAATCTGTGTTGATGTTCCACGACTGTGTCCTTTGGTTCGAGGATCTCATTACAGACGGCATGCAAATTCTCAACCATCCGTCCGTCGTTGGGAAGGACGGATGTAATATTCGCTTTTCTGCGCAGTATTGTACAACCAAGACATGTTCCTTGGGTCAGAAAATGTGCTTGTTTTTAAGGATTGTGTCTAGACGTCTGAAGCGATAGAAGTGCGCCGACAATGGTAAGTCATACCATAAAGCAGGACACAGCAGCGGCACCAAGTCATCATTTCAGACGAGTCCCAGTTCTTTGTAGAGCATCACATTGGGCGTCTCGGTGATTGGAGGCTCCAACAATAACAGACGTTGCTGCATAGCATTCGTCATCGTCAAAATGGGCTCAATATGTGGCGCGATGGAGTAGGGCTCTGTTGGGTACACAACACGATCACCATCGGTTCATGTAGCCGGTAATTTGGGCAGCAGCCGAGGTCTCCATGTGATTATCTGTCTCCATGTGTATCGAAAAACCGCATGTTGTCCATGACGTCTTGTCAATACAGAGGCTCTCTGTTAACCACTAAAAGTATCTCATCATTGGTTGCTGAGAGACTGGCACACAATTACGATCGATGAACTCTGGCAGAGTAGAAGCAGCGCGGAATGACGCACCGGCATCTGTCATCCAAGCTCAGTTAGACTCACTGCCCAACAGATTTAAATCCACCGTTCTCTGTTTACAAGACTTTCAAATACTCGCCGATAGTCTTCTCCTCCTCAGCTGATCACTGCTGCTGGCGGTGCTTCATGCTAAACAGAAAATGATTGTGCGTGCAAATCAAATTAAAAACTGCTCAAAGGGCAGGCCGATTGTGTGCAGTTCGCAATGACATCGACGACTGTGCACGTAGTATACTGGTGGCAGGTAGGTGGTGGGGGTGGAGGGCGCAGGTACTGGGGGCGGGGAGGAGAATGGGACTTGGGACGGCGTGAACAGTAGGCGCGGGCGCTGAGGCTGGAAGGTGGGGGTGGGTGGTAGGGGGTGTGGTAGCCTTAGAGGGCAATGATTTGATGACGTCAGGATTCTCAGAATGGTACTGGCGCACATGGCCGTATGTGATCATGCGAAATTCCTGACGCTCACGTGAGAGAATTCCTGGCCAGTATTGACAGAGACCCTCTACACGTATCTACCTCCAGATCACCTACAAATTTAATTATGGATTTTCCCCACTATACAGTGTGCTCACATTAAGAGTCATTTGGTTATTTACTATCTTTCCTGCAATTTTAATGGGCAGCAGTCTATATCTGTACCTTCGTTATTTCGTATCTTTTTTCCTTTAATGCTTAACGCCTTAATGGATGCATTCCGTTCACTGGATTCCGTGGTGGATTCCGTTCGTATAAACCAGTTTTATGTTTACCATGTTTACTCAATATTCACAGTTTCATGTTCATTTGCTTCATTATTAACCCTCTGAGCCGATTCAACCAGCCATCGGAAATGGTACCTTACTGTACGTGAAGTGGAATCTGAAACCTGGTGCAGCTTGACTTCTTATAACTTACGCAAAGCGTTGCTAGTGGTAAAAGTCAGGTTAAATGCTTTTGAAGAAGTCTTAAACTACTTTTATGTCTCATTTCATCATCATCTTGAGTGTTTGAAAGGTTTTCTCGACGGAAGTATTCACTGTACCCATGAATGAAGTGAAGCTACCCTGATTTCGACAAATCCCCCCTCAGGCCGACTGATTGTTCGACAACTCTTCTTCAGATGTAAATTTTTCTTCAGACATAAATTACATTCTTTGCTTGGAGCGATCTGCTATTTTTTGATGAAAAAGAATTTTTATAGCCAAGATCGTGTGTTGAAATATTTTTACTTTCTTATTTTCTCAATAACACAGTCTAGCGGTAGGCTTCGGATCATCTGGATATAATATTATTGTGCAAGAATCCCAAAACCATACCGAGAGAACACTCCATTTATAAAACATAGACGACACATTGGCTTGTCAAATACATATAAAAGTCCATAGCACCAACAGTGTGCGCTGGAGTGGAGTTACTCTGTTTTGTGTATTCCACTGCCCAATGTAAAGCCTTTGTTTTATACGTGGACTCTGCTCTCATTACGGTTGTACGATTCCCGCACAGCAATATTATTTCGAGAAGATCTGAAGATGAGTGTTGGACTCTGTCGAATGTGGTCATTGAAGAAATAAAAATATTTCAACAAGCAATCTTTGCTGCAAAAGTTCTTATTTATCCTAAAATGACTTCTTCACCATGATGATACTAATACTGACTATGTTTAACATCTAGTGTTCAGTCTCCTCACGAAAATTATTTCTTTACTTTTCTCCGTTATCATGTTACAGCCTCTAAGTATTCTAATCTTTTTTCCCATTATTCTAAATTTCCTCAGGTAATTTCTTTATTTTTGTACTATCTGAGTACCAAGCGTTCCCCTGACATGTATTTATTCCAGTCTTCTATTAATCCATCTCCTCCTTCCCCCTCTGCCCATCTGATCTTTTCTCCTCTCTCTTTGTCCACTTTCTCCTTGCTCCTCTCTGTGTGCCTGATTCTTTCACCTCTCTCTTTCCATCTGCCCCTCCACCCCAATCTGCTTCTTCCCCCTCTGCCTATCTCTTCCTATCGCTCTCTCCCTTCAGCCTGACCTCTCGCCTCTCGCTCTTCACTCTACCTGTAAATGTCTTACTCCTCCACCTCTTTGTCCAGCTTCTCCTCCCTCATCTCTCTGTCCATCTCCTCCTGTCCTCCCTGTCTCTCCATCTCGTCCTCTTCCCTTCGTCTACTCTTCCTCCTCTTACACCTACCCATCCATCTTCTCCTCCCCCTCTCTGTCCATCTCCCCCTCTTCCCCTTCATTGTGGCATTTCTACCTCCCCATCTGTCCATTCCCTCCTCCCCCTATCTGAGCCCATCTCCTCTTTCCCCATCTCTCTCCACCCCCGTCCCAATAGCAGGTTGTTGTTTCTTAGTATCACAGGTTTTTTCTAGGTCTTAAATAATATATGTACCAAATTTGACTGAAATAGCTGCGAGAGTTTAGGAGGAGCTTTTATACATGGCTGTGTCCTTGTATTCACTTTTCACATGTATCAAACACACTCCACTCATATATGTAGACTTATTTCACCTATATCTCCTGCGAATTTCGGCCTGCAGTTTTGTTTTAACGCATTTCAGTGTTTATGACGTCATATCTCCTGAAATATGTTCGTACAACGATATAATTTTCCAGGTCCATTCAATGCTCTGTTTGAATACTTCTGCAAAAACGTATCGCAAATACGATTAGTAGTAAGTGAACAATAAACTAAAACGTCGTGTCTGATGTGGCAGTTTTACTTGGTGAACAGTGAAAGTGTAGTAAGCGATAAATTTCTTCCTTTTGTCATTTTGTGGGGCTTGTTAACGCGAAGTGTTTCGTAAAGGTTTGAAATTACGTGTAAAGTCACCAAGTGCTCTCATTCTCAAATACTGGATGAATAAAGTTCTGGTATAAGTCCCTCTTGGGATACACATATTTTTCACCCCCGCCACTTTGATAGTAGGTGGCTCTTACTCCCACAGCAATTCTTTGCAGACAGTAAATGACTTGTGTATTAAGTTTTGTTGAAATCAGTCCAGTGGTTTAGGACATGTGGAACAAACATACATGCAGACATACATAAATAGATACACACAGTACATCTATTTGTATAGCATGTATGGATTGAGACATTAGGATATGAGTATGTACACCTGCGTAGTGCAAAAAGAGTGCTAAGTTATTAAATACTGGAGAAGAAAAATTCCTAACTATAACACACCTTTGAACTAGTTTTGCTGTATCCTTCTAATGGTCTCTAGAACAAGTGTTTCCAGACTTGCTGAGAATAGTGAGAAATTTTATTTATTTATTTATTTATTGCTTATTTAGGCTGATCAGATTAGGGCCCTAAAGCCCGTTTTTACATCTGATCAGATACACCATATAACAAAAGATATTACAAAAATCTTTCGCAGGAATAATAACAATAACACAATAATAATAATAATTGATACTAAAATAATTAAAATGATAGCCAACACTAATAATAATGATAATAATAATAGTAAATGGTATTAAGAATGATAAGGTTAATTTAGCATCTGATTATATTTGAAATGATAGGAGTGGAGAGAAAGTGGTAATGTGCTATGCTGAAATTACACTACACATTTTGGTTAAAATAATTTACTACACAAAAATTCGAACTTCAATACTAAACTCCTAAAACGTTATTTTAACTTTAACAGAATGAATAACACATGCTCTGTACTTCATATTACAACATCTGATGACATCAAGCTACAAGAAATAACTTTTTACCAGTCTAATGGTGATCCACATTAATCTGGGCTGTAGTTACCATAAAGTGACAGACACGCAAACTAAACTCGGATTTGAGCAACATAAATGTGCTTACGAATTTTTGACATAATCCAATTACAATATTTCGCTGCTCAAGCTGATCCGAACCTACAGCTATAGTATAAATTATTATACTTTGTAAATGGTGTTATGCCAAAGTTCACTGCAGTGAATTGAGTGGGGGGGGGGGGGTGGGCAACAGCAATTATATAACTTTAGTTGGTGACCAACACTTGAAATTTAAAGTCTGAGTACACAAATACAAAGTAGCATCAATCAAAGGTACATAGCCTTTTCAAAATGGTATATATCTACAGAACCAATTTATTATTAGTATAAGGCCCTCAGTTCAATCAGACAGTTCAAAAATAATACGAACAACTTCGAACTGAACAGCAAATTTTCGCAACTACAACTCCCCACAGTACACAGAACCAGAGTAGCAGAACAATAATTACAACTGCTTAACTTACAACAGGATGACAAATAAAATTAAAAAAAAACAGATTACTAATTTGAGGTCTGGCTCGAAATAATAACACCCAAGTACATGCCGCACTCTGAAACAGCTGCTAGGTGCAGTTTTTGAAACATCAGTCATCAATGTGGCCTTTTCGAAGCATTAAAAAAAGCTGAACATTTGGATACAAATATCTGAATCGAATTTGCTACCTCAAACAATCCATATCAGTCCACATACACAAAACATAAGAGAAGGCACTTATACGCTAAACAAGAACGAATTAGTAGTATCTGCTACACACAATAGCTACTGATTTAAAACTTAGCTCAACGTTACCAACTTGAGGTTACGAAACTTTTAAAACTTGACAGGAGAGGAAACACTGAACTCGGTTTTCAAATGTAACCACAGCACGGGAAGCTCTCAAGACCAACTAGAAATAACGTTTCTGACAATACTCCATAGTAATCCGCCACATGTCATCAACTCATTGCGGGCTCAACAAGACTAAGCGCCAAATATTTCCAGATCACCACACAGCACCTTGACTTATTCTTGAGGATGCTGACAGAGCACTTAGAGACACAGTTGCCTCTAGCAATTGCTACTACTCAGGTGACAGCTACGTTGAATGTACCACAGCCGACTCCTGCGGTGCATGTTCCCACACTCCCGGTCACTCGTGTCATTTCGTGGGCGCCGCCCTATAAGCCAGGAGCTGCAATCGAAGTCTCCAACTGCACTGTGCACTCACACAGATACCTTCCCGCTCTCTGTACGTGAAATCGTCTGACAGCAAGTTTAAAGAGAATAATCTAATAATTTATTTAAATCCTACCAAGATGGGGGAGGCAAAAGTTGTGGGGCAGAGAGGATTTACGGGATTGAGCTACTGCACAGTGCATGGCAGAGACTTTGTTTAGTTTGGAACAAATGTAATTTCACTGATTTTTTTAGTAACATTTTTTCAAACTTGGGTTCCTGACTCAGAAAATGATCTGGAAAACATTGTAGTGTTTTGTGATGGTACAGAGGCTTTTACTTTGTTGAGAAAGAGTATTTCTGCTGCGCTGAGCTGAAGATAAATAAGAGGTAGCGCAACGATTGAGCAGACATAGTGTATAATTCTATCACAGTTATCGTAGCTATGATAACTGTTTGAAGTTATGTGGCCGAAACAGCGTACGTCACAAATGTATCGCACACAACCATTCATTGCCAGTTCTAGAGTCATTAAGCTTTCCTACGAAAGTCCTTGATGAATAGCGTTACCATATTCAAGCATGGAAAATATTAGTGACTCCATGAGCTTCTTTTTCTATATTTCTGCAGTGAATGAAGTGACGTTGTCGCCATCTTACAGCTGTCTTTCAGTCCACTCTAAGCGTTGGTCTAGAATTAACTCTCTCCAAGCAGGAGAGGAAAAAAATAACTTCTGTAGCTTTTAGAATTAAGGATGAAAGAGATTCTTTGAATTTCAAGGTAAGTCTTTTCTGAGAAACTAGTACTGCTTCCGTTTTAAATCCGGTGAAGTTTCAGGCTCATGTTCTGGGCCCATTCAGATAAGATGAGTATATCACACTTTACGTGATGGATGGCTATGCACAAGTTTGTTGGGCTTGGACTTAGATATAACTGAAAGTCACCAGCGTATGGGTGGTATTTGCAGTGGGAGAGAACAGCTGACACATCATTAACATATAATGAGAAGAGTAACGGGCTCAATACTGATCCTTGTGAGATCCCTAATACTACGTCCCTCCGTTGTGGTCTTTTAATTCCAGTCGTTACACACTGTTGGCAGCACTGTAAAGCACTTGAAGAAAAGCGTCTTTGATCATATACTATTCGTTAACGAACTGTGCCATCTGGTCACAGTTCAGTCATAACAAGTCATAGTAATGCTTTCTTTATTTCGGTTCACTGTTTACAACGACGTCAACAGCTGTTTTGCACGTCTGACCTATTGACTTTTGTCCCTGGAACTTCCGCCGACGTTTGTTTTATGATATTTCTGAAGTTTCGTCACAACGAGTGATTGTTATTGTCAGAGATTCATCTTCCGTTGTAGCAAGAAAAGAGGTAAGATTATTACGCTCTTATTAAGCGCAAGACGATTATGTGAGTCTCAGCACATAAGGTGGAAATGCAACACCTCGAATGCTTTCTGGTGGACAGAGGGTATTGCACCAGTTGCCCAAGAAATGTAACGGAATGTAAATCCGGCGAAGTAACACGTCGGATGAAAAAGTGTCGGTAGGACCTGTCTGTCCTACATCACCCAAGGTGACAGACAGAAACGGTTGTATGTAGCGCAAACATGGCGTAGGGATTAATCAACAAATCGACCAAGGAGATCAGAGACCGTCTCAGACCGGAATTAAACAAAAGAGAACCACTCGCAATGTCGAGAGTACATATGGAAAAGTCTATGTTGGAACGATCGGACCATACATCAGTACCAGGTCATCCAGTACAAACGGTATTGCCTGTAGGGAGAAGTGTGGGAATTAGCCAGTGCGGAGAAGCGATCTGTGAGAGGACCACGAAATAAAATGCACCGATACGCAGGCTCTAGATGTACAGAGGTGTTTCCACGCTCTTTTGTTCATGGGACACATTGAATGTCCTAAACGTGGTGACAGTTTTAAAAAAGGAAGGAGAAAGAGTCAAAGTAAAGAGATCGTGGATTCCTGTGCTCTAGCGAACGACCGTCTCAGGTAACAAGGATAATGACAGAGAAGGGCCCTTATACATTGGCGTGACAGCTACGTACAACTCCCCGTTACAGACTTGACTTCAGTCCGCCACCACAAATGGAGGGAGAGTTTTTGACAACATCAGTCACTCGTGCTGGCGAAATGTCAGAAAAAATCGTCAGACAACCATCGGCTAACGTCTCGAGACCATCACGTAGTACGTCAGCAAGTGGCCATGAAAGTGTCATTAACATTTTAACTGTTTTACAGTTCTTTAACTTCGTATATGAGACATAGGGATATTTAAGTCTATTTCCTGCAATCTTGACTTGATATTTCAATGACCGGCGTTCCTACTAGAGCCTATGACCGTTTTAATCAGTATTATATGGACAAGCGCCTTTTTACCACAGCCTGAAGCGGCCATGGAATGACGCAGACCTGCCACTCTTCTTCGACAAATAAGGGAAGAGGTGGATATCGTAAATTGTCCTTTACGTCTCATTTACGAAATTGTATTCGTCATGGCTTGCAATTTCCTAGTTGCTAACATTTTTATTTGCCCCCTTTCACTTCACCAATCACTAACACATCCAGGTTCATCGTATACTTCTGTCCATTCGTTATTTTCAGGGCCTCAGGAAGGTTAAAACTCCTCTCTGCCCTTTGAATTGCTGAAGAATAACTTTCTTTCATCTCTTACGTTTGTAAACAGTATTTATCCACAAGTATGATTACAGGATAATTATTCTTTCGAAATACCCTTTTTTCCTTACTAACAGTGACTATCATGAGATGAAGCTTAGGGTGACTCTAAGTACTTACTGTAGAGAATTTCTGTCCCATGTGTACTGTTTCTTTTTGCATGGTCATGCAATCGATAATTACGCTTCAGATACGATTCCACACATACAAAAGCGAGTGACATCAACCGCCATCATTTCCGTAAGGCTGTTATCAGTAAATCACCGCTAACCATATTATCTGGGGAAAAAATTAAAAAAAGAATACCAAAGAGGGGGTGCTTATCGGTCTTTTCACGGATTTATAAGGTCCGCCAAGACCCCTTATCCTAAGCACATTACTTCGTCTCTGGAGTACTTACATCCAAAATCCTTGGCCACTGCTTGGATGTATCTCAATCTCAGCCTTGTGTGGTAACGGGGGAGTCGTGACGCCCTGAAAATATTCTAAGTTCAGAGTTGGCGGCCACCGCACGGGCCGCTCGGCCAGCCAGGGCCCGGCTGCAAACACGAGGTGCCGATCCTGAGCCAGACGAGAGGGGTAGCCCCAGCACGTGGTCCAGCCGCGTGGCTGGGAATTCCATTGTGACGCTGTGTCAATAAACGAGACACGCTGAGAGTGCGAAATACGACGGACTTTGTAAAACCTTAATAGCAGACATTTCACAGTCCGTATAGAAATTAATAGTAGCCAGACGAATCATGATATCTCAAAAATAAACATGAACATTACTATTATTTGCACAATGATTCTGATGGTATAATCAGATTTTCAATATCTTCATTACTTTAAAGTATCTGACGGTAAATTACACAAGTAACACCCAGCAACTAATTTCCAAAATATAAACGCTTCATCCGATTTTGTCGATCGCCGTGCCTTTAGAAAGCTATTAGTGTAAACCTAAATTGGTGTGAATTACAGACATGTAACTTGAATAGTACATGAGTTATTGGAGGTGAAAGTGGCCGATTACTATCGATCGCATCAAGCCATAAGTACTCCACGGTTACACGAAAAAACGGTACCAGCATGCTTATAAATATATTTGTTCATGTATGTCTTTGTTTATATCCGATATATTCTATTCACGAAGAAATTGGTTAAATATTTACTGTGCTTTAGGAAGCACAGACAGTAGACTGCTGGCCTACCTTTTTTACTGTTCCATTGATATGTTTATTTAATGTGTTTATGTATCTAATAATGTGTGTTATAGCGTGTTTATGGTCCAGCCGTAGGAATATTTATTTAATTTCAAGTATTTCAATGTAAATCCAATATCTCATATGTGCTTAAATATGTTTGTGAGTGTACGTTGGCCTGGAGACATATAGGGAGCGCTCTAGCCAATCAGAGCGCTCGTTAATGATGAGACTGTATGGAAGTGGGGGAAGAGCATCATTTCGAGAGGGGACACAGGGATAGTTCGGGCAGTGCGGCAGTGCTGGACAGGATGGCATAGGACAGAGGAGGTGCTGGACGCTGCAGTCACGAGAAGGACTTGGAGAGAGTAGAGCGGTTTGCGAGTGGTCGCGGCAGATAGAAATACTTTGGTGTGCCGACATGTCCACTTGTGAGATTTCCGTGGCTTCTACAGTGAAAACGTAGTGTGCGTTTAGAAGTGAATATCTCGCGAAGGTGTTGTTGTTCATAACTAATTACGTGCTGTACGAATCTATTGTTTCCCTGTTACTCAACTTATATTTTATCTAATATCTGGACCATCAACACCAATAACTATTTTGCAGAAATATACCGCATTCTCAAAAGTACTTTTACTATCGTACTCATCATTTAAAGTCTTTAAGATAGTACCTACCGATTTTATTTAATTGCAATCTTTCGTTTATAAATTTATATGTTACATTCATAATTCGCAATTGCCGAGTGATAGAAACCTTCGACATTTGATTCATGTGTGTATTCTTATCGTATACTGTAGACTCAGCAGTATTTGGCCTGTAATGCGGCAACTACGTATCCCAGCCCCTGGTCAACGAAACCAACCAAAACGTTTAATATTGCAACTCTGAGTCGGAGGGTACGTAGTTGAGGGCCACCCAACATCACCACCATTTCATTAATATTTTGAAAGCCTGCTGCCTTCCCCCACAACTATTACCCTCTTTACTCTCATACAATAGAACTGAAGCTGTTCCCTGATGATGTAACTTCTTGAACCTTCTTCTGCTTTGAGTTTTCAATATAGTCCTTTCCATGTCGTTTCCGCGGAGAAACTCTTCATTTGTTAAAAGTCCGTTTGTTATTTATCATCCTACTGTTACGTAAGTCCAACGCTTAACGTCTCTTCCGGTTTTCCCACAGTCATCGATTGACTTATGTACAATTCTGTGCTCCAGAATCACATTCTGAAACATCTTCCCCTGAAATTAAGACCTTTGCCTCATACTAATAGACTTGATTTCAGGGAGGAATATCCTCTTCGTTTTTACTCTGTTGTTCCTTACATCATTCTGCGATCCATTGCCTCACACGATTTTGATTCAAAGCCAGCAGTACTCTTTCACTTAGTCCGCTATGTGTTCCTGTGTTTCGGTGTTAAGTCTATCGCCTATCTCATTTCCACTATTCCTTATTAACTTCATCTTCTTTTAGTTTATTCTCTGTCCATATTCTGTGCTCATCAGACTGTTCATTCGATTCAACATGTTACGTAATTCTTCCTTCACATTTGCTGAGGATAGCAATTAACAGTGCTTAACAGTGCTTAAACACTGCTTCGAACTGACGAAGTATAACTCAGCACTAAGGATTTCGATACATTTCCCAAATTATTCGGGGCATTTCTGAATGACTGGTTATCGAAGGTCTAGAACAAAACTCAAACAGTTACATTTAAATAACAATTACATTAATTTGCTATCGAAAACACTTCGATGTAGATTAAGGCGACAACAAAGTTTCCGTTTATCTTATAAATGAAAAGCACAATACTGTTCATATTCTACAATACTTATTTTATCACAAGGCCATCATCCGGCTTTTAAATGGCTATCGTCGTTTATCTCTTTGTAGTTCGTTTCTGCTGCTACACTTCAGTGAATGTGCTTCCCGTCATGAGCATTTACACTTTACTCGCGGTCTTCATGCATATTCTCTAACGTTTTCAGTCCACTGAATGAGCCAATGGTCCGCGTTTTAATCACACGGTGCGACCGCCTCCAGCCAGTCATTACAATTCAGCGCTGGTGGCACCTCTCTCTCTCTCTCTCTCTCTCTCTCTCTCTCTCTCTCTCTCTCTCGCGCGCGCGCGCATACACACACATACACACATACACGTTACCAAATCGTCTCGTTTCCGACTGACCAGATATGACGGTTTATTTGGGTGACATCACCCGTGCAAATTGAACTACACGAGTCAGTTGCCACTGCCAAAACAGTGGTGACTGATTCATTTCATAAGCTACATGGTGTATGCTCATCACAGTATCCAACGCTAATTTGCCTGTCGTATTTGGAATAGTTCATTAATTCCATATCATAATCTGAATTACTCTGCATAAGATAACACATTAATGTTTCGCTATGAACAGTAAATGTAACACGAAATTGAATATGAACATCATTAGAGTTACTAACCTCCCCTCTAATAACTTGTACCACATGACTTGGAGTCACACGTTTGATTCTGTGTGTTTCGATTTGTAATACGACATGAGACGTATAAATGAAAATGTCTCAGTGTAGGAAAAAGAACATCAGCCATGAGGAGATCTGGCGGAATGGCGAAATTAATCCAAGTACGAGAGGTACACGAGACAAGTAAAATATCCTCAGACTTCAAGATGAACATAATAATCCCAGGTTATAAGAACGTGTAAATACTACCGAAGTATCAGTCATAGCTGTAAAATAGTAGAATTATTTAGAAAGGAATGGAGACGTGGTAGAAAGTGATCTCGGGGAAGACAGTTTTAGGCTCCGGAGAAATGAAACACGGGACGAAATACGACTTATCTTAGAAGACAGACTAGACAAACACAAACTTACGTCTATAACATTTGTAGATTTTAAGAAAGGTTTCGACGATATTGAAGGAAAGTCATTGTTCCAGATTCTGAAGGTCGCAGGGAGTGATAGGTTATCTGCAAATTGTACAGGAACCAAACTGAAGTTACGGGAGTTAAAGACGGTGACAGGAAAGCTGTGGTTGAGAAGGGAATGAGACATAGCTGCAACCGATGTCTCATGGTATTCAATCAGTACATTGAGCAATTTGTGAAGTAAATAAAGAGAAATTTGGAAAATGAATTGATGTTCAGGTAGAAGAAATTAAAACATTGCGCTTTGCGGATAACATGTGAATTCTGTGAGAGGCGGCTAAGGACTTGGAAGATCAATTCAACAGAATTTATACTATCTTGCAAAAAGATTAAAAGAATTAGATTAGGAAATGAGACACTAAAAGCATTACATGAATTTTACTATTTGAGCAGGAAAATAACTGACGATGGCCAAAGTAGAAAGGATATAAAATACAGATTGGCAGCAACAAGAAAAGCATTCCTGAGAAAGATAAATTTACTGGCACGGGCTATATAAGGGATGGTCTATTTCTGAATGTATTTATCTGGACTGTAGCCCTACAACCAAACACAGACAAGAAATTGTTTGGACAAGAAAAGAATAGAAGCTTTTGAAAGGTGGTGTTACAGAAGATTTATGAAGACTAGCAGTGTAGATCGAATAACTACTGAGGAGGTACTGAATCGAATTGCAGAGAAAAGAAATTCAGTGTACAACTGGACTAAAAGAAGAACTCGGTTGACAGGACATACCCTGAAGTATTGTAGAACTAGCAGTTTGCAAATGGTGTGTGCGTGTATAAAGTGGGGAGCTATAATTCAGAAGGAGTCTAAACCTTCACTACCAACCACTCTTCGGGCAGAAGAACACATCAGTAACAACAATGGCGACATGAACGAAAGAAGAGCAGACGCTTCAGCAATTTTTTATCTTTGTGTGGTCATATTAATCGAAAAAATCTCCAAAGCTCAGTGTAGTTTAGTATTTATTTTGGTGGTAATTATGGGAAAACTGTGCAATTGTTGAAAAAGGCATTGAAAAGTCACAGAATTCTATTCAAGTGCACGAACTGCAACAGTGAAATGACCCAAAGGGACACTAAAGTCATATTTATATAACTTCAATAACCTCAAGCTTCACTCTGAAGGATTGCTTTCAGATTAAAATGCCCAATTCGCTTCCAACTCCAGCCACATATGCAACACGTTCCCTTTTGTAGCACTGATATCACGACAACCACAGTACTACTTCGTGACTGTGATTGTTTCCTTTTTATATGCAGTTATTAGAATATTACACCATATCCTTCAGTCAGAGGCGCTATTGTCTTACTTTAGAAGCACTGTTACTTGTGTAATGATTTATGAGTCACGTTAACGCAATAAACTGAAAAACTTGTGATTCTTGTTTCATTTAGTAGTCATTCAGTTCCTAATTCATTATTCTGTAGGATATCTAATTATGGCATGTCAGATAACCGCGACAATTAGAATACGTTAAGGTTGGACAATAAATGTACTCTTGCACTATGTATCACTGATATGCCACATAATGATTTTCAACCTATTTGTGTACTAACTAAGTAGGTCTGAAATTCAGAATCTTCCAGTAAACTCACAGCGAGACGAAACTAAATTCTGCGCACGAAACATGCTTAAGCCTGAACTGTTAAGAAGAACCAGGTACTAGCATTCGTGTCTATGAAATGTTATAAGAGGATTGATCTTGGAGAATACAAAATTAGTTGCCAAGGAAAATTATCTATTTCTAAAAAGGCACCACAGTAGTCGTTGACTGTATAAAATATTTATTATTACGATTGCAATTTCGGCCTTATGGCCATTTTCAAGTAACACTGCAAAAGTGAAATAAACACAAAAATACAAAAGTTAAGCACAGGGTATATATACATAATTAAGCAAACATTTCACTAAGAAAGTAGCTCAATTATAAAAATTGGTAAGAAATGTACATTACTTGCATTCTATCAGAATATAAACCTATCTTACATGAGTACTTGTCGTCGTCAAAATGCAGCCTTTGGCTGTGAGAGTCCCACAATATCCGACGAGTACGACACTTATTACATCGTAATATGTTGTTAAATATGCACTAAGCTGTCAACGTTACCATCGTTCCAATGATCTATCACACATACAAGCTCAGGTGCATTGACAACATGTGGAGCTAAGTCCGTTGGCGCAAAAATACATTTACTTAAGATTCTGCCTGTGCACGTAGCAAAGATATTGCACACCAAAGATACAACTTATAAGCTTTATATCGTAAAGTCTTTTCATCTGTCGACATCATACAGCTTTCTAAGTAGTATTATGATTGTAAGGGGCTGGAGGATAGGATGTGAATCTTTATTTATAACATAACAGAGGATAATACATGTGTTATCTGTTAATAAGCTCTCATATTGACTTAAGTGCTCGTGAATGAGATGAAGACAGAGCTCTGATACAGAATACTTTGTATGCGGATAAATTATACGACTATGAATGGCATAAAAAGCTTGCCAGCAACCCAATTCACTGTGCAGCACCACAAATTCTGACAAAACATCACAATGCCTCCGCACAAATACAGGATGCATCCTTCCACCAGGCTATTGTAGCAAACAGGACTAAGCAAATGTGTATACTATTACATCAAAATTGTTTAAAATGTTTTCGATAAGTGTCTAAAATAATTGTACAGTTCTATGAACTACTGTCGAGACTACATTTCATTTATAAAATATACAAAAATTAAATGCATTGGGATATGCTTTTCTTCCCTCGTTGTAGTCTATAAACTTTTCTTTACAGTAAAATACACCAGAATTACTGATAAAATTTATTACTTATGATTTAAGACACACCTGCTCAGATACATCACATAAAAATTGGCGATCTTAAAATACATAAAATAAGAGAATAGATGCATTGCAAGTGGTAGCGGATATGTCATTACACAGTTAGTAATATAATTTTGAGGTATCTACGTTTTTCTTCCTTTTTTTGTAAACCTCGTTTACACGCTTGTCTATACAAAATGTCAGGGTGGTAAACTCCCGTCAGATGGCATGGTATTGCGCCTGTAAGCCATTTTACAATCTTTCAATTGTACATAAAACGGACTGCAAATTATCTAAAAATCTGCTATTTTTTAAATTAGTTTGATCATTAAGTTGGTCATTGGGCCGATTTCTAACACAGTTGTAAATCTCTGTTTCTTCTAGAATATTCATGATTCTACTTTTAGGCACAGTATGCAGTATTTTAAGGGATGAATCTATTTTGTTGATAAGAAATGTAAAACAAACGATGTAATTCCTAAATATATAAATGTGAAAATTAAGACGACATGAAAAGTTAATGAAAATTACGTAGTTGACTGTTGGCGCCGTGTGTTAATTGCTTGAGTAAGTGAATCCTGCCTCCGTCTGTAGCACAGATTCCACGCATTCTGCGTCTTAAAGTTCTATACAGCTCATTAGAACAGGAGCGTCTGACAGACCGCTGCAGTTTCTTTCCCGTGCGAGCCTTCACACCCATGTCTGCGTCTCAGTCACGTTTATTATAATTTGCAGTCAATTTTTCTGGAAAATAAGGTATGTAAAATATTTAATAAGGACTTCAAGGGTGCCAATACGGGTATGTAGACAGTTATGCCTCGAAAAGTGCAGGAACTCAAAAACTTTGTCCCGGTATAAAATACCGGTAAGGTAAGATTTTGTAACTGTTACACGGAAAATGTTAGGTTGGTGCACAAGTACGTAGCGTTTTTGTTTTGCATGTTGACAGTCCGGCTGCTATGGATTTATTTGTTCATTGTCATTTTTTTATTTGTAGTTCATTATTGCTGTTAGAGTTTACATATCGACATTTTGTCATTTGGAGATAGCTAGTGGAGCTGTGGACTAGAAACTGGAGTAACAACAGAACGTTTCCGTCATATTCTTCTGTTTGAGTTGAGTAGAGGGGTGACAGCAGTGGAAGCATCCAAAAACATTTGCGACGTGTATGATGATAATGCCAAAGGACAGGCCAAGCAAGAAAAATGGTTCTCTCAACAAATGTTGATGGTGTTGAGACAGCAACCAGCCACAAATTTATTTTCAGTTCCTTTATTCAAAAGGTACCGTTACCGGTTTCGAATTCATTACCATTCATCTTTCATGCTTTCATTACACGTGGAGCGTTTCTTTTACAAATTAATTGTCCTAAAATATAAACAATACATATTTATATATTTATATTTTAGGACAATTAACCTGTAGAAAAACGCACCACATGTTATGAAATTATGAAAACCGTCTGAAGATGAATCGTAATGATTCGAAACCAGTTACGGAACCTATTGAATAAAGGAACTGAAAATAAATTTGTGGCTGGTTGCTGTCTCAATACCATCAACATTTGTATTCAAATAACATACGTGGTCTCCAACCATTTCATCATATGACAAAACTGCATGATTCTCTCGTTTTAATCATGATCCTTTGGACATCAGTGACTCTCCGCTTTCAGAGAGATCTTCAGGGTTTGCTGAAGACCGTACAAACGCATTAATACACAGTTATCCATGTCAATTTACTTGAGAACTGACAAATCTGATGAACTGTGATTATTCCACCATTGTGGAAAGGAAAGGTTCAGAAATTATATGTAAGGGCATCGCATTTCCTAAACCAAAATCACAAAAATCAGCGGGTGGTCATGTGTACATCTCTGCTTGTTCGTAATCAACTGGCTCGTGAACAACACCGAGCATTCGTATCCTGTATCGTTGCTGGTGACGATAAATCGTGTCTTTATGCTAGCAAAAGGAGAAGAAAGTAGTGGTGGAGCACAAACAAAGCAGCAGTACCCCGTACAAAGACCTGCGCGCATCCACAAAAGATAGTGTTATGCATCTGATGGAACAGCAAAGGTGTTGTGTACGACGAATTGCTCATCCGAGGTATAACCATCATTACTGACATTTATTGTCAACAACTGAGACGTCTAGAAGACGCATCCAAAAACCGTGATCAGGCCGGCTGTGTGAAGTGGTGTTATCCTCAATAACACCCACCCGCATTCTGCTGGACAGACAGAACCCACTATACAGGAGACGGGTTGGGAATTCATTCCGCAGGCACCTGATTTACCTAATATTACGCCCTCAGATTTTCATCTTTTCCACTCTCTATCAAAGAGCCACTAATGAACTTGCTTTCCGGATGGAAATGTGTTCCAAACATGACTGGGCGAGTTTTCGCCTCAAAATCACGTGATTTTTACAGTCGCGGAATCGAGAAGCTACGCCAGCGTTGGCGCACAGTTGTAAATAGTTTAGGAGAATATATTATCGATGACTAAAAGTCTGTGGTAAGTGTATCTGATTTGTTTATTAAACTTATGGAAAAACGCTACGAAGTTATGCACCAATATTATACTAAAAAGTTTGTACTAATAGGGTAGTAAACTTTGTTCTCTTCTCGGATGACGGAAGTGCAAGAATAAAAAAAATAGTACCAGTGCCCTTGTTGGAAGGGCAGCTAATTCGAAAACACGAACACTGAATCCTGACGGGACTCAGTACACACATTTCACTACTTCTTATTGAGCAACAGAAGATATAACAATAAGTTTCAGAAACAATGAAACACAAGAAATACAAATGTGTTGTTTTTCATACTACATATAGATCACAATCTCAATTTGAAAACCCAATGCCTAAAACATGCTGTTTTTTATGACACACGATTACTGCTATAAGCGATTTAAAAGGAAGAAATTAGTTTAGCCAGTACTTTTCCATTCACTACTCAGTTACAGCATGAACTCAGATTGCAGGGATTGTATTTTTAGATTACATAAGCATGTCATAATAATTATATCTGTTGTCGGCTGTAGAACATCCTGCAGTGACCTCTTAAAAAACTTGGTATTTTGACAATGCTTTAGCAATATAGACATTCGTTAGTGGCATTTGTCATTGTCAGTTTGTCTTTTCACAAAATTAGTGAAAAGCGTGGACATAACACTAGGGCCAAAAACAAGGATTTAACATTAGTACAGAAAGGATAATGATGACGATTTAGATTGAGGGGACGCTCGACATCATGGTCATCAGCGCCCTGACGAAAAGTCAGCATGCAAATCTCATGCCGGCGGGTGAGGCCGAGCGGTTATAGGCGCTTCAGTCCGGAACCGCGAGACCGCTACGGTCGCAGGTTCGAATCCTGCCTCGGGCATGGATGTGCCTGATGTCCTTAGGTTAGTTAGGTTTAAGTAGTTCTAAGTTCTAGGGGACTGATGACCTCCGATGATAAGTCCCATAGTGCTCAGAGCCATATGAACCATTTTTTGTAAATCTCATTGGTGGGGACGAAGGCTGGCCCCATATGCGTAGCAGTTAATAATGTATTAAAGTCCGCCGCCAGTCCCCACAAATTTATGGATGAGGCCTGATAGTTCACAAAATTTCACCACCCGTGTAACACTGGTATTGGTATCTGCGAGGATGGTGGGCTGGTCTCCGGCGGTACTGAGAGCTTCCCTAATATCAATTACACGACACACGTAGCCACAATATGCTGATCTGAAAGCGGCACCCCACAAACTGCACAGACTGTTGGGTCCTCCCGCCGGAGGAGGAAGCCATGTGGTAAAGGGCTATGTCCGATTCGCAGTCTGGTGAGCAGAACCTCCTTCCAGCGGCGAGGCTGTCACGAAGTGCGCCAAGCCTTTGTGGTCGATTTGAGAGACCGCAGTTTGTTGTCCGTCACCTGCAACACTTCAGCCTCCCACTGACGCATGATGCATCTGTCAGAGAATGAGATAATGGCGTGCAACGGGATGGGACGTAGATGGACAGCACCATCCCAACATGCTTCCTTGCCGGCTCTGTTGGCCACGGCGTTGCCCTGTATCCCAATGTGGCCAGGTTCCCAGCAAAAGATCACCTCCTTTCCACGGTGTTACAGCCGCTGTAAGGAGTCATGGATGAGCTGCATCAGCGGCTCTACTAGATACATTTGGTGAAGTGCTTGCAGTGCTCTAAGAGTCGGAACAGACAAGAAACCTAGTACGGTGGTGCCTGTGAGCTCTCTCTCCAGTGCCATCAGTAGTACAGAAAGGAGTCAGATGCATGAGGACGCAGATATTCAACAACGTATCAGACCACATTAAAAGTCGTGTAAGTAGTGTGGTATGCTTTAAAACTCAATTACACTATTTTATATTGGGAAACTTTCTCTACTCCATTGAACAGTGTCTTCGAAGAAACTATTAAACTTAATATTTTATTTCATAATTAGAATCAATTCTGTAATATACTAATTTAATGTCATTGAGTTGTTTTACGTTTAAATTAATACATCTTTGATTTTTTTACGTATCCCAGAGACCACTCTCCATGGGTTTCACGGAATACGATTAAAGTAATAAAAATTGGAAAGTCTTGAAAGTCCGAAGCTGCAGAGCCAATATAACGTCGTAAATAAAACTTTAAAACTAAAGCCTTCAGTCGAAAATGTTCCTCGTTAAAACTTTTGACGTCTTTCGCGCTAGTTCACTTGCTCTCGAACGAGATAAGATCAAAGGGGAGTAGGACATCTGTCGCAAGAGCAAGAGGAAGCGTGTGTCAATCAAAATGCACATGGTGGGCACACAAGCTCCGGAACGCATGCGAAAAACCATAATGTACGAACATCTCTGACTGAAGACTTTTTTATACTTTCTATGTATAATTACACCCGTAACTGTGTGTTATAAATAAAATAATTTTATAAAGAGTAAAAACTCCTTTGACTGCATATGCTTTCTGTAACTACTTGTTACGATCTTAAGAACAATCAAGTATTCCACTTGTAATAGCCACATGATACGTCCATAAACGAAAAGAAAGCCCTTTCACCAGCGTTTGACCGAATCACTGCTCAAAGAACTGAGTAGTCTACTGAGCAAAGTAAAGACGAAATAAACGTATTAATTATACAAGATGAACCAGAGCTTCAACACCGAAATTTTGGAGGTTAGTTAAGGGTATTTTCAGAGTATTTTGGTGCAAAAGGCCCCTGATATCCAGTGGCCGGTTATAGAGTAAATGCGTGTCGTTTGATTCCTTACCCATTAATCTTTGTATCCGTGTTGCAATGAATAAATCTGCGCAGCACTTGTAACGTCGACGGTATGCGTTGTTTGTTTTGTTTGTAAATAATTTAGTTTCATTCTGTCAGGGTATTTGGCGATGACAGCAGTAATGTCCACTTCGCCCTCGAACTTTAATTCATTATTGCTCGGCCCTGTTCACGGTCTTTCTTTTTTTCGTCAGTTTTTTTGTGCGTCACCAGTTATACGCAGCGCCATAGATAGGTTTGCTGATTAAGAGGTGATCGCTGTGAACCTCTTGTATGGGTCCACTGAACTCAAAGGAAGAGCAGCGTAAAGACGCTGTGCTGGGCTGTTCAGGCAGTGAAACCACCAACACCACTGTACAGTTGCATTACTCTGTGTTTTGTGTCGTACGTTGCTGAAGGTTACATATTATGGGCTTTTTCACTGTTGCGAAAGTATTTGCACAGAATCAATAGTGGCAGAGGTAACCAAACCGAAAAAATCATAATAACATTATTGCTTTGTAACGAGTCGTAGTAGTAGGGGGGGGGGGGGGGAGGAGGGGCAGGGTGTCCCTCTCACACCAAGGTACCAGCTTCATCCTGTATTACGGATACCTCAGCATAGTGGAGTGATCAGATGTTCTGTTTCCTATAGAATATCTCGTCCACTTTTCACTTTGTCTTAGCAGGACTGTAACAGAATGATTCGATGCAAGTACATAGCTACGTAACATATTAAAACTGGGAAACCCTTTCACTTGGTGGGAACAACCTGATGAATAGTATGGCCTCTGTTTCTTCTCAGCGCTAATAGAAACTAACAAAAATACGAAGTTTTACACACAAGTCCTTATAACATACCATGTTTCTTTGTCGTTGTTAAAAATAGTTAAGCTTGCCATAAGCACTGACGAATTTTAGGGCCAACGCGAAGAAATGGTTTGGTTTATTAAATTTATACATCATCAAACCATGAAATCAAACAAAGATGTTATTGGAGGTAAGAATTAAACAACGCCTTCAGTCACACCTTTTTCGTGTTTATTAACTACACGATGCATTTCGGACACTGTGGGTCCATCGTCAGGTGTAATTCATCTTAATACATGTTTTATTTCTTTTGCTGAATGAGGTGAAATGCATATTCCTGTCCTGATTCATACCTCCAATCTTTTGAATACAGTCACGTTTTAAGCTGCAAAATGTGGATAAAATTAAAAAAATATGTTATTACCCTTTACAACTAAATTATTCGTATACCTAGGTGCCAGTGGCTTTAATTTGAATGCAGTATTTCATTCAATTCGTTTTCACCAAACGATAGCCACTTTGGTTTTATTTCTAGCGTTCATGAGACTGATACAGGTTGTAGTCAGGCATTACACATTAGATTACATCTTCCAAAGGAGATAATATATTTTGTCCTCGGCAGTGATACAGACTTTTTTACTTCTTCAAAACCTGACAACGTGCGACGATGATATAAGATTTTTTGTTTGTTACTAATCTGATAACGTACAACGAATGTTCCGCGTGAGAGTGTTTCGACATTCATGCGTTTTTTAACACTGTGACAGGTATATCAGAAGTTAATGATCGTATTCATCATTTTGCTAAAAATTTGTACACGTTGTCCCAGAAATGTTGCGACAAACTTCGAGGGGTTGTAGATGGTGTCTTGAGGAATAAATCGAGGACAGAAACCCCTTCTGCAAACGTCATCCAACGACACTACAGAAGGTCCAAGTTGTAAGCTCCGCCGCTTAGCACTAGTCCACTCCTTCGGCAGAAAACGTGATTTCTACGCCGAAGGACGGTAGGCGTAACGTCTTGCAATATCGTGATTCTTCAATTTCTCGAGGCGTATTTTATGACGAAATAAATCTCGGGTGAACAGCCTGGTATGAGTGTGCATAGGACACAATATTTCGGCAATCGACCACGTTGCCGTCATCAGGTGCGCACCTGATGATGGCAACGTGGTCGATTGCCAAAATATTGTGTCCTATGCACACTCATACCAGGCTGTTCGCCCGATATTTATTTCGTCTCGCAATATGGTTTGTTATTCAGCGATCGCGGCTTACTGCGATAATCGCATTTGGAGAATATAGAGCTAGCTACTGCCTAAAAAGGCCTAGTCCCCTATGAATGCGATGGTTTGTTGCATCGGTGGATGACGGTTTCTGACACGAATTTTCATCAGCAGTATATTTTTCTTCTGGAACGCACTTAAATCTCCAATGTCTCCTAGTATTCAGGAGAAAAATAAACTTGCAGGTGGAACCCGTGTGCGAAACCATCATCAACCAAGGTAATAGAGCATCACATTCATAGGAGGGAAGGTCTGTCTACGCAGCAGCAAGCTCCATCTTCTCCAGTCGCGATCATGGTAATCAGTTATACAATCACTGAATAACAAACAATATTGCGAGACGCTCCGCCTAGTGTCCGTCAGCGTACAAATTCACGTTTGCTGCCGAAAGCGTAGCCTAAAGCCTAGTTTACACGACGACATTGGGTTGCGCCACTCGTTCCGTGGAATGAGTTGCTCGCAAGTGGTTTCATATATGACTGTAGACACGGCGACACCAGTATACACTTCAGTTTCGTCATTTTATGGGTCCCTGAGTCGTGTCTGAAATGAAAGTTTAGGCAGCTGCGCGTCACACTAGTTGTGATGGAGTTAAAGCTTGTTGCGTGGAATCGCTGCATAAGAAAAAAATAAGAAACTTATTTCGATTCGTGACTGTACGAAGAAAAGACGTCAGCTCGTTTGCTCAGCATCCTTGCTGAAATAGTTTATAACGGAAGATCCAAGAAGTTCTTTTAATTATCTTAGAATGTCACCAGAACTGTTTACGGTTCTTCTAAATAGAGTTAATCACGCGATAAGGAATAAAGGTACTGTAACGCATGAAGCACTGTCACCAGAGCTGAAATTAGATATCATATTGCGACCATTACAATCGAAAACACTCGGCGTGCTATAAGATGCGGTTTAAGTTGGTGATGACGCTTCTTCATTAACACCAACGATTATTAACGTTAACAGTAATCATTATTAAGATTAGTAGCAATATTTATTCGAAGCAGGCCGCATTAAGAAGAGAATGGTTTGCAAACTACTCTCTTGCAGATAGATGTGAACAATGGCAATATTTCAAAATTCTAACATAACTGAATGGGGAGCACTGCACTGAAGTTTTAAATACATAAATATTGAATAAAGAATGCAGCTTCTTGAATGTGTATAGCCTTCTCTCCTGTTAACAATACTGCTTAACAAATAGTTGGGCAAATCGAACAATGCGATTTCAGTCTTGTAGACGACAGCATTGCCAAAGCTAGAATTACACTTGCTTGTATTTTTCTTAATCCAGTTGTATATGTGCTCCTAATTCAATAAATTTTACCCTGCAGCTCAGATATTGTCAAACCATCTATGTTATGATTGTACATGACGGTCTCATCGGCAGCAATATGTTGCTTATTTTTGTTATCAGCATCACTGAAATCCCATAAACACCTATGCAAAGAATAGATATTCAGAAAGTGAACATTATTCTCCGTTCCCCACTTCATATTTCAGTTTGTCTACACTCTACGAACACACATAACCTCAAAAACTCATGCAACTAGTGTCGCCAAAGTTGGAACACACCGAAAGTGTTTAGTTGCACCAACTAGTTGCGCAAACAGGCAGCGCGTGCGCAGTGGCCGACTTCGCAGTTGCCTGCAACCTAGTGTCGTCTTGTAAACTAGGCCTAGTGGCAGGCGTCGGCGCCAATAACTTTGGCATTCTGTGGGACCTTTGGATGACGTCACTGGACATAGGTTGCTATTTTGGATTTGTTCCTCAAGACACCATCTACAGCCTCTCGAATTTTGTCGCAACATTTCAGGGACGCCCTTTAGTTTTAGAACGATGCATTCGAGCACAATTAGACCAAGAGTGTTGCGAAACCACAGCCACTAAGTGTGCAAGGGTGCCAGAAATGAACTAAAGGCATGAGAGCACACGTGGATATTACTTGTAATCGACAAACGTTTCAAAGACGACTCATTCATCTTACGTTGACTTATTAACCAATAAAATTTTAGCAATGTCATGTCGGACATGAATAAATCATGAACATGTTCCAAATTCTGGCAAGTGCTCCCTGATGTAGATAAATGTGAAGATGCAGGCTCACACACGGTTGAAGAGTCAGCACTATGGTCCGTCATGTCCAACAAATTCAAAACGTGTAACGGTAACACTAATATAACACTAACGAGTCAGAACGTAATGACCACTGCCTACAGCGAGACTGAATACCGCCCGATGGCGATGTGGGCGCGGGACATGGTAAGGAAAATATAACATCGGTGCAGAGACGAATGGAAAATCACTCTAGCGATGATACGCACCGAAAATTTGGAAAACAGACACAAGCAACTTTGAAAAAGTGTATGTTGTTGTGACTTGGCGCCTGAGAATGAGAAATTCAGAAACGGCGAAGAGGTGAACTGGTTGAAGGACACTGAAATCACGCCTAAGCGACGAGGTGTTGGATGTCCACGTCCCATTGCAGAACGCGGAGGCGGGAAGCTTACCTGCTCCGTAAACCACGATAGGTAACGATCTGGCAGATCTGACGTGTGAGCAAAATGCTGGTTCAGTCACAAGTGTTTCTGAGCATATCGTTCAGGGTACATTGCTGAACAAGGGGCTCCGCAACAGGCGACCCGTATGTGTTTCCATGTTAACCAAACGATAATGCCAGTTACGTTTGTAGTGTGCACGGGATCACAGAGATTGGATCATGGACCAGTGGAAATTTGCCGCTTGGCCGGATGATCACGTTTCTTGTTACAGCAGGTCGATGGTCGTGTCCGAATACACCATCATCCAGGCGAATGACTGCTATGACAGCCTGCTGAAAAACAATGCCTCCGGATTCTTTTATGTGAAAGCTCTTAAATCATTTTAAATGAAGCAAACGCTATTAACATTCTACGTAGTTGTTCTTCGTGTCTACATGTATCTCAACAGAGCTATCCTGGTGACAAACACAGTTGGTTTATACAGTCATCGTAGAATGTTTGACTGTTGACGGCGCACGGCATCATCCCTATCAAAATGAAGTCCTTAAAGGTCTTCTTTATGTTTTGGAAACAAATGAAAATCAAATGGGGCCAAGTCTGTGTTGTATGAAGGACGGTTGATGACAATGAATTCAAAGTGTTGAATTGTAGAGGTGTAGCGCTCGTGTATGGTTTGGCAATGTCACGCTGAAGGAAAGGCTGCTCTGTTTGTGGACGAAGTCTTCAGATTTGAGGCTCGATCACAGAACGCTGTTTCTCACGCAACGATATAATAACTTTACGTACCACCATGTTACACACTACAGTTCTGAGCCCTCTAGCGGCAGTGGGCTGCAAATATGTAGACATGAAGAATAAAGAAGTACATTATCATAGCGTTTGTTTTATTTAAGAAGTTTATAGTGTTTTCACGAAAAAAATCGTTGGTGTTGAAATTACAGTGTACATTGCAGAGTACAATCGGTTCATTAACTGTATTGATCAACAAGTAACATTACGCACGGAAAGCCCGTGTTCATAGTGCGATGTGTTATGGTTGTTGTATGATGAAATGCTGCGAATGTGTTCTCTATAGGCAAGAGACACTTTGAATTTGTTAATTACATGGTGTGAACGTGATTGATTTCTAAGTTTTATTGTAAACAAGGTGATCTTGTTTTTACAGAGGCAGGAAAAAGTTCGATCTGGCATATATTGATCCCTTTTCATAACTGCTCGCAGAAACATACCTGGCGCCAGTGACAAAGGCCGGTGGGGGTAGTAATTCACCTGGGCTTCTGCGAGACCCGTGGCGATTATCGGACGCACCACGCCACCTCGGGACTACGTGAACAACGCTGCGAACCACCTCTATCCCGCCATACTTCGTGTCTTCTCCGACAGCAACGGCTTTTGCCATAAGGATAACTACCTGTTTCACAAGGACATAATCGTGCTACAGTGGTTTAACAAGCTCTACGGTGAACTGACGTTGGCGTTTTGGCCACCATATTCACTTGAGCTGAACTTGATGGAAAACATTTGGGATGCTATCGGGAATCGGCTTCTCGCACACAAACCACCGGCTCATTATTTGTAGGAATTGCATGACTTCTGCGTACACATATGAAACCACAGATGTACTGAAACCAATCAAGGATTTGTCGAACTCATACCACGCAGAATCGCTACTATCCTTCGTTCCACAGGTGGAACAACACACTATTAACCAGGTCATCATATTTTGGCTCTTATATGTAGGCTGTTTAAAGAAAAAGCCGCGGTCATGTAATACTCTGGAAATGCGCTATTTTTATAGGAGCGATTTTTTTTACAAATCATTTGAACGGCCCGCAGTAGATGCCCTCTAAAGTGTACAGGATCCATTTCAAGTTGACGAAGAGTGGGCACATAGAGTCCACAAAAGCTTCCGGCCGAATTCTCTAAATTAGTGAAAGTAGCCAAGCGATGTGTCGAGAACCCTCAATGTAAGTCCCTAGAAAAGAATAAAACCTAATTTCTGGAAAAAAGACCTACTTAAAGAATTGAAAGAGCCGATTTTCACGACAAAAATCATAAATAACCTTCAGTAGCTACTTCGTAAGCTCCGGGAAGTAACAGTTCACAGAGAGAAGAGTAATAAATCATTGTTTCCACGGTTCACCTATGAACGGAACAGGAAAAAATTCTAAAGTACACTACAATAAGAAGCTTCATCACTACAAAGTTTATAGAAATTCTCAGAGTACAGTCAAACAGTTAATTGTTGCGTGCGTCAGTGTTAACGAAGTAAATCAGCTCGAGAATGTTAACTATCAAATTACTCCGAGTATTCGCATTTCTATCAGACTACGTCCTAATACCGCTTTTGGTTTTGCGTTTTTTAAAAAGTCTACTGGGATCCTTTGTTTGGCCAACCCACAATTCACGAAAAGCTAAAGGAAAGGCCACAGTCATTTCTCCCCAGCCTATTAACACACCTGTGGTGCAGATCATAGTATCTCCATTCGACTGACGAATTCACCAGTGTTTAAGGTACGTGACAGTTGGGAAAGGGTGTTCTTCCACCGCGTGGGAGGGCCCTTACCTTGCGGATATGTGAGAGACGTGTCTCATGCCTGTATGTGGACCATAGG
The DNA here is from genome assembly GCF_023897955.1 of Schistocerca gregaria. Taxonomy (NCBI): domain Eukaryota; kingdom Metazoa; phylum Arthropoda; class Insecta; order Orthoptera; family Acrididae; genus Schistocerca; species Schistocerca gregaria. Next base: position 585,453,241 of record NC_064921.1, read on the forward strand.
TGAGTGTAATAGAACCGTGTACAGTGTGGTGCTATCATCATGTTGTATAATGAGGATGATAACGATGATTCTGCTGAGAGAGAGTGGAATCCGGTGCCACACAGTCTGCCCCTCTCGAATAGCACCAAAGCGCCTGCCTAGATTAATGTCTCCTTCATACGGTCGTATCACCTTCAACACTGTCGCATGCCTTCACTTCATAAGACTCTTCGGAGAGATTTGGAATTTAGACCAGCACGTTGGCGCAAATGCAGGAGATTCGGGGCTCCACCAACTCTCCTTCCCCTGCTAACCAAATTCAGGCAGTGAAAGTTTCATCCATCACGAGGATTTGAACAGACTTACGTGCCAGTGGAGGGACACACCACAAGCCTGCGTTAACAACCTCGGTTGAGGTGTTGAATGTGCATGAGAACGATAATGACAATAATAAAACAGTAATAATAATATTAAGAAGAAGAATTAGAAGAAAAAGAGGTTCATGTTGATTTAGCGTATACTGGTATTTTTACTGCTGTTATTTCATGTACCCACTGTCATATATCGTGTCGATGTCGCGTGATTTGCTATGTTTTTGATCCCTGTTCGTGATCGCGTTGGGTTTCACAGGCGCTATAGGCGTGAAATTTAATACCTGCCATCTTTCTGATTTGCTCACTGTATTACAAGAGATTATAAAAAGCCGTCACCACCATTTTGAAGTGCCATATTGTCTTCATTCTTCTCGTTGATTGACTACCGTCAATAATGTGCATATATTAAGATGGATAAACTATCATTTAAGTGAAATTCGTAAACTGTTGTTCGTCATTCAGCACTATAACAAAATCATGGATATTATTATTATTCAAAATATTTTACCTCGTTATGAGAAACAGTTTAGCACTAACGGAACATTAAAATGTGTCATGTATTTAAATATCAGTCTGCATGAACACGTCTCTTCTTAAGTGGCTTTGAGTATATTTTAATGGACCGCACGACGCAGTTTATAGCATTCACGGGATCAGCATTAAATTTATACTAATGTTAGGAATACCTTAGGCTTCACTTTCATGAAGAATTTAATGAGAATGTTTCTTATTGGCACTCGGGAATGAAACAGAAAATTATTTTTTCGTGCTTTATCATGCAAGGGATTATAACAAACAAGTTTAATCAAATATAAATGATCACACCTTCAATATTAGCTTCCTCTAAGAAAATCTCCCCCATTAAACATCAATATGCGAGAAGGTAGACTGCGTCTGTACCCGTGGAAGAGTTACAATCAGCTAGAGAAAAAAAAAAGTGAGGCCTGGATTTCAAAAGATGGTGCTTCCGTTCGCCGGGATGATGAAAGACCTTTTGGTAACAGAAAAAAATGAAGACTCCGAAATATGAATTGTTGCAACGTCCACCACATTCGACTCTCTTTGATTTCCACATATTCTCTCTTCTAAATAAATCTACGATTTAAGAGCGTTTTGAACCCAATGGAGACGCGATGGCAGCTATAGACTGGTGCTTCACCGAACTTCTGCAATTGCACTTCACGGAAAACAGATGGATAAAATTTATTGACACACAAGGGTGGGAGGGGGACGGGGGTTGTGTAGATAATAAGTACTTTTTCTGCCTAAAGATATAGCATTACCATTACCATTCTCAACGCAAGTAAACTGCCGTGGAAATACTGTGTGGGGAGGGCCTCCCGCCTGGTAGACCGTTCGTTTGTTGCAAGTCTTTCGAGTTGATGTCACTTCAGCGACTTGCGTGTCGATGGGAATGAAATGATGATGATAAGGACAACACAACATCCTGTCCCTGAGGGGAGAAAATATCCGACCCAGCCGGGAATTAAAACCCGGGCCGTTAGGCATGATATTCCGTCGCGCTGACCACTCAGCTACCAGGGGCGGACAGTAAACAGCCTAATGGATAACACTGGAAGCTCCATCTGGCTGTTGTATTTGGAGGAGCCGTAAGAATAAAAACTGTGCCGAAATGCAGAAAGACCTGCGGAGAATCGACGCTTGAATATAAAAAAAAAAAGATTTTGAGTAAGCGGTTGCTGAACAAGTACTGGAAGCAGACACACACATTAAATATTTGGGAATATGTACATCGAGATATTTCAAGTTGAATTATAACTTAAAATTAATCACATGCAAGGCAGATGCCAGATAGACTTTCATAGAAGGAATAGTCGGAAAGTGCAGTGCATCGAAAGAGGTAGCTTAGAAAGCCCTTGTTCGAGTAGTACTTCAGTATAACTCGTCACTCTGGGGCCTTTCCAGATAGGACCGGTATGGGGGAATAGAGCATTTACAAAGGAAAGCAGTGCGTTTCGTCATGAGTTCCGTTCAGTGAGCTTGAAAGCGCCGTGGAGATGCTGCACTGTGTGGAATACAAAGATTCTGTTATAGTTCACTAACCTGCTGTCTTCAAGTTGATGTCCCCAGCGCAGAAAACAGCAAGCAGGTCGTAGGTTCTGTATCTTGAGGAAGAAACTGACTTTTAGCGAGATTCTGTTCTGAAATAATGTATCACTTCTTTGGGATGCCACTCGCGTATTTTAACCACTAGAGAACACCTCGAGCAGTAGGTCAACATAGTGCAACACCACCTAGACTGCAGGCCTGCGCGCACACTTGTGACGTCACAGTGATGACCGGGTCTGTATCGGAACGCTCCTGTTAAGCACTCTGCAGCTATACGCTTTACGAGCTTTAGAGCTGAGACCGCATAGAGAAACTCGTGCTTTCCCCTGCTACATGTCCCTGTAATGAAAGTATGGAAATTTATATAATTGTGTAAAGTAAAGGGAAGAAAACTGCCCTATGTTATTTCAAGATGTAAAATTATTTTGACGATTTGCGTTAAATACGCGGTTCTAAGCTTGAATACAAACTGTAATTTTAAATTCTGTCTTTTACCTCAGGAGCTACGCTTTCTTGCAGTAAAAATCGGCAATATGCGACAACAAGATGTTTTCGGTTTTAAATAAAGCAGCTGGAGCTCCTACAGACTTTAAGAATTTGTTTGCCTGGTATTTTCGTAAATTTTCCTCTTCACTTCAAAATTTCTGATCTCACACGAAACTCAAATCATTCGAGGAAATGGAGCACCTACTGACATAATGTTTAATAAGTCAAAAAACCCGGAAAATATTTTATATCCCTGTTTCTCCAGAACTTTGGAACCTTAAACATGAAAAGATTGTTTCTCCTATATCCTTGATTGAAATTCGTGTCACAGAGTCCTGTTAATTTAAACATGATGCACTTACCTCGAACTTCTGCTTTCTATACTGCTTAATCTGTCGAACATTGAATTCATTAAAACAATTTTCTAAGGTAGTTCACTCAAATTGAAATTATTCCCGAATAGCTGTATATGTAAAACTGAATAAAATCATTCTGTAGCTCTTCCAAATAAAAGTGCTGGAAATTCAATAATCTGGTAGGAATGATAAGAAATACTAAACATTTTCGAGTCACACTAGTTAATATAACTATTCTGTGTGACAATAGTTGCAAATATGAGAGACATTTGACAGCCACCTTCGTATTAACCTTGCAGCAATGGTCCAGAATTAAGAAACAAATGATACTGGTACATGATACATAACTGCTTTCAAAAACAATTGGCAAATGCGATGCAATGGCAACAAATAACACGCTACAAATTTTCTGTAATTTACTTACCCTTGAATGATGCATAGACACAAATCCCTGCCTGGGAATAGCTGCAATCCAGCGATTTCTCAACTCCACAAATTTGGGAAATCGAAACATGTGCACTTTCATGCCTTTTCGGGATTTATAATTTACATGGCCAAAGGGAACGCAGCACTTGCATCCCATACTTCGAAGAACTGTAGCCGAATACTGTATGAAATATATATCACTCTCACGTGTCACACATTTTCAACACAACATACATGCCAACAGGACTGCTGACTGAAGATAAGATGGCGAACAGTTTGTGACGTCACGTGCCAATATGGCAGCTGTGCGTAGGCCTTGTATCTAGAAGGCTTTGCATAGAGCCGGGCACGGAAGCGCTCTGCCCAAGTTTGTGACGTCAGCTGAAGCAGTCGTCATCATCGAGAAGGACTAACACGTGAGTCATAGTGTCAGACGTGCTGTGCTTTCGTAAATATCGAACATTGTTTTCAGGCGAACAGTTCGTTAACCAGTGCGTCAGGTGACGCTTTTATAGCCGGCCGCGGTGGTCTCGCGGTTCTAGGCGCGAAGTCCGGAACCGTGCGACTGCTACGGTCGCAGGTTCGAATCCTGCCTCGGGCATGGATGTGTGTGATGTCCTTAGGTTAGTTAGGTTTAAGTAGTTCTAAGTTCTAGGGGAGTGATGATCACAGCAGTTGAGTCCCATAGTGCTCAGAACCATTTGTACCATTTTTGACGCTTTTATAGTCACTGACTACTGTAAATTATCTAGTACTCCTGTAGCAAAGAACTGGGTCAAGTTAAGTAAATCTCTTAATCATTTATGTATTAAAGTGAGCTAATATTTGATGTGTTCCAAATCCTACGTTCCAACTCACCGAGTGGTCGTAGAACCCACAGTTATAACAGCAAGACTGTAATTCCATGTGGTCATAACAGTTACCTTGCGTCGATATTACCCAGAAGTTACCATCAGAATTCGAAACAAGTAGCCGTGTTCATAAATTAAAAACTAAAAACACAAAGGAAAAGTGTTTGGTCAATCTATATATGCAGCAGACATCAAAATACAGTCTGTACCAGTCACAATACGTGTTTCTGAACAGATAGCTTTGCAGCGACAACGCTCCTTCACTAATTTCAAACAGGGCGTTTTATCCAGGCTGAGGCAAAAATTAATTTTTGGCCAACTAGCTTAGAAATATGGTAGTCTAAGTTCACAGTTATCATATCTTCTGTAATGGACTCTGTAATTTCTGTGATGATGGAGATGATGGTGTGATTGCTTGTGGCGATTCGACCACATCGGGCATCACCGAAAAAGAAAACATAACACTGCGCTCTTGCATTCATAAGAATCAAATGGCAGATTGTTGACTTGCAATAAAAGATGCTAATATACACTAATGGAGGACAGTACGCCCATCGTCATCTGATTATGTTCGTTAGTCCATTAGCTATTAAAGGTATGCAAAACTAAGCATACACTGTTTTTATGTAGCAAAATAAAACTGGGTTGTAAAATGTACCGTACTGAGATCTATATCAGTGTGATAGCGTCAGAAGCTCGGAGTATTCTACTCATCATCCAGAATACGTATTACTTCTATTAACAACTGAAACTCGGCCGATATGTGGTAAAACGAGTATGCAGTTTCTCGTATCGCTGTGCTGCGTTACTTCTTTTGATATATAAATGTATCGATGGATCCTTTCCTTAGCCGGATTCTCACGGAAGGTGATCTATTATTCGTTGATGAGAGACAGGCTGTAAAACAAGGTCTTGGTGGACAGTTAATAATGCCAAACACATCAGTGCATATCAAATCACCTTGAAGAAGACTCCGAAACACAAATGGAAACGTCGATAAAGCGAATAACGCATCCCAACAACATGAGAACTTTCTACGATATGGCGTCGATTTGAAAATATCTATTTTGTATTTATTTAAGTTACTCTTGCGATGGTAGGAAAGAAAGTAATACTTTTCTTGGCATTGGGAAAACATTGTCTCACGCGTCGTAGAGATAACTAAGAGGCCACAATAAACACCCAACGCAGACTGTGAATCTCAGGTACAACTCATGTACAATAGCGTCTCAGAAAATAATGCGTTTGTTTGTCAACACAGACAAAGGAAAAACTTATAATTCAACATCCTGTCGACGTCGAAGTATTCAAATGGTTCAAATGGCTCTAAGCACTATGGGAGTTAGAACTACTTAAACCTAACTAACCTAAGAACATCACACACATCCATGCCCGAGCCAGGATTCGAACCTGACACCGCAGGAGCAGCGAGGTTCCGGACTGAAGTGCCTAGAACCCTTCGTCCACAACGAGCGGCATCAAAGTATTAGGTTGACGCATAAGTTGGTTGCGTTTTTGTTTTGCGTGTTGGTATTCCGGTTGATATGGATTTATTTATCGACTGTCATTTTCATTTGTAGTTCACTGTTGTTATTTGAGTTAACTATTGCCATTTTGTCGTTTCGAGATAGTGAGTGGAACTGTGAACGCTAGAAAATGGAGTGCTAAGTGGAGAATCGGGCGTGACAGAAGCGGAGGCAGCCAGAAACATTTGGGGATAATGCCATTGGACAGAGCACGGCAAGAAAAATAGTTTTCTTGTTTTAAGGAAGATCGTTTTGATATTAGTGACTCACTACGTTCAGGAAGACATCCGGTGTTTGATGAAGGCAGTTTAAACGAATTAATCGAAAATGATCTACATCAGTTTTCTCAAGAAGTGGCAAACATGATGAACTGCGATCATTCCACCATCGTGCAAATGTGCGTGCAATAGAGAAAGTTCAAAAATTGGATGTATGGGTAGCGCATTCTCTAAACCAAACCCACAAAAATCAACGGGTGGCCATATTTACATCTCTGCGTCTCGTCATCAACTGGCCCGTGAACAGCACCGATCACTCCTATTCTGTACCATTACTGGGGACGAGGAATGGTGTCTTCATGCTAGAACAAGGAGAGGAAAGTAATTGATGCCAAACAAAGCAGCAGCTCCCCGTACAAACACCTGCGCGCAACCGCAATATATCGTTAGGCACCTGGTAGAGCAGCGAAGGTGTGGTATACTACGAATTGCTTTCCCGAGTTGTAACCATCACTGCTGACATTTATTGTCAACAACGGAGACTTCTTGCAGATGCAGTTCAAGAACAACGACCAGAAAGATTGCGCAAAGTGATACCTCTACACGATAAAGCCTACCTGCATCTTGCTAGACTGAAAAAAAAAAAAAAAACGCTATACGGGAGATGAGCTGGAAAGTCATTTCGCATCCACCTTATTCACCTGGTCTTAGCCCACAGTTTTTCACCTTTTCCTCTCTTTATCGACAACTTTCAAGGAACTTCCATCCCGGATGAAAATGCGCTCAGAACGTGGCTCGACAAGTTGTTCACCTATAAATCATGTGATTTGTACAAATGTGGAATCTAAAATCTACCCCAACAGTGACAGACTGTTGTAAACAGTGAAGGCAAATACGTTATTTCTCACTTAAGTCTCGTTTATGTGTATCTGTTGTGTTTATTAAACTTATGGAAAAACGCTACGAACTTATACACCAACCTAACACACCCCTCAACAAAAGTTTGGAATATCTTAGAGTTTATGGAACACCCACTGAGGTCTGTACAATACCTTATTAACAAAATATGCGTTATTCCGTCTGCAGACAAAAACGATTTCTGTTAGCTATAAAATGTCATAAAACAAAGCAGGCTGTATCCTAAGTGTACATCTTCAAAACAAAATCGATGAAAATATTTATCTAATCAAGATGATTATGAGTCTTTAGTAGTGGGTATGTCCTCCCCGCCCACAGACGAGTTCTTCTACTCTACAAGGCATGCTCTGGATGAGATCGTCAAGTTTATCTTGGGGTATGAGGCCCGACTTCTGAATGGCAGCTTCAGAGAGGACCTGAAGATTTTCAGGTGGATTCGGACGCTGTACAATGGCCTCTTTCAACAGGTCCCATGAATGCTCTATTGCATTCATGTCCGGGACTGTGCTGGCCAATGCATTAGGTTGATGTTGCATCTTTGAAGATACCGAGAACTACTAGAGTATGGTGTGGTCTTGCGCTGTCATTGACTAGAATTACGTTGTCCTGTAGGGCCTTACAATCGTATGTAGGAGCTCTTGCAGGTACCGGAGATTAGTCAAATTGGCATATATGTGATTTAGAGGGGTCCGCCGTCCCATCATTATTGCGCCCAGAATATTACATTTCCACCTGCAAACGGATGGATTTCTTGAACTTATCAGTGTTCCTGGTGTCGTCTAGTGAATCTCCAAACCCTAACACTCTAGCTTCCAGTCTCTTCAGCAAACATGACATTACTCAATTCCGCAATGGTCCAATGTTGGTGTGCAAGAGCCCAAGTCCTTCGACAGCGTCGGTTCCGTTGGTTCAGTCCCAAAATTTCTCTTTGGTCTTCTGGAATGATGATCACCCTGACTGAGTCTTCTAAGTACTGTTTCGTACGACGTACGAATCCTTATTTCCCGGAGAAGTAATTTCCAATATTTCTGGTAGCTGCTGTTGGGCATCTGAGAGCCGGCATTTGGAGGAAACCATCCTGCATTGGTGGTGTCATAGTAGGCCGACCACTGCGAGGTCTATCGTTTACATTTCCCGTCTGTTTGTACTTTCTCCACAACTTAGCTACACCAGTTTGACATGTAACCGATTGTCAACATCTTGCTTTGTATGACCTGCCGAAATTAAAGCCATTGTCTTGGCTCTGTCAAAGGGTTGCATGCCTCTACTTGGCATGCTACTGCAGTGCTGAAACAAATCGAATGAAGCTGTTGTTTGTACTAGACAGCTCGCGGTGTGCCTCTGCGGCAGCTGTAAGTTTATATGACTGGGAAACGGTCACAAGGAATGCCAATAGTGATCACCGTCCCGTACATGAGCTTTAACTGGATAATGCATGAAGTGCCCAGGTCAATGAGACCTCTAGTATCGCAGACTACATTTTACGACAGTATTCCAAACTATCCTTGACCAGTGTAATTAGACCCGTTAAAATTTGGATTTGACATAGGTAGATAATGAAATCGTCCTTGCACATGTTTTAAAAAATCATTCCATTCTACGGCTGAAAAGGTTTAGAGTATCATGACAAACCAAAAAACTGATACAACATAAAAAGCAGATTTTTGAAAAAAAGTTAATCGTTTTCAGCGGAGAAATAATTCTTCAAAAGCATTTCAAAATGCCGTTACCGGTTTCGATCACCAGTGGTAACCGTCAGCCTCTATGCATTGACAAGATGGCAGTAAATTTACCGCATCGCTAGCAGCACAAGCAAATAGGCAGCCTCATGATGACCACTGAAAAAAATTCACGAATATGTTTCTATTAATATTCAAATGTGCCGCGTCGAGCAGTACTTCCGTATCGCCCACGGCCAGAGAAGAAAGGTTAGAGGGAGCGAAGAAGGACGAGAGAAGTCTGCAGGTGCACGGCCAAGAATGGGAAACCTCCTCCCGACTGGTACACCAAGGAGCTGTCTACGGGGCATCGCAGTCAGCAGTCTGCGCGAGGCGTGTCCACTGTGTGGACACAAACAAGCCCATGGAGCACTTGGCGTGTTTTTTCGGAGACAGAAAACAGCGAATCCAGTGGAAGCGGAGAAAGGGGCTTCTGAATTTCAAGAGGAGCGCAGTCAAAACGCTACCATAGCTGACGGCAGCAACTAGACGGTTAAGTGATCCAGTACAGTGTTGTGAGGCTACTAACTTCTTTTTCTATTCAATAGATGTGAGCTCCACTTTTATTCGATGTGTCCATGTATTTTTTAGAACAGAAGTCTTCAGCAGTCGATATGTTACGACACAGAGATTCTGAGTACGAGTAACGTGATCTTTGATTTCAGTAAAGAAGGAAGTGAAGGAGTCGGGCTTTGGTTACGCTGCTGTGAGGTCTAGAAATCTAGTAGAAAACAGAAATGCAAATTCAGAGGATTCTCCTTTTTGGAAGTGTGAATTGGTAAAGACGAATTTGAGAACTGTGTTTTTTAGGTAACTTTATCGCTGCTTTACTTGCTTAGACGCAATTTATGATGAGTGTGTAAAAGGCAAATTTTCGGTGATTTTCTCTTTATTATTTTGGGTCAGCTAGTTTGATCGATGAGACGCGATCAAGTAAAACTATTTCTTCACATGGCTTGCACTCAGTGCTATACATGCACCACTCCACTAATGTCATAGCAGAGTAATAAATTTTTGTATAAGCGACTTTTGTAAAGATTATTGCTATTGTTAAGGAATCAAAGTTTCAATATAGTTTCTTAATGCTAGTATCTTCTACATCTTTCAGTGAAGGCAATATCTTCCACCGTTATCTCCCAAAAATTTTGTTTTTTAATTGTGTAGCGACATTGCAATTAGCGGAAACAGTGATTAAAACCAGAAGCATGATCTGCTTGGAATGCATGTCCTTGCATTGCACTGCCAAAGGCTCCTTCCTTAGCTAGTTTGCTGCTGTGCTGCATTTTAGTGTTCATCACTGTCGAACAGTAGCGCCTTTTAAATGTGTTAGGGCCAGCTTACCTTCACAGTCAGTACACAAGTTCATCTGCAGTTATGCTTTGCATTTCAAAATCATTATTAGGTTCAGTTTACGTGAAGTTCAATTACGATTCCATTTCTTTACGAGCCAATCATATGCTTACAGTACAGTGTAACATTCGCGTGTGTAACGTTTGGAATTTTATTAATTCAGATTGCACACGTATATCTAGAGCATTTCGACATAAGCATTTTTGACATTTATCGTTTCAAAATTCGATTTCTGATTTTACGTACAATTTTTATTGAGTTAGTTTGGCGTGTCGGAACTACAAGCTACGCACGGTGATGTCAAGCATCGTAGCACTGTTACTGCACTGCACAACACAGAATTTCAGAGGACGTCTCATTTATAATAAAATTTTAAGTTTTCTACAAGTTAATTCAAATACAGTAATACAGTTTCAGACAGCTTTGCTGGCTTCTTTTATCAAGTAGCATTTAGGAAATTACACCACTTGTAGTATTCACTACAGACACACGGAAATTAAAGAATGGGAACCGAGTCCAGTACAGAAAACAATTACAGTGTACAGTGCAGCGTACAATCGGTTCATTGACTTTATTGCTTAACAAGTAATATTACGAACGGAAAGACCATGCTCATAGTGCGACGTGTTACGGTTGTTGTGTGATGAAATGCTGCGAATGTGTTCTCTAAAGGCGAGAAACATTTCGATTTTGTTAATTACATGATGTGAGCGTGATTGATTTGTATGTTTTATTGTAAACAAGGTGATCTTGTTTTTTATTAGAGGCAGAAAAAACCACGATCTGGTATATATTGATCCCTTTTTCGATGTTTTTTGTTTGTTTCCCACTAGTTTGGTGGCCACAGCATCTGCACGATATACTGGATGAAGAGAGTTTACTGCATCTTTGGTTCTTGCTGAATGTTAATCTGTTATAGTGGCAAGGCGTTTACCTACGGAGCCTTCAAGGATTGACAGTGCTATCGAGAATTTTGGGAAGGACTGACCAAGGGGCTTAGAAACCTTCATTCACCTTTTTATTACACATTTGTATTGACCATTAAATTAGCAATTTACCTTGTGATTAAAGATCTCTGGCAAAATGTTCACTAAATCATTTTGCAATATTAATAAATATAAACAGAGACTTTGCGTGCCATAACATAAGTAATAGTCACTTAACATGAAAGGCACTTAAGTTACAGTGAAAAACAAATCCAATTAGTTAACTACAATTACAATATTAATTTGATCTTCGGAAAGAATATGGAACAGAGATTTATTATAAGAAACAGACCTTAAAGCATGAACCCCATAACAGAACAAAGCAAGATCTAAATTTACGATGGCATAAGCTGCAAGGCGGAATAATTTCCGGTATACAGACACTCAAAAGTATATGGATATTACATTCCCGTTAATTAACAGGATAATAAGATCGCTAATATAGCTCCTGCAAAGGGAATTTTAACATACAGGAAGAACAAGGTGAACAGTGGCCTCAATAAAGGTACACAAACTGATGGTCAAGCTATTGATTGATCTGTTGGTGTGTTGTGGCCTCATGGTGTGCTTGGATTCTAATGGTTGATGCCAAAATATCTGAAAAGGTCCGGTAAGTAACTTGTGTCCCAGACCTGCTGGACGACATGGAGTGGATTAGTTCCCGACACAGGACCACTAAACGTCTAGCGCAGGAACAACGCATCGTAGACAAACTCCGTTCGGCCAGCCATGGACGACCGAAGAGAAAAGGAAATGCGGGGAGGAAGTGTAGAAACAATGCCATCGGCTACTTGGCATGCAACCATAGATCAGGACATAGAAATAACAACGAAAAAATAGCATACAAATATCAGATTCTAAACATTCATGGTGGTGTCTGTTTGTTCTATATCGTGTCTCCCTACCACTTTCGCGCAACGACGCTCTGAGCGTGTTTTTTAGGGAATTAACTAGTTTGAACCTGCGACCTGTTGCTGGTAAGGAGACGCCAGACCACACATGACATGTAGAATTCAGAAGAGTGCAGTGAGACTAGCGATGATATAACCAAATACTAAATGATCTCAGTGTCAGCTCCACTGCACTAACTGTAAAAGAATCTTAATACTAACTAAATTTAGTGGAAGGGGTTCAAGGCGTTCCTATTTTTAGTTAGCTGGTAAAATAACGTCGAAAAAGCAGTTCAGTTAACCACTGGAAATTTTATTCTACTCACAAAACATTGTTTATAAATTGCACTATTGATAAAAGGAAGTATTTTAATACCGGATGGTAAAAACCAACAGCGTTCAACAAAAATGTGAACGAATAATCCCTGAATGGGTTTCCAAGTTCTACAATGGATCGAAGGATGACCTATGCCATATCCCATCTCTAATCTAGGTTTAAATTAAGTTTCACAAAAGAGAAAAACTATCAAAATGGTCTACAGTGACCCTCAATTATCTATAATAACTTATCTAACTTGTCGTAAATTACAGTGGCTGATGTGGCTTCTCAATAACTATATAACAGAAAAATCATCGCGTTTCAGATTTTTACTTCAAGTGGCAAATGTGAACACCATGAGCTTTAATTGACGATCGACACTAGTATTACGCAAAAAGGAGGTGTAACAGACTTCTGCAGTTCTGAGTGAAGCCTTATGCACTGTTATGCGGCATCGCGTGTGTTCATTACCTTGTCGGTGTTCGTCAGGGGGGCGGTGGCCGGCGCAGCAGCCATCCAGCTCGCCGTCTCGGAACTAACTCTCCTCTTCTAACTTCTCCTTACTACAATTTACCGAAGTTGGTTTTAAAAAAAACTATCTGGCTGTGTTTTCATCTGACCAATCAGGGTCTCAATGTTAACCTTAAGCTCCACCTACAAAAATTCTGTCTATCCAATGAGAAACATTATACTTTTAGTGGTGGGGCAATGTTTTTAAAGTTTGCAACGTAACAGAGACGCGAAAAAGTCTCACGCTAAAACCTGCACCTGGTGTGGTCCTTTTAGCGTTATCGTAAGATCTATACTGTTCTTCTGGAGGGCTCTAGCTTTTAACATTGGCTGGGGGGTGGTCCTTGACGTAACAGAAACGCGAAACAGTCTCCCGCTAAAACGTGCGGGTTGTGTTGCCCTAGTGATTAGCTGGCGACGTGGGTCACCAGTCTGTCCCTTATCGTAGGGCCTTCTAGCTTAACACGGTTCTGCTCTGGGCTTCTGTTCTCGTTTCTCCCCTCGGAACAGCGTCAGCCTCGCAGCGGGATGGTATGACATGCATTTCGGCACTCTTGTGTTAGTCTGTGGTGTTCCATTTGCTCACTTGTTACTCGTATTACTTTTGTTAATTTAATGTCACGATTTATTCGGAGCTATGTGACATACCACTGGATTTGCTTGTCAGGGTTTTCGTGGAAGGCGTTGGATTTGCTTGACACCTTACAAGATGTAGCAGGTAAGAACACACCAGTCAATTTATCATAGTATTCAACACTTTCAGCCACCCCGACCCACTGACATATAACCGACCACAATTTCAAACTGAAACCTGAGAAGCAATATGTCTTACACATGAACACACAAGAACTATATAACAGTTAATAATAAGGCCTACTTCCAGGCTAAGGCGACTGAATAAAACAATAAATATAACCGCAATTGAGACTACTTGAGCTAGTATAGTTCATATTATCAATCGTTTAAAAATACAAATTTAAATTTAAAACGAAATTTTAAACACAATTAAATGACCCGATTCGGTTATTATGCTGGCCTACTGCATAGCCACGCGAATACCAATATTTGTGAATTTTGTTTAATTGAATGCATACAACACTTAATCTGTTATTTTAAAGCCGGCCGCGGTGGTCTAGCGGTTCTAGGCGCTCAGTCCGGAACCGCGCGACTGCTACGGTCGCAGGTTAGAATCCTGCTCGGGCATGGATGTGTCTGATGTCCTTAGGTTAGTTAGGTTTAAGTAGTTCTAAGTTCTAGGGGACTGATGACCACAGATGTTAAGTCCCATAGTGCTCAGAGCCATTTGAACCATTTTGTTATTTTAAATGTTACATACTATAATTGTCCACAAGGACAGAGATCATAGTCAAATATTTCAAGCTTCTGAGCAGAATAAACAGGTTAACAAATATGCCACATTTTTCCCGGTGCACAAAATATTCTGCAACAGACTAACTCAATACTTTAGAAAAAGATACACTTAAGCAAACAAATTCGTAAAATATAAAATATAAGTGATAGCATATGACAAGCAGAAATTAAGCAGCGTGACAAATCACTAGACGTCACTGCTCGGGAACAAGCTGACGGACCAGTCACTTCCTTTACCTTTCGCAACATTCAACTAACGGTCTATTCAAGATGTTGCGATTCTGTTACAGACAAGTCCACTACAGTTGTCTAAGTACGGATGCGAAAACACATTTCACTAGAAACAGAAGCAGTCACCATCACCTAAACATCTGACTTCTGCTCCACATGTCCTTCAGTGGCGTAAGGTGCCAACCGCACAAGCTGCTCTGTTGGACTCACGGAAAACAAGCAGTCCCCCTTTCCCTCTCTTCTCTCTCAACCACCGAGCGATCGGCCTCGCCTCCCTGCCGACTGCCAACTCTCATCGAGCTTTACTTTTAGCTTCCCACCAATCGCCGTCAGAGCGCGCCAACACCAGTCTACCACGTCCTCGTGGACAAACCATGCACTTAGGCGAAGAAGCAGTAACTAGGGAGCCGCAGTGACTCGAAGGAGTTCACTTTTTGGTTGAGAAACAGGCATTCTAAGGTTATATTACCTGAAGCCATTGTTCCATAACTTAAAGGCTGACATGCTTTCTGATGATTACTCTGACCACACTAAGTAGAACGAGTTGTGGACTGAAGGATCTAAGCCTTTAACATGGCCAGGCATGAGACATATAAGAACACGCCGGTGGTATTAATGTTTGCATTTAGAGCACATCATGGGACAATTTCAGGACAAGTCAATACATTTCACCCAGCAAGGGCCAGGAGATAAGCATTCGGAAAAATATAATGGCGGCCCAAGAGCAAGGGGCTCAGGATTACGACAAGAGAAGATGCCAGAGTCCATTTAGAGTGACAGTTGAGATGGAACTTTGGAATTTTGGGAAACTAAGTAGATTGGAAGCCAGCTGACGAGGTAGCTCCTACCATGCTTTGAGGGTTCTGTTTGAGACCCCGATCAACATATCAATTAAAGATGTTTCTACAGCTGTTATGTGTGTGGCTTTGGGTTCTGCCCCCAGTTATTTATTGGGTTTATTGTGTTACAGTTGTGCTACCTCCTCCTATCTGCTTTCCTGGTAGGTGAGAGGAGCTTGTGCGGGGTGATTGCGACGTGTCGGGCTCCACGTTTGTCTTGCCTGTGTCCAAAGGGCACTGCTAACAGTCAGTCTGAGAGACGGTCCCTAAGTGGACCAAACAATCCCGTGGAATGAATCGTGTCTTCTCCAAGGCCAGACGCCGAATCGAGTAGATGTGGGAAAGGAGCTTCTGCATTTCAAGAGGAGCTATGTAAGTTATTAGGCAACGACTGCATCTTGGAGATTAAGTGATCCAGTATACCGTAGAGGTCAGAACACAAGCAGTGGATTGAGTCTACTGGCTAACAAGCAACATTACGAACGGAAAGTCCGTGACTGTGGTGCGACGTGTCGTGGTTGTTGTGTGATGATACACTGCACGTGTGAATGTGTTGTCCAAAGGTGACAGTCTTTTCGATTTTTGTAATTACACGCCGTGATCGTGATTGATTTCTTTATTCTATTGTTAAGAAGATGATCTTGTTTTTATTATGCAGTAAGTGTGACTGATTTGATTTATGTCATTTGTACAAAAGAAGTTACATTGTTATTCACTTATATGTTTCATTTTATAGAGGACTGTACTGATGTATGTGGATAGGTGGTCCTGTAGATAGTAATATTAGCTCAGCGCAGTGCCTAGCAGTGATGGGACTAGTTGTAGATCAGTATACAGCTTCATGCCTTATGGCTGATTATAATGTAGTCTGGCAGTTATCTTAGTGTCCTATGGTTAACGACTGAAGCTAAATTTGCCTTTAGCTGTTTTTGGTCAAATTACTATTGTTGTTACCCGTTTCGGTATACGTAGGTAGGGTGATTCTAGCTCTGTTCCATTGTGCTGAAGGCACTTTGATTATTATTCTCTTGTTTGAAACCTGCTTTGAATGACTATATTGGTTTGCAAATCAAATTATATTTAATTGTTGTTGTCAAGAAGATTTTATGTTTACTAAATTAGTTGTTAAATTGACCCTAAGCTTGTACAACCCCCTCAGCCTGAATCCTATTCCAACCAAATCCTACGCTACACAAAATGTGTACATTTTAATCTGTAGAGTCACATGTATCTAAATAATTTCTTAGATGTAGGTGAAAAATTATTAGCCTACTTTAAGAATATTTTCGTTACTTAACAGAACTGACATTACTAAATTTCAGCCTAGATGACAGTTATTGAAAATTGAACATGATCACATAGAGTTTGGAACACATAGCGTATCCATTAAAAACTTAAAAAAAATTCTTTTCCTTTTCACTTGCTCATGAGACACGATAGATCAATAACAATCCGCATCATGAAAGAGATGAAAAATATGTCGAAGATACAAGAGAATTAATATCCATCCTAATATTTCCAATAGACGAAACCATTCGAAAGGAATAAGAAGGAAAGAATGATGTCTTTATAGCATATTCGAACCAAGATGAAGCTTTGATACTGCACACAAATATTCACTTATTGAATAAATTCTTTACTGCGTCATGATGTTAGTAAAACTAGCACTATTTCGGCTACTGCTAAAAGTAACCCTTATCAGATAATCCAAACGTTCTTCTCATATTTTATGGTTTTTTTTTTCGGATCTTCGCAGGACCGGCTTGTTAGGTATTTGTGATAGAGGGCGGCCAGATGACCTTCAGGTCGCCATCCCTTCCTTCCCAGTACAAAATATGTCTACTCCATCTGTCTGCTTCTAGTGTTATCCAACGTGAAAATGTGCGAACGTTTGTTAAATGTTTGCGAAGGGAGTGGAGGGACGTGGGTATCAGCCCGACATTCATCAAGTAGGTTGTGGGAAAGCGCCTAAAAACCACATTTAGGCTGGCTAGCACATCGGCCTGTTCTCGTTAATTCACCGCGCGGATTAGATTCGGAACCGTCGTCCCTCCCCGTATCCCGAAAGTGGAGTCCTAAAGTGCGCGGTTATCTGCAGGGAGAGGTGATCTAAACGTTGTTCGTTTTATGCACCACGTGAAGTGATAATACATACAAAACAAATAGTTTCTCGATGACTCGCCAGACAACCCGAACATTTTTAATCATACATTTCGTTATGTAGTCTCTAGAAATGAAAAAGAAAAAAATACTTATAATTAGTTTCAGCATTCTCCTATGCGATAATTAATTTGTTCTTTGCGAAATTTCAAATTTAGTTCAGTGATACTTCAAGCCTTTATTCACTATAAGACAGAAACTATATGACTTCATGTCAATAATGTAAACATCCTGAACAGGCGCTGAACGAGCGGGAATTGTCAGTTCATTTCTGCGCTTGTGGTCGTGAGTCTTCTGTCACGGGAAGAAAACCTGCTCTTCTCCTTTTGTTCGGCAACTGCCGTACGTCTCTGACAGCCAAATGCCGCGCAGTACACGGCCGTTAGCAATTTCTGGCAGACGGCTGTTTGATCAGTGAATCACTGTCTGCTACACAGCTTTTTACTTTTTTACTCGTAAACAGAAGGGAAAAGAATTTTCCTATGTGATGAAAAGGCTGCAGAGTATACAAGTCAAATTTGTAGACAAATAACTCCCCTAATGTGAATGTTGCCTTCTTCTATGCTACGCTGACATTTTACACAGTTTCAACGCAAACTTACTATGCACAATGATTGAAGACGATAATGTTGCATAATTTAGAGTGTAATAGATGGAATGTTATCAATATGAAACGGAAGATATGGTATTACAGGAAGAATTTGACAGAGCACTGAAGAACCTAGGTCGAAACAAGATGTGTGGAGTAGACGACTTTCCTTCATAATTACTGAAATCCTCTGGGTAACATTCCGTAACAAAACTGTTCCATCTGGTGTGTAAGATGTATCAGACCGGGAAAAAAGTCTCGGTCATCATGTATGATGTACTAATTCTAGCTACCAAGAAGGCAGGAGGTGAAAAAGAGTGGTATTACCCATCCAGCAATTTAAGTAGCCAGCGTTGGGATGTATTGACACGAATTATTTACAGAATAATGGAAGAACTTGTAGAAATCTGTCTCAGGGATCAACCTGGCAAAGAGGTGGTCAGTCCAACACGTCGAAACTTACCCAGAATTTCACACAGGAAGAATACACCAAATGAAACGCTGTATCATAATTTTAGCTGCTAAGGCTCACTGCAAATATTTTTAAAAAATGTTAAAGTTACCCATTTTTGCCATATGAAGAACTGCTTATGACAGCAATTTGTGTAGCCTTTCCTGGCGCGCTGATTGGCGAATAAGCCAGTGACAAGAGAAAGTTGCGCCGCATAGCGCGAAGTCCAAAGTGCACACACGCGAATTTTAAGCACTTAAACCAAACCAAAAATGCCTCAAACCATTATTTTTCTGAATAACTTGCAGTCAATATCAACAAATAAACTTATTACAAAAGTGACTGGCAGAAAAAAGAAAATAAGGCAATATATAATGCTACATTACAAACGACTTCCAAGAATCGGGGCTTCAATTCGTTGACATGAAACATTTTATAACAATTCATTGTGAAGAGGTTGAAATAATCAGGCAAAAAGTTGCAAAAACAAAGGTTTATTACCCTTGTCCTAGGTTTCGATATTTCTAAAAATATCTTCTTCAGAGGGAATGGGACCACTCCTTCTGAAGAAGATATTTTTAGAAATATCGAAACCTCGGTCAAGGGCTAATAAACCTTCGTTTGAAACTTGTAGGATGTAGGATTTACACAGCTGCTGATTCGCACCCATGTTTCAGATTTCGACAATACATGTTATCACACTTCTTACTATTAGTTCCGAATAATTCGTATTTTACTAACAGTAAAATAGTTTCTTCTTTATTCCGTGCAGTTGTCACAAAAATGGGAAGTGTCTACTGAATGACGAAAACAAACATTTATCTAACACCAGGTGCTCCTGATAGAAGGAAAATTAATGCTTTCAGACAATTCGCAGTAATTACTAGTCTCATTTAGAAAAAAGTAGGACGGAGTAAGAAGTGGTAGTTGGTGTTGTTCAGTAAATTGTGCTGCTTACCAGGCACACTTAATCAAATTCGCAAAAAGTTGTAATATTTCTGGCTTAGTCAGCCATCATATTAGGCTCCAAGAAGCTGTTCCCAGAGTAGTGGAGATGCAATAAGTATATAGATGACAGATGTTAGATTCGGTACCATTCCCGTGAGAAAGTCCGCCTGCATAATGCTACTACTCTGTGATTGGCTGCTGTGTTCGGAGGAAGGGCGCCAAAACGTTAAAGTATAGTTATTATTGTTAGTTAAAGTACTCTTTAGAGTGACTTCACTTTTTGATATAAATATCTCTCAACAGCTGACTATCAATCAGTCATTTTAGGATTATTAAAAACAATTCAAAACAAAAACAAAAGACTGGCGAAATTGCGGACGAAGCACTTCGGAAGCGTTCGGGTCACGCCTTTTCTGGTATGGCGCGGGGTGTGTTTCAGGCTGTTCGTCACTCTGGATTAGGCAGTCGAGAAGAACAGACATGTTGTCTGTCGTAGGATGTGTTTCCAATTTTTATTTAAGTTCCAGTTCGTCACTGTGGAATAGGCAGTCGAGATGTAAAGTCATGTTGTCTGTGGCAGGATATGTTTGCCAGTATTAAGTATTAAAATATTCACTCCTGTAGTCATGAGGCACAGACACGTGCCACAAAATGTGTAAAGATACATTTTCGTAAACACTGTGTTTGATTATGTACTTTGCTGTATCAGAAGGTGTTGTATTAAGATCGTGTAGTCTTCTCGTGTGGCTATATTAAAATACGCGAGTGGCATCCCAAAGAAGTGATACATTATTTCACAACAGAACCTCGCTAAAAGTCAGTTTCAGCCTCAAGATACAGAACCTACGACCTGCGTGCTGTTTTCTGCGCTGGGGACATCAACTTGAAGACAGCAGGTTAATGAACTGTAACAGAACCTCTGTATTCCACACAGTGCAGTGGAAACAACTAGGCGCCTCACGTGTACTGCATGCACAGAACAAATGTGCTCAGTGACACGTCATCTGCAGTAATGCAGAGGAGGTAAAGGAGGATTATAGTTATTAACACCAACAATCAATTCATTCTTCCTTTCTTGCCGTAAAGTGGCGATGCAAAATGACAATGAAAGCCACAGTTTTCTGAAAAGTGCAACAATGTTGAAACTTTCTTCTGCATCATACTGTTAGTTAGGGTGGAATTCGAATTATATATTGGCAAAAAAAAAAGAAAAAAATCAACAGCAAGAAGGAATTTTGCGACATGAACAGAAGTTTTAGTAGGCGTGTTTCTGCATCTGTAACATGATGTCTTCTCAGCTTTCGCTCCAGTCGCATAAGAACGACGTTAGTAGCGCCACTATGACGATGCGGATCAGGTTGGTTTATTACGCAAATGTTTGTCAGAACATTGTATTTTCCACATTTACACAACAAATGAACTCAGCATTGCCGGCAGGGGTGACCGAGCGGTTCTAGGCTCTACAGTCTGCAACCGCGCGACCACTACGGTCGCAGGTTAAAATCCTGCCTCGGGCATGGATGTGTGTGATGTCCTTAGGTTAGTTACGTTTAAGTAGTTCTAAGTTCTAGGGGACTGGTGACCTCAGAAGTTAAGTCCCATAGTGCTCAGGGTCATTTGAACCATTTTGAACTCCGCATTAGTGCCTCATATTTCGTCATATATGTGTTTGATTTAATGAACAGTTTACTATTTTGCCAGTACCTTTATTTAAATGTTGATTCGAAGTGCTGTTAAAAACTGTGCTAATTTGAAAGTGGTCAATCGAATGTGTTAGCGGATACCACAATGCAAAAGAGAACCAAAATACGCTCCTGTTTAGAAGCATATATCTTTGTTTAAATAATATTTAACGACAATTCGGTGGGACTAATCGTGAGCGTACTTGTGCAAAAATGTTGGCTTATTTATTTATGACTGAGTTATTACTTATATTTGTTGCAAATGATATTAGTGTAAACAAATGTTTTTGACATTTCTTATATTTTAATATTGTTGTAATATATTAGTCTAGTGTGTAAAAGTGGTCATGTTGAATCCAATCATGTCTGTAGAGCTTAAGGACGATGTATTTTTGGCGGGGATGGCCTTCAGCCAATGGAAAATTAGACTGTAGCGACACACTACAAAAGTGAAGTGGTGACTGCGATTTTTCGAGTGAAGAACACAAGGGAGCGATTCAGTACATTTTATGTCGATCTCTTGAAGAAGGAAGACATGCCTCAGATAATACGCATGATTCAGTTGTATAGGTGATTGATTCTGGCCAGTGATTGGGGGCTACCATCTCCTAACTTCTGAAGGGACTACATAGTTCAGGAGGTCTGAATGTGTTCCAGAATAGGACTCAAACTTTTGCCGCTTGCACTATGGAACTGAGGATAGACAGTATGATTTCCTATTCTTTGTATCACATTTGTTAATTTGTGGTTCATGATACTGAACTGTGGACTATTTTGAGGTGATGAATGTTTGTGTATTGTCATTATGAAATCGACTAAATGACTAATTAGTTTGGAGATTTTGCTGCAGTTCTCGTAATGCTCCCAACTTTGCTGCATTTGAGAAGAGTATTTTCTGTCTGTATTTTAACTGAATATCGTAGGATCACTTCCCGTTTATTTTTAGATATCCTTTCTTGAATAAACATTATTCGACATAATTTTCTGTCATCTAAATCAATAACAGACATTAGAATAGAATCTTTGTTATCGAATTATTCATCTAACTTTCATTTTTTATTTCTGTGTATCATTTGAATCGCAATTTCAGCCAGTTCGTAGACTATTTGACTTCGGGATCACAGTTATAGGCTTTTATTTGCAGCGAATTAGCTGTGCGGCGTGGAAGCAGACGTGTGGGGCTTGACCCTATGACTGCATCGAGCTATTCTTTTTAAACAGAGCCGTGTGTGGCCCAGTGCCTAAGGTATGAGTAATATTGGGCAAAGTCGCAACTGGTTTGCTTGTACGGGATGCTGTTAGCCAGAACAGCTATTCTAGAAGTAACCGTTAGGTGCAGTCCTCTTAAAAAATAGTTCCACTTAAATGAAAAAAGAGAACAAACTAATAAGTGGTTATACGTCCCGGTCGGTCATTTCTGCCTGCATACCCGCACGGTAAAATTCTGGGCCAACCTGCTGGAGCCACTGTTTGGCAGTGTGCACATGATTGTCGCATGGGGCCAGGTCAGTGTTGTCCATCCGAGTTTTGTGATCGCTTCCATGGTTTTTTGATTGACATGTGCCGTGCATTATCGTGCAACAGCAAAACATCCTGCTTTTGCCGATGTGGACGAACACGACTTAGTCAAGCTTGAATTTCTTCAGTGTCATCACATATGCATCAGATTTTATGATGGTTCCACTTGGCATGATGTTCACAAGCAAGAGTCCTTCGGAATCGAAAAACACTGTAACCGTAACTTTTCCAGCAGAAGGTGTGGTTTTAATTTTTTTTTTTTTCTTGGGTGAATTTGCATGATGCCACTCCATTGATTGCCTCTTCGTCTCTGCTGAAAAATGATGGAGCCATGTTTCACCACCTGTCACAATTCTTCCAAGAAATTCATCTCCACCGTTCTCGTACTGTTCCAAAAGTTCGTTTCATACTGTTTTTCTTGTTTATGAGAACCCACCTGGCACAAACCTTTTTTAACACCAACACTTTCAGTATTCTGCAAACACTTCCTTCCCCTATCCCAACATAGCGTGACAATTCGTTCACTGTGATGCGTCTGTCAGCAGTCACCAATTCGTTAACTCTGTGCACATTGTGTGGAGTGTGTGCAGTACGAGGCCTGCCGCTGTGAAGACACTCCGCACTGTTGCCGTGCCCGCTCTCATCACGTAACCTGCTTGTCCACCGACTAACTGTACTGCGATCGGCAGCAGCATCTCGATACACCTTTTTCAACCTCTTGTGGATGTTTCCCACTGTCTGGTTTTGACAGCACAGGAATTCTATGACAGCACGTTGCATCTGACGAACGTTAATTTTTTTTTTCTTTATTGTATTTAAATTCCCCATTGGCGCAGGCTGGGAGCAGCATATGTTCTGCTCGTCAGCCGAAAGACATAGAACAAACAATAGAAGACATTTAAAAATAACAAAGGAGAGAATATGGTGAACATAAATATAAAAAGGGAAAACATCATGGAAGGCAATAGAAAAAAAACGGGGTGACTGTAAAATGGAGATAGGAAACTGTTCAAAAATAGCACACACAAAAAGCCACACACTGCGACAATTAAAACAACACAAGGCACAGTATGACTGGAGCATGAAAGGTATTGACAAAAAGGGTAGCACATAACAACCACTGACAGCGAACCTCAAGGCAGTACACAATTAAAATCACACCTCTTGACGCACAGGAGAAACAGCACTAAACACAACACTGAGGTGGCAGACTGATGATGATCAAAAAAGAGGATTTGCCAGGTGGAAGGAGATGAGGGAGACCAGGAGAAGGGAGGGAGGGGAGGAGATGGGGGAGATGAGCGGGAGGCGCGCTGAAGAGGGCCAGGTAGGGAGGGGTGTGCAAAGGAAAGAGGCAAGTATGAGGTGCAGGGTCTCAGGGGAGGGGGTAAGGAGGAAAATCCGCTCCGGGAGAAGGAGGGAAGAGTAAAAAGGGGGCCTTGTGGAGGGTGGGGTGGAATAAGGCCAGGTTATAGTTGGAAGGAAGGGTAGATGTCACGGCGAAATTCATCATCTGGGAGGGGGAGGTGTTGGAAATTGCCCTGATGAAGGAGATGGAGGGTGTGGAGGTGGAAAGAGGGAGGGATACGGCGGTAGAGGTGCGGCAATGGACGGCGGGTTGAGAGGAAGGCAGAAACCAGAGGTTGGGGGGGATCAAGCCTGCGGACAATGTAAAGGATGCGGAGATGTTGGAGGAACAGGAGGAGGTGGGGGAAGGGGATCAGTTCATACAGGAGCCGTGTGGGGGAAGGAAGGCAGATACGGAAGGCAAGGCGGAGCGCATGGCATTCAAGGATTTGGAGGGCTTGTAAAAGCGGGTGGGGGCAGAGATCCAGGCAACGCTGGCATAACAGAGGATAGGACGGACGAGGGATATGTAGGTGTGGAGGATGGTAGAAGGATGCAATCCCAATGTCTGGCCACATCATGGTCAGACAGAGATTCCGAAATCAGATATTGGATTGTAAGGCGTACCCAGGAGCAGATATAGACTCAGATCACAATATAGTAGTTCAAGACATTAGTCAGGAAGAATCAATACGCAAAAAAGTGGGATACGGAAGTTCTAAGGAATGACGAGATACGTTTGAAGTTCTCTAACTCTATAGATACAGCAATAAGGAATAGCGCAGTAGGTAGTACAGTTGAAGAGGAATGGACATCTCTAAAAAGGGCCATCACAGAAGTTGGGAAGGAAAACACAGGTACAAAGAAGGTAGCTGCGAAGAAAGCATGGGTAACAGAAGAAATACTTCAGTTGATTGATGATAGGAGGAAGTACAAACATGTTCCAGGAAAATCAGGAATACAGAAAAACAAGTCGCTGAGGAATCAAATAAATAGGAAATGCAGGGAAATGGCTGCAGGAAATACGTGAAGACATCGAAAAAGATATGATTGTCGGAAGAACAGACTCAGCATACAGGAAAGTCAAAACAACCTCTGGTGACATTAAAAGCAACGGTGGTAACATTAAGGGTGCAACGGGAATTCCACTGTTAAATGCAGAGGAGAGAGGAGATAGGTGTAAAGAATACATTGAAAGCTTCTGTGAGGGTGAAGATTTGTCTGATGTGATAGAAGAAGAAACAGGAGTCGATTTAGAAGAGATAGGGGATCCAATATTAGAATCGGAATTTAAAAGAGCTTTGGAGGAATTACGATCAAATAAGGCAGAAGGGATAGATAACATTCCATCAGAATTTCTAAAATCATTAGGGGAAGTGGCAACAAAACGACTATTCACGTTGGTGTGTAGAATATATGAGTCTGGCGACAGACTATCTGACTTTCGGAAAAGCATCATCCACACAATTCCGAAGACGGCAAGAGCTGACAAGTGCGAGAATTATCACACAATCAGCTTAACAGCTCATGCATCGACGCTGCTTACAAGAATAATATACAGAAGAATGGAAAAGAAAATTGAGAATGCGCTAGGTGACGATCAGTTTGGCTTTAGGAAAAGTAAAGGCACGAGAGAGGCAATTCTGACGTTACGGCTAATATTGGAAGCAAGGCTAAAGAAAAATCAAGACACGTTCATAGGATTTGTCGACCTGGAAAAAGCGTTCGACAATATAAAATGGTGCAAGCTGTTCGAAATACTGAAAAAAGTAGGGGTAAGCTATATGGAGAGACGGGTCATATACAATATGTATAACAACCAAGAGGGAATAATAAGAGTGGACGATCAAGAACGAAGTGCTCGTATTAAGAAGGGTGTAAGACAAGGCTGTAGCCTTTCGCCCCTACTCTTCAATCTGTACATCGAGGAAGCAATGATGGAAATAAAAGAAAGGTTCAGGAGTGGAATTAAAATACAAGGTGAAAGGATATCAATGATACGATTCGCTGATGACATTGCTATCCTGAGTGAATGTGAAGAAGAATTAAATGATCTGCTGAACGGAATGAACAGTCTAATGAGTACACAGTATGGTTTGAGAGTAAATCGGAGAAAGACGAAGGTAATGAGAAGTAGTAGAAATGAGAACAGCGAGAAACTTAACATCAGGATTGATGGTCACGAAGTCAATGAAGTTAAGGAATTCTGCTACCTAGGCAGTAAAATAACCAAAGACGGACAGAGCAAAAAGGATATCAAAAGCAGACTCGCTATGGCAAAAAAGGCATTTCTGGCCAAGAGAAGTCTACTAATATCAAATACCGGCCTTAATTTGAGCAAGAAATTTCTGAGGATGTACGTCTGGAGTACAGCATTGTATGGTAGTGAAACAAGGACTGTGGGAAAACCGGAACAGAAGAGAATGGAAGCATTTGAGATGTGGTGCTATAGACGAATGTTGAAAATTAGGTGGACTGATAAGGTAAGGAATGAGGAGGTTCTACGCAGAATCGGAGAGGAAAGGAATATGTGGAAAACACTGATAAGGAGAAGGGACAGGATGATAGGACATCTGCTAAGACATGAGGGAATGACTTCCATGGTACTAGAGGGAGCTGTAGAGGGCAAAAACTGTAGAGGAAGACAGAGATTGGAATACGTAAAGCAAATAATTGAGGACGTAGGTTGCAAGTGCTACTCTGAGATGAAGAGGTTAGCACAGGAAAGGAATTCGTGGCGGGCCGCATCAAACCAGTCAGTAGACTGATGACAAAAAAAAAAAAACAGGAAGAGGCGGTAGAAGAGGGTTTGTTGGGTTTGAGGAATAAGAGGACGTGGGAGGTCTTCCACAGGTCAGGGTAGAAGCCAGTAGAGAGGATGACATTATAGAGATGGGTGAGGACAGTCAGGAAAGAATAGGAGCTTTCTCGAAGGTGACGGTGGGTGACACAGTCGTGACCAGGGGCCGTGCTGCTTTTGGACCGGAGAATAAGTTTAATGTCTTGTGCTGTGATGGGAGTGTTTATGGCAGAGGGGGGCAACTGCTCCAAGTACTGGAGACTAGGAGCAAGTGGAGCGACCGAAGTATCGACACGTTCCATGACGGTGGGGAAAAGAGTGTAATCAAAGTGGGGATCATCGGGAATGGAGAAGACCTCGGAAAGGTGAGAAGGGAAGTGGTTGGCCTTACTGAGGTTGTCAAGAAGGGGACGATCGTTATGGAGAATGGGGTAGTGGGGAGCGGAAAGGGAACCAGTAAGGTGATAGAAGGCGGACCAGTACTTGGAGGAGTTGATAGGGAGGGTGGCGTTGAGTCGTGTGCAGGTCTGGCGCCAGTCTCAGCATTTCCTTGCTGTAATAAGGTTCCATATGTGTCGCTGTATTTGCTGGTGGCGTTAGAGTGTATCCTGTCATGAGTGCGTAGGAAGGAGCGATAGAGGCGGCGGGATGCATGGAGGAGGAGGACAGCCTGTGGAGGGAGTGTGGGACAGTGTGGGTGGATGGTTTTATTAGGAACATGGGCCTCCACGGGGTCAGTAATTACCTTCTCAAGGAAGCATGAGGCGTGGATGATATCGTCAGGATGGCGATAAGTAAGAGGGTTGCTTTCGACCTGGGTGGAGATGAAGTCCTGGTAGGCATCCCAGTTAGCACAGTGATAGTCATGGACGACCTTGGGAGCAGGTGCAGGGTGTGGAGCCAGAGGGGGGCGGTGAGCAGGTGTTAATGGTGAGAAGGACAGGGAGGTGATCGCTACCTGTGGGGTCAAGGACGGCGACAGCAATACGCCCAAGGAGGTTGGTGGAGGCAATGACAACATTAGGGGTGGTGTCACTTTCGTGTCAGGTGTGCTAGGGAAGGGGAACAAGGTCACCTTGGATCGTGGAGAAGAGCTGATGCCACCGCCGAAGGGCGACAGGAGTGCGGCTATGGACATTGAGGTCAGTGGCAATCACATAGGTGGAGAAGGTGAGGTCAATGTGCGAGATGAAGTCATAAGGAAGAGGAGCAGTGGAGCAGACATAGATGGTGGCACAGGTAATGGTGAGGGAGGGGAAGAAGACACTAAGGATACGGTGTTCAGTGGAGTTATAGAGGAGAGGTTGTGGCTGGACGGGGATATGCTTAAGGTGGCCAATCGCGACTCCACCCTATGCACGAGGACCAGGAGCGTCAGTGTGGTGGAGGATATAGGGAGAGGTGCGGATAGAATGGTGGGGTTGGAGAAAGGTGTCATTCAAGAGGAAGGTGTCGACCTGGTGGTGGGAGAGGGTGTGCATGAGGAGGTATTTGTTGGAGTGGAAGGAGCGAATGTTCTGGAAGAGGATGCGATACTCGCGCCGTGCCACGAACGTCAAGTGTAGCAGCCATCTTGAAGACATGCTCTGACGGTGCCACTCACGGGAACAGTTTGAACTAAGTTTGAAAACAAGCGGGAAGGATGTATCTACACACTAGAGATGGGCCGAACTCATTAATTCCCGTGAACTACTTCATTCACTCACTCTTTGCCGTGAAGCGATCAAATGAAGTAGTTCATTCATGAAGTACGGAAGGCTGGCGAAGTTGCCCAGTTCGCCGCTCAGCCGCGGCTACGCTCGCTTCGCCTTGCTCGTACAATAAAGCTTCGTAATACTTTATAATTTTACCAACAGATGGCCGAACTATGCAGTAACCTGCACGCAACGTTTTACACTCTTACAGCGTCTGAGCCAACTTAAATAGAGCATGGTCGAAGGGGACAAAGGAAAGATAAACAGCGAAACCTGTCACATATAAAGAAGGTATTACATTTAATGTTTCTCGACATTTTCTCATGAAGCGCCCAAAAAAGCCTTTATCTGCCAAGTGAAACATTATTTGTTGTATTCATGGACTGAAAACTAGGGCTACCAACGAAATACAGCCCAATTTTATGTTCCTTTTAAAATGTAATCCAAAACAGAATGAGTATGTTTACCACTGTCACAAAGTCTATACACCTACGTTAAGTAATTATTTAGGAGATTTCCTGTAGATTTTATTTTTGTTGAGAATAGTAATCCTCCAGATTCAAAATGTAGACTGTCACCTGTGGTCATTGGTACGATTTCAGGTAAAATCCCTCTTTCAGTCTTATTAACAAACCATTTATTTTCATGTTGGCTGTGCGTGCTCACACAGCCAGCCTCTTCGTTTGTATCTGTAATATTCATTTGTCCGCAAGGGCTGCCAACGGTAGGCTACCAGAAGACGCGAAGTATAGCTGAACTGCACAAATAGTCACGGGTAATGATGTCAGCACCGCAGGAAGCAGCTGACTCTGCCTTCCCCTCGCCCCTCACCTTCCAAACCCATTGCAAACCTATCGTTTCCCACAAACACCGCGCGATTCGTCGAAGGCATTAGATGGGAGATTGAAATGAAGGAAGAATGAGTGACGTAGTGCCGATGTAATGGGATGAGGGAGAGGGGAAGAGTGGACTCATGTGGGCTTTTGTCCACTATTGTCATACAGTAATGGATGCTCGAGAATAGGTGCATGAGTTGGCAGCTCGTCTTGAGAACTATGTGGCCGACATTTTTGGCATCTGTCTTGCAGTATACTACTGCAGAACGCAAACCTACAGCTCATAGTATGATACATGACTGTTCTTTCTTAAGTGGAGTGTGTTATCTGTTGGAAGGTCTCTGTTGGATTCCTTTCATGTTAATTTCTTAAATATGATGTCATTTACGGCATAAATTCCTCTTCTAAATTTACCTTGGTGTTTCTGACTATCTGGGAGGAGACTGAGTAGTGGAACGTGTTACTTTTACACACAAACAACAACGATCTGTCACACTACTACACTTTAAAGCACAGTTTATATGTAATGGTTCAAATGGCTCTGAGCACTATGGGACTTGACATCTGTGGTCATCAGTCCCCTAGAACTTAGAACTACTTAAACCTAACTAACCTAAGGACATCACACACACCCATGCCCGAGGCAGGATTCGAATCTGCGACCGTAGCAATTGCGCGGCTCCGGACTGAGCGCCTAGAACCGCGAGACCACCGCGACCGGCTTATATGTAATTCATATATGTAATTCGTGTCACGCCGTCTCATGAAGAACCTACATCCGCTTTCATTTATATACTGTATATGATAAGATTCTGTCATCCCCCTTCCCTTCTGTGTGAGAGGATGAATGAGCAAATGTATTTCTAGTTGCATGCTTGATGGTAGCAGACAAGCCTGTCTGTTAGAGAGCAGTAGGACAAACGTCGGAACAGGTAGCTACGCTTTCTAAAAGCAGAGAGGTTTCTATTCTTAGTATGGTCCTTTCCGTCCCTTGTCATGTTGGTATAGGAAGCTGCCTCTCTGGTCACTTCCGTTTGTATCTGTTGAGCACGCTCGGTAGCGGCCCAGGCAGTCTGTCCGCGGCGAGCGTCTGAAGTGGTAAGATCTCCGGCTAAGCGCGTGTCTGCCAAGTCCGTAGGACAATGGATTTCTTAAGTTCAGCTTAACTGAAAATTTAATCACCTTCATTTCAGGTTTAGCTCTAAAATATCTAATGTTATCTTAAATTGCAACGCAGAGTAATTCGAGTGTGAAGTTCAGAATATCTTCCCGGTAGTTGCTTTGTCACTACTTTGTGAGTAAAGTGGAACCACGTGTTGATCAGTAACTCTAACATCATCAATCTTAAATGCGAATGTGCGTGAGACTATAACGTCTCGTCTTGACAATATTTTTCAATATAGCAACTTTTCTTTATGTTCAACCCACGTGGGGTGTATTTTGTGAGACCAGTACCACGCGCTTATTGAATTGTTTGACCCATCAGGTTAATAGTAAGACAATAGTAACCAGTTCGAGGTTTTTCTTTTGTAAATTGCGTTTCGATGTAATTTATTTTAACTATCAAAATGATTGTGGAGTTACACTCTTTGTGTAAACCAAATTGACCACGTGAAGCATGTGGTGTAAGCATCAAAGTAGCCCTCAGCTGTTCTTTTCGGGAAGATTTCACAGAGAGTTAGTATGAATTTAGTTTACCTGTGTGTGGTAATTTCATGATGGACAGGATTGCACTACGAACGTAACTTCTTTGGGTGAAAATTGAATTGGTTGGTTGTGGTTAATTTCCTCTAGGATATGTTACAACGTTCTTTGTGTGTTATTTTATGAATGCAGTGTTGTATGTAGTCCCCCAATCTTGGCTCCCTATTTGATGTGTTCCGTAAGATTACAAACTCACATTTACACAATCTTAAATAAGGCACCAGCATAGTTATGAATCAAGTTTGCTATACTGAAATTTTAACGGAACAATGATCAATGTTAAAATAAATGTCCAAATATAAACTGATTTATTTCTTTTTATTTAAATTATCACGGGTTATCTAAAAGATTATAATTAATGTTAGTCTGGTTGGGAATTTGGTAAGCTGGACTGGATACCTGGTGCAACAGTTGCGCAGTAATGCAAGGTTAACTTCCTCAGATAGCTCACAGCTTTTAACCCACTTTTATGGTCTTGGAACATCAGCACCGCTTTCAGAACAAATAAACGCAACAACATTACACAGTGCAGAGTTTGAAGTACCAGTTCATTGAAACTGAGTGGTTACTTCACACTTCACTGGAGTGAAGCGTTCACTTGAACGACTCATTCACGAGCTCTCCATCACTACTACACACTCTAAAACTTATACATGCAGAATGGAAACTGTCTTTTGGAGTGACTCTCGTAAATATCCTCTGCCGTGCACAGTGGTTTGTAGCGTATGGATCTAGACGTAGTACCGTGGTACAGAGCAGATGTGACAGACCCATTTCTCGCCTTTAGCATGTCATTACACAGGCCAAGAAGCTGCCAAGTATGCGCTGTCAGTCACGGTGCGGGTTCCGCATGCCGCCGGTGCAGACGTCACAGGCTGCGGGCCACGCGCCGCTGTCTGCGGCTGTTGTGCTTGGCAGCCGCTGTGACGCGGCGCCGCCCCGCCACCTGCCCCTTTGTTTACGGAGCCGGCCGGTCCTTACCGCCTACAAGACGCTGCTAGCCCCGCCGCTTACGTCTCGTTTTGTCGCGCAGCCCCTGCGCGCCGACAAACAAGAGACGGCGGACGATGCCTGGAAATGGGGCGAGGGCACAAATATATATCGTCTGCCCGCTCCCGTAAGAGCGCCCTCGGGACGCCTTTGTTAGATTCCCTGGCCGCCACGGCGGCGCAAACAGGGGCGTTCATCTCGCATTAATATCGCCTCTTCACCGTTCCAGGCAATCATATTTGCCAAAGTTCGCGCGAGTTTGTACACTTCGCTCTCGAATCTCCAAGGGAGAAGTGCGACCGATTTATTGTGGCGCTATTTCTGCTCTACCGTTTTTAACTTGAGCAATCTTCCCTGTCCGAGGTAGCTGAATCCCAGAATCGCGATGGTGTTTCACTCGTAGTACACATTGTAATCGTTGAGTTGTAAGATCTGTTCATCTGTAGAAATCATCAATCAAGTGTACGTGTGACACGCAATGTCAAAAACTCTGCACGACATTAAAATCGGCAGCCCCTGGCTCCTCTCAAGGTATCACACTATGATTTCACTGGGCGGCTTAAGAATTCGTTATAATATTCTGTTCCTAATTGAACTTCCACCATTTTATACTGTTCAACCAAACACATGAAGGTAACTAACACAGTATTACAAATTCTTAGCTGAATTCTGGCGTAGTCAGATCTCAAGAATTTGCCGAGACATCACGTCTTTGATAACGACATCGTAGCCGTAAGGTGCTACATTATATTTCGTGGTCGTGCAGTAGCCTTCTCGCTTCCCACGCCCGGGTTCCCGGGTTCGATTCCCGGCGGGGTCTGGGATTTTCATTGCCTCGTGATGGCTGGGTGTTGTGTGATGTCCTTAGGTTAGTTAGGTTTTAGTAGTTCTAAGTTCTAGGGGACTGATGACCATAGATGTTAAGTCCTATAGTGCTCGGAGCCATTTGAACCATTTTTTTTTTTACTAATTTACCTATTCATTGATTAACAGTTTAGGAACTTCACTGAATGAATTTGTAACTTTGCAACTTGAGCCGTGCGTGGTTTGTGTTCCTGCCATCATCTATTTCACAGCCTGTTTTTAACTTTCTTCCACTTCACTACGTTAATTTAAATTACTACTGTGACTGAGTTGCTGCTTTGCCTGACCGTGACCGGCGTTAGCAGTGGGTATGAATATATTGAAACGTCCCCTTAGAAACATTATACTTGATTGTGCTTAAACTGACACACAGTACTTTTAGCGCAACGCAATCTGACTTTCAATAATTCCTACAAAAGAATGGCCCTGACTAACATTACCCTATACCTTTCACAAATCACTTACCTCACAAAAATCTTCGTTACTCGAACTACTGCAATACAGCGAGCGCCACTACTGCCAGCTAAATAAAAGATTCAAACTACTGAAAGCACTAACTACTGATAGGCATAGTTAGCAAATGAAAGATTTTGATAGAGAACAAACAATGTATTTACCTTAATAGTGTTCAAAAGTCATAATATATATAGCAGTTCATGACAACCATTCTTACAAATGTACTGTTTCTGATGGACACACGTCCAGATCATCCGCTTTCAAAAATCCACCATCTCACTTCGCCACATCCACCAGTACTGGCGGCTCACCTCCAACTACGCAACGCTACGCGTTGTTAACATCCAACTGCCCAACACTAAAATAGTAAATTCCAACAATGCAAACCAGCAAGAGGTTGCACACAGCACAGCCAGTTATTTTCATACAGAGCGCTACGTGGCGGTGGCGTTACCAATATAAGAACCTAAACAGCCTACTTACAATATCCCCTGTCGCAGTATCTTTGCTGTACTGCTATTACTTCCCGGTCGTTGTCTGTTGTAAGCAATTCGGATCGTGAGTTCGGGTTGTCAGTCAGTCGGAAAGTGTCTGGAGTGCAGTCCGGATCTGCCATTCGGGGAGTGGCAATGTAGTACTAGTGCAGTCGGGTTGGAGCTGTGAGGTCTGCGTCGACATGGCTCGCCCGACAATTGCCACTACGAATCGCTTGAGCCGGGCCACGGTCTTAGTGGGTCGTCGATCTGTCGTCTTACCGGACGACGTGTTTTGGCTCGCCGATCGTTCATGAGTTGGCTGCGTGTCTGTGCATTGACTCCCAATTTGTCTTCATGCGTGCTTGGTTGCTGTTGGGTATCGTTCAGGTCTTCGTGCTAGTGTTTGTCACGTAGTGTGTGTAGTTGGCGTTATTTCCACTGACAACTATTTCAAAAGTTTCAGCATACTGGGGGCAGTCGGTCGGTTGCTGCGGACCAGGGAAGTTATCTCCACGCGGTGCAGCGGCTGGGTCCTCTGGCGGTCCCTACGCAGTTTTGGAGCGTGGGTAGAGCTGTCATCGCTACGAGCTTGGTGGTTCGCCGACCCAGGGCGTCAAAGATGAATAGTGGTTTCAAGTTCCCAAGCTACGTCCACTCATGTTGTGTGGTTCGTGTCGGTTGGGTGAGGTTTTCCCGTGAGCGACACCAAGTGTTTGTATTGCTGAAATTTAGATGCCATGTGGTGGAATTAACTATATTGGTTTTCTAAAATTCAAGAGCACCACCTGCATTTTCTGCCTTGTGGCCGTTACTGTTCCAGTTACCTGCCCTGGCCACTAACGTAATTTCAGACAGTCTCCTTTCCTCACATGTTGTCGCTGTCCAACACGTCGTTGGTCGGTCGGTCCGTGGCTGTCCGTTGGTTGGGTTCCGACAGATCAAATGTAGTTAGGCTCACCACCTGTCTCACCTAAGTGGACGAAGGTAGACCGACCCCGTGAAGGCTTCTGAGTGCCATTGTCTTTACTGTCTTTCT
This sequence comes from Schistocerca gregaria, assembly GCF_023897955.1. Lineage (NCBI taxonomy): Eukaryota > Metazoa > Arthropoda > Insecta > Orthoptera > Acrididae > Schistocerca > Schistocerca gregaria. The sequence continues at coordinate 585,488,210 of NC_064921.1, forward strand.
CACCTGTGTTTAATTATCTGTTAATAATATATCATAGCCAACAATTTAAAAAATTCTTTGTTTTGCTGTCTTTTAAAGGTTATTGCTGTTGTGTTGTCTTTTCCTTTAGGGTGGTTTCAGCTACTTAAAACTTAAGGCTTATGGTTATTTTTTTTAATTTTGGAAAATTAATTGTGAACCTTTGGCCGCTTGGAAACTTATTTTTAAAATTACATTTCAACCTTAAACATTGCTGCTTGGAACCTTATTCTTAAAATTACCTTTCAATCTTGAACATTGCGGCCTTCTGCCTTTGAAAGGTTATGGTAATTTATTTTAATATCTTGAAAATTTTATTGTGGGCCTTCAGCTGTTTGTATTGCATCTTGTTTATGTTTGTCTATCCACCCTTGTAAGAGTGCGGCTATGTGCCGCTTTCGTTGTAAATGTGTTATTAAATTACAGGAAATTATAATTTTGAGGTGAAACCTACCATTTCCATAATCCTAATCACCTTTTCTGCCCAGCGGGTTTAGCGGGCGTTTCACAACTGAATTGCTTTCCCCATTGTGGGACGTACAGGGTTGTTATTACTAAACCTCCGCTACTTGAGTCACTGGAGATGGGGAACTATTTGCCTTATGGGTACCTATATTTGTATAAATGGTGATCAGACTGTGCGCTGCAAGATTTGTGTTGTTAATGTCTTGACTTGCCTTTAGGCGCCAGTACTAGTGTGGCGACGTAGGATTCAAACAGAAGTATCAGCGTGCAGACAATCGTCATGTGTCTGGACAACGTGAGCAGGGCTTTACTCGTAAAGCCGTTTTATCAAAAGAACAGTAATGCCGCTGTTGCTCTTCGCGAGCATTTAAGGGTCCTATTTGCGTACCGGGGATTCAAGAACATGATTCTGAAGATCGAATTAACTGGCTATTTGGGAATTGCACCTGGGAGAAGCCGACGACAAACTGCGCCACAAATTGTTGAAGAAGTTACTGTTACCTTAGCTGAGAATGTTGGACGCAATGTGCGATTTTCAAGGAATGCACGAGCTGTGCCACTACAGCTGAACATTCCATAGTCCACCGCTCGAAAAGCGCCGCGATCACTTATGAAATGGAATCTCTAGAGTGGTTCCAGACTGCCGTAGGTGCAGATCGTCGGCACACTGTAATCTGGATTACAAACATGATACGCAATTAACAAATTTTACTGTCTCGTGTGGAAATTAAAATGTGTTTCTTTCAATGGTTTATTCGTTATTTAGTTATTTCTCTTTCGCATGTCCTTACAAATGTCTCCACAAAGCCTCTGAGCACTATGGGACTTAACTTCTATGGTCATCAGTCCCCCCGAACTTAGAACTACTTAAACCTAAATAACCTAAGGACATCACACATATCCATGCCCGAGGCAGGATTCGAACCTGTGACCGTAGCGGTCGCGCGGTTCCAGACTGTGCGCCTAGAACCGCTCGGCCACTCCGGCCGGCTCTTTACAAAGTTTCATTGTGTTACGATCACTCGTTTTTCATAGGATCCCTCTCAAGTAGCGAAAGTATAATTGTAACCAACCTGTGCTCCTATGCCTATGACTTGGGGGCTATATCTGGTCAGCTACAACATGCAATTTAAGACTTTTCTCGTGAAATACCACTGGGCAGAGAGCCTGTATTAGGTCGAGAAAGTCGTATGTCGGATTAATTATAACCAGCCTCTACTGTCTTACACACATGTTACTGCTTAATCAAAATATCCCTTTTCACATTTTGTCACAAAGAAACATTTCACGATAAAGCAAGCATCTCTATTCCAGAACACAAAGCTCTTACGAATTCTCGGCTTTATTTAAGCATTCCAGTTATTGCAGTCAGTGTTGCTTGACTATGTCAACCAGAAGAAAATAATACGATACTACCGAAATTAGTGGCTGAATAAAAACGTTGCCGGCCGCGGTGGTCTCGCGGTTCTAGGCGCGCAGTCCGGAACCGTGCGACTGCTACTGTCGCAGGTTCGAATCCTGTCTCGGGCATGGATGTGTGTGATGTCCTTAGGTTAGTTAGGTTCAAGTAGTTCTAAGTCTATGGGACTGATGACCACATCAATTGAGTCCCATAGTGCTCAGAGCTATTTGAACCATTTGAAATAACGTCGTACTGCAAATTCTCTGCGGTCATGGCTTCGTTTTTGCAATAAATGAAGGTATTACACAACTGTAACATTTGGTGCGCCTCACGGTATCTATTAGGACTGTTTTTGTCCTATGATTACACTAATTATTCGCCTTTAAATGTAAAGAATTCGAAAGTTTTTTTTCTGATAATACTAACATAATTTTTGCAAGTTAAGGTCAAGAACTGAATAACAGAGATGCTGTTCTCTGATGAAGCTGCTGCACCTTCACTATTAGCAGACTGACTATCTGTTGTTTTAACGCAGGGTACATGCAGTTTATTACATGAAATTCTGTTTGCGCTGGCATTTATCTTCTATAGAACGGTGTCACGGTAGCGAAGTGGAATAAAGCAGACCACTGGAATAGGAGCATATCACACGTTATGTTACCTTTCGCAAAGTTCAATGGAGTGACCTTTACAATTCGAATATTGCATAAAGTCGTCATTATCGATGCGCCGAATATTATCTACTTTGTACAATCTCATTCCATTATGTCGTACTGTATAGCATTTTATTGCAGTTCAGAAAAAGAGTAGTTTTAGCCCAAAAAGGTGGTAATACGTGGATTTAATCCACGATCCTCTTCTACTTAAAAATGTAAACAATCTTAAACAGGCTTCTCAATACATGTATTCGGGTACGAAATTCGCGATTGGCAACACGAACTTGTTTAAGTGAACACCAAAGTAACATCCACTAGGCTGGAGAACGATATTTATGTTGCGAATACATCCCTCAGCGCTGTTTACAAGCCAACTCTACAACACACACCTCCAATTGACGAGGTAGATCTCTCTGAAATTATCTAACCATCGATTTCTTTCTCAAACTTGTCGTAAACTCCGTTATTGAGCTACAAGACTATTTGTGAAAAAGAGCGTTCCGCAAACCGATGAAAAAAAAAAACAGTCCCCACAGTGGCCAGTATGGTGGCGTGTAATTTCAACGAAGGCCTAACTACGAAAATTACGAACGTGCTCGAACCTGAGATCGGAGCAGTTTTCGACGACTCTGCACAAAACCGGAAGAAAAGAGTACCGAGCGAACGGAGCGGCGGATGACAGAAGCTGTCGCTCGCAGGACCTCCATGGCCATGAAGAAAATGGAGGAGGGCCTTCTTTTGGATCTGGAAGGATTGCTGTAAGGTCCATGAATCGCGGACTATACGTGTGTTTAACTTATTTACAAAAAAATGTAACCAAAAGCTTTAAACGCATTTTTCTCGAAATTGAATTTTTCAAATTTGCGGGAAACATAATTTGGAAACGGTGCATAGGACAGTGATTGGAATTTGATGACGGCATTCTAAATCGAATTTTCTGTCGTCGTACATAGCCGTTTTGTGATATCTACAAGAGTTTATTTTCGGTACAAGCTTTCTTTTCTACGTTTTGGTAAATAAAATGAAATCTATTTCTACACGTCACCGTATAACGTAATATTTTTCAATCATCCTACGTATTCTGATAAGCAATATATTGAGAATGAGTTATACAAAATGAGTTCGATACAGGCCCAATAACAGGAATCCGGGAATTTTCACCGCTGACCAATGTTCCACCTGACGGCGCAGATCCAGGGATCGTCTGCTGCGTACACAAAAATGAGTTCTTAAACACAAAAGTGCAAAGAATAAAAACATATCACCATAATTAGCATTACTTTTTATTTCACCAGAAAAAATCACGAAATCACCCATTTCTCAAACCTTCAAACAATGATACCTTCTTAATTTCTATAGGAGTGAATACCGCAAGTTTGCAACCCAATGCTTTTTCCCTGGAAATTTCACTAGAGGGCTACTGAATTGTCTTGTGAGAACGTACTTCAATGACAAGGATGGAAAAATTGAAAATATTGTCCATATGTAGGCACTTTAAGTCAAACTCAAACTGTCCAAAGTGAACATCAGTGGCCAGACCACGAATTACTCACAAAACGCTTCAGTAGACGGAATTATGCCCTCGGTAAATGAAAAAAAAAATGTTCAGTGCGACAGAATCTCAATCCTAAGGGCCCGGGTTCGATTTCCGGCTGGCTCGGAGATTTTCTCCGCTCAGGGACTGGGTGTTGTGTTGTCTTAATCAGCATCATTTCATCCCCATCGACGCCGAAGTGGCGTCATATCGAAAGACTCGCACCCGGCGAACGGTCTACCCGACGTGAGGCCCTAGTCACACGACATTTACTTTTTTTAGTAGACGGAAATTGTGTTGATCCATGCAACATGGACAAAAGACTATGTGGACACTGAATCTCCGCTTTTCCAGGTTAAAGGCTATGTTTACATATTACATAGTGGGGAGAGATTTACATTCTCACCGGCTATTTTTTACTATTACATCTGGGGATCTGTTCTATAGGTTTCGGCAATACTTCAACGTCCACTGTTGGTCATATTCTTAGAAATGAATGGTAGCCAAGGTTTTGTAGACTTTTTACATGACCAGGTCACGACTGAATTCTTCCAAGAAAAGAAGGTATTACACACATCGCAGGACGTCATCAACAACAAATGTGCTTGCAAATGACTAGGACACGGCCACTTTCGGTGTTCCTCACTGCATTCTACTAGGGATGCTTTTGTCTCCTGATTACATTAATTATTATCCTTTAAATGTAAATAATTCAAAAGTTGTTTTGCTTTCGGATAAAACTAACAAAATTTCTTCAGGTTAAGGCCAAGATCTGACCAATAGGAAAAAGGTTTTTGGAAGGTCACGCTAATAATACTTAGAAAAGAAAATAACAAGTCAAAATTAGGTACGAATATTGTTTTAATATATTGTACTGATATGTTTATTGGAAAGTGGCAAGAAATACTTTCTGTTGTTATCTAAAATACTGTGTCGATCATTGTGAAGGGGACAGAGACGCCCAAAGCCAATAAAAATGATAGTGTGTAACATCAGAGAACGGATTTATCTAAAGATTTCGTCGAAGTGTGTAAAACAGCGATTAACAGGAAAACAGTATGAAAATTTATCACTCGTACTACTTTTGTAACAGTGTAATTGACTCTTTCAATCGCTGACCTGCAAAACTGACACGTATGCATTTAGTGCAAGAACAAACACAATCGTCGTCAATCTGACATCGAACATATTCAGGTTAGGTCTACCGTGATGTAGCGGTGTTATAAAAGGATTAATAACAGGAACCATGGGCAATTTAGATTATTAATAATGAACGACTAGTTCTGATACGTAACTGTCATATAGTGTGCAAAATCTGGTTGGCGTAAATGTGAGTCGTGTTAAAACCTCGTAGTAACATCCCCTAAACGAACACCATACTATGTACCCGAAAACATATTAAACCTCGAAATGCATGGTAAATTATTAATGAACAAAATTTTGACGTCGGTTGCTATTAGTGCGCCACACTACGTTTGACAATCTGACGGTGAAGAGAAAATTTAAATATCTGAGAAGAACTAAGCTCGCATATCCTATGCCATTAGAAAAAACAACGAAGGATTTGTGATGGTGTTCGAGTTTACACGCTGGTGTGAAATCATCAGGAGTCGTGTGCATACGCTGACGTTTGATACACGATACCATATAAGAACTCTAGATTTATCCGGAAGATTGAACGAAGTTAGTTACGTCCAAGTAGTGAAGCTTGGAAGCTCACTCACCATTACCATTTAGTCCTTCTTGTTCTAAATATAAATATGAATGCCCTAAACGGTTGAAATATATGGTGTTACCCGAAGCAGAACGCCACTGCAAAATATATTTATCTTTTCATTTATTTTATTTCCCAAATACAGCACCCGCTGATTCTGTGGAGTGCGAGTCGTAATATTTCAGGGCACAAATAAGTTTTAAACACACACACGAAGAGAAATACCTCCCTATAGTGACTGCAGGACAATTTATGTTTTCCAAAATAGTAACAGCGTCGCGATATTGTCGCAGGTTCAGGATATACCACGGTATCGTTATGTTATACTTCTTTCACTGTGCAAACGCATAAATACTGCAATACATGACAGACGCCAGTAGTATTGAAAACCGATTGAAAGCAATAAAAAGACAGAATTACGGCTCTGCGGATTGATGGATCTCCACCCAATCACTACCCTTCTGTCTTCCATCTCACAATCAAATCTGCTGTTTAATCATAAAACGCTGGAACAGCAATGTTCCACAAAATTGCAAGAGTATGAAATCGACTGGGATTGTGGGATTGAGCCGCAAGATTAGAAAGTTTCATCTGTGATATTTCTTTCCTTCGGATCCCGGAAATGTAATTTGTGCCATGACGTGATTGTCTTGGAAGGAAAATAGCTTGAATAAATCTCAATACATATTTTTGATGTTCTGGCCCTTTCACAGATGCAAATAAGGACACCACAGATTGAGTTCTTTTGGCGGGGACCTTTGACAAATTATTTTGTTTTCTATGGTAAATTTTGAGCGAAGATACTTTCGAACAATATCCATTTTCGCCTTGAGATTGGGATCTGGAATATAGCTGATTATTAGGCGCGAAGCAAGTATAATTTACACGACAAATTTTGAGCAGTAGTATTTTCAAACAATATATATTTTCTCAATGAGATTGCGATCTGAAATGTAGCTGATCACTGTGTCCTAAAGACAGGAAGGAAGTATAATTCACAACATGCCACTTGGCTTTCTATCACACAATGGCAGAATTAAAACTCAACATGTCACACAAAATCTAGCAATTTATAATATACATATCATTTAATTTTTGTCTGAGATGCGTAAATTTTAGGCGTGAGAATCGTATAAAGGAGCTGATAAATGTTCCAGATTCTATACGAAGAAGAACAATGCGCCGCATCTTAAAATTGTGAGGCAGACCGCGGCTCCAACGCGTGTCCTTGCCGTTTTCGAGCTGCTCCACCAGTAATGTGTTACCATCGCCCGAGCCAAATTTCAGCTAGTCGCTCATTTTTCTTCCACACAGATTCAGGGAAACAATGTCATCCATCTGAGAGTAGTACAGGTTTGGTCCTGTGTGATAACATGTTTTAACTTATTGTGCGTCGTCTTACAGAAGCAGATATCTGTCAGTAACCACGAATATGTCTAAATACATAGGAGAGCTGCTGTACCAGGCCAACAGTTCTTAATCTCGCATGCATATTTAATATATCTCTGGCTATCATCAAGGGAATATCATTTGATGCCAATAACAGATCATGTGCATAAATTCCCTAGAAAATGAAATGGACATAGCTTATTTATTGATACAGTTGTAGTGGTACTTCAGTTGTTAATTTTTATTTTTAGATGACCTGTTTCCATCATCTAAACAGATCATCATCAAACTTCCTGGCAGATTAAAACTGTGTGCCCGACCGAGACTCGAACTCGGGACCTTTGCCTTTCGCGGGCAAGTGCTCTACCAACTGAGCTACCGAAGCACGACTCACGTCCGGTACTCACAGCTTTACTTCTGCCAGTATCCGTCTCCTACTTTCCAAACTTTACAGAAGCTCTTCTGCGAACCTTGCAGAACTAGCACTCCTGAAAGAATGGATACTGCGGAGACATGGCTTAGCCACAGCCTGGGGGATGTTTCCAGAATGAGATTTTCACTCTGCAGCGGAGTGTGCGCTCATATGAAACTTCCTGGCAGATTAAAACTGTGTGCCCGACCGAGACTCGAACTCGGGACCTTTGCCTTTCGCGGGCAAGTGCTCTACCAACTGAGCTACCGAAGCACGACTCACGTCCGGTACTCGGGCACACAGTTTTAATCTGCCAGGAAGTTTCATATCAGCGCACACTCCGCTGCAGAGTGAAAATCTCATTCTGGAGATCATCATCAGATCTACATTCCTTGATGACAGAAGAAATCGCTGGCGTGGAGCATGTCCGTCATTGCCGGTGTCAAGAAAGCAGTATTCACGCCAACACGAACGGACATGCTTCATACCAGTGGTACCTACTGACATCAAAGAATGATGATGGTCTCTTTAGGAGATGGAAGTCGATCAACTAGAATTAAAAATTAACAACTTAAATGAGAGTACGACTGTGTTTTATAAATGTTATAATATTACTAGATCGCTGTTTTCCTGGAACAATGTTCCAAAAAAATTTTATGTAGAAATAGAATGTGGAGTCACTACACATTTCGTTAGGCAGTTGATATCCTGCGACATCAAAAGCAGCAAAATTTTCTGTAAGAGAATGGCATCATATAGGTCTTGTAATTTTCCTCTAGACATGTAAGTCTAATCTTTATCTACGAAAATGATGGAAGCTGAATAAGCAAATTAAAATTTCTGCCACGGCCAGAACTTGAATCCAGATCTTCTTACTTCCTAGGCAGGAACGCTGACCATTATTAACATAGCTGCATGGACTACAACAGTCCAGTGCCGTCCCTAACACAAACTTCAGTTCATATCTTCAGTTTATTTTTCCCCTAAATCGTCACTTTTGCCAGGGCTCTCCGGCATTGGAATAGCATCCGTGTGTTGGACGTAATGGGGAAATCCTGTATCTCATGTGATCATATAGCTCTGAGGTATACCACAGGTACAGGATTTCCCCATTACGTGCTATTACAGCGTGAAGAGCCCTGGCAATAGTAATGATTTAGGGGGAGAATAAGCTGAAGCTTTGAATTGAAGTTTGCATTAGGGAGAGCACTGGACTTTTGTAGTCAGTGAAAGAGTGTCAGGCGTAGTGCTGTGGTGGTGAAATGGTCAGCATTCCTGTCTAGTAAACAAGCAGATACGGGTTCAAGTTCAGACTGCCGCATAAGTTTTAATTCATTTATTAGGCTTCCTTCATTATCGTAGAATGGTATCATGTGCATACTTCTTGCCCGGACGGTTTACAAATTAGAGACGCACATCGCTAACAGAATTAGAACGTGTGTCTAATTTGCTTGTCGAGACTGACTTTTCTAAGCACTTACAGTGTGTCAAAAGTTGTTACATTGAATTCAAAGAATGATCAATTTTTACACTATTTTAAAATTTTCTCTATGTTGTGTGCCACTAAGAGTTCATTTCCACGTATCTTTCTAACGGTTGTTCATAATCGAGTGAAATGTTTCAGTGATTGCTACCACAGGAGCAGGCTCCAAATCATATGCTTCCGCCACAATTTAAGTGTCGCATGATTTTCAAGATCAGATCAGTGCGGGCACAGTATTATGAGCAACTTTTCTGCTTGTCCCAGTTTTTTTTATTTTAGCAATACCGTACTGTATTTTCGTGATAGGTAAGTAGTGGAAGTGTAGCGTTGTTTTTGAATCATTCATGATGACAATATGAAACTTTTAAAAAAAAGTCTGCGTATTGAAGAACTCCTTTGTTGTGGGAATTCTCACGGTGCATCTTTCAGGACATCTGTCGTATGTTACTAATCAGTTAAAAATCGATTTTTAAGCTACTGGCTATGTATAACAGGCTCAACTTTCCTGTATTCCAGGAAGAACTGTAGTCTGGTGTTCCGCTGTCACACTATAAAATACATATTTTATTTTATAGCTCCTCGAATATTTAAATAATTTAACTCAGTTTGCTGATTTGTTTAACGCGAGGTGTCATTTGCTTCACCATTGCAAAACATCTGAAAGTTTCCCTGAATGTCACAGCCCTTCTCTGGCACTGTTGCTCACCTATGACAGCATCGTTTAAGAGGAGTCTCGAGAAGTCATTTATGTGAAGTATGCCGTGCACACCTGATTTCCTACACCTGGCCCCTCATTCACGGCGTGGTGTCCACCAGTGACGATGTGTTGCCAGTCAGAACTACACTGCAACTCCAGGAAGGATAGAACATAACGAAATTTTACTTACTGTGAGTATAGATCCTAGATGTAGGAACACTTGATTAAATTTGTAGACTACATAGAACTGGTCTCCTCTGACAGCAAAAATGATTCTAAGCCGGCTGAGCATCTAGAAGATTGAGCTTCCATGCAGCTTCAACTCTTTGTCAGAGTTAATCTCTCGTAGTAACTGGCAACTGGTTGCGTGACAGTGTCTCGTTAACGCTCAACCAGTAGCTGTTAGTGAATGAAATACTTGCGTAATGTGCTGACAGAGATGAAGTTGAACATCCTCTGTATCGCAGTACGTCAGGACAACATGTATAGCGTGGGGCCGTCCGCAGTGGCCGAGCGGTTCTAGGCGCTACAGTCCGGATCCGCAAGACCGCTACGGTCGCAGATTCTAATCCTGCCGTGGGCATGGATGTGTGTGATGTCCTTAGGTTAGTTAGGTTGAAGTAGTTCTAAGTTCTAGGGGACTGATAACCTCAGACGTTAGTCCCATAGTGCTCAGAGCAATTTGAACCAATTGATAGCGTGGGGTCTTGCGCTAATTTGTTGAAAGATAAGATCAGGAAACCTCCAAGACAGGGCACAGTCTGTTGTCAGCACGGTTTTAGAAAGTACAGCTCCTGTAAAATTCATCTTGCTTTTCTAACATGATATACTGTGAACTATAGATAAACTATGGGTGGCAGATTCCATATTTCTAGATTTCCGGAAAGCACTTGGTACGGCGCCCCACTGCTGTCTATTAACAAAGGTAAGAGAATATGGAATACTTTCCCACGTATGTGAGTGGTTCGTGTTTGGGTAGCAGAATCCAGTACATTGTTCTCGACGGCGAGTGTTCGCCAGAGACAAGGGTATTGTCAGGAGCGCTCAAGGAAATACGATAGGATGGGTATTGTTTTCTATATACTTAAACGATGTGGCTTACAGGGTAAACAGCAATCTGTGGTTTTTTGCTTATGATGCTGTGGTGTACGGGAACGTGTCATCGAGTGACCGTACGAGGATACAACATGACCTAGACAAAATTTTTAGTTGGTGTGATGATTGGCAGCTAGCTCTAGCTGTAGAGAAATGTAAATTAATGCAGATGAGTAAGATAAAGAAACATGTGACGTTCGAGTACAACATTATTAGTGTGCTGCTTGAAAAAGTCAAGTCGTTTAAATATCTGGGCATAACTTCGCAAAGTGATATGAGGTGGAACGAGCATGTGAGAACGATGGTAGGGAAGGCGAATGGTTGACTTCGGTTTGTTGGGAAAATTTTAGGAAAGAGTGGTTCACCTGCAACGGTAACCTCATACAGGAAGCTAGTGTGACCATTTCTTGAGTCTGCTCGAATATCTGGGATCCGCAACAGGTCGCGTTGAAAGAATATATCGAAAAAATCAAAGGCGGGCTGCCAGATTTGATACTGGAAGATTTGAACAACGCGCAAATGTTCCGAAGATGCTATGGGAACTCAAATGGGAATCCCTGGAGCGAAGGCGACGTTCTTCTCTAAAAATGCTATTGAGAAAGTTTAGAGAACCGGAATTTGAAGCTGAGTGCAGTAAGATTCTACTGCCTCTAACAAACGAGCATTCTGCATAATGACCACGAAGATGATATACGAGAAATTATGGCTCGTATGGAGGGCTACAGACAGTCGTTTTTCCCTCGTTCTATTTGTGAGTAGAACAGGAAAGGAAATGACCAGTAGCGGTACTGGGGCACCCTCTGCCATGTGGAATACATATGTAGATGTAGATGCAGAGTTGATCACGTTGTGTGTCGAGTGGCACCCCTTACCATTACGCCAGGTTCTGAGAAGGAACGATGTTCAAAAATTCAATCAAGCAACATTTGTTTTTCTCGGAGCCCTACACACGGATGTGACCATCATAATGTCAGAAGCAGAACCGGGACTTGTCTGAGAAGATGACATGATGCTAGATAATTCTGTGTCTCGTGTTGTCGTTGGGTCTGCCACTTGTATGCTCTCGTCTCTACTATTCCGTGTCAATAGAAGCCACAAACATGATCGTGGTGCTTACGTTCATGATGCCCATAACATTGTCACACTTCCCTGGTGGGCACTTCTCTTACTGCAAACCACACATTTTCATGACACATAGTACGTGATGTGACCGTACTATCCTGCATGGTCGATAGAACAATGTGTTTGTCCTCTCAAGTACTAGTCGCGTTGGGCCATTCAGGTCTAGTATGACATAGAATAAGACTGACTGTCTTTGGGTCTATGACATACGCGAGGGGCGCTATCACAGAACGATAAACTCCAGCCGGCCGGAGTGGCCGAGAGGTTCTAGGCGCTACAGTCTGGAGCCGTGCGGCCGCTACGGTCACAGGTTCGAATCCTGCCTCGGGCATGGATGTGTGTGGCGTCCTTAGGTTAGTTAGGTTTAAGTAGTTCTAAGTTCTAGTGGACTGATGACCTCAGACGTTAAGTCCCATAGTGCTCAGAGCCATTTGAACCATTTTTTATAAACTCCAGTCACGACAGCCAACAGTGATGCCGCAGGCGGTTCCCTACACTCACTGACAGACGTTTCTCCTTCTTTCGCGAAGCATAACGCTATCTCTTCACAAACAACACACATTTACAAGCGATTTTGAATTAATAACTGGTTCACAAGCTTTCATCATATGTAAAATGTGAATGACGTTACTCTTACATACTTCGCGTGGTAGCGCTGACATGCTAATAATTTGCAAATTTGCGAATTTCTTTATTTGTCGCGTGTCCCCTTCGCGGTGACACACTGTCGTATAGTAAGAAAGAGTTTAAACGCAGATTATGATTTCCTGTTTAATCAAACAAGCAATTACACTCTTATTTCTTGAATAATCCTGATACTATCAGCCATACCCGAGAAACTGCTCTTAATGAATACCGAGACCCCTTCCGTGGCTGTGAATGCTCGCACTCGAGAGGCGCCAGTTTCAAACTTGTTCCTCTTCCAGAGATTCAGGTGCGACCAGCATAACATGTAAGGTGTTATTACGTTCCCCTTTGTTCGGATCCGCAAGACGGACTCCACTGAATGCTCGTAGTTTCTCCACCGATCATTGGCCTTTTACATGTCTAAGATGCTACGCTGTATCATCCAACCGACAAGATGGAACGCTATAACGTCCCGACGTAACCTAACACGTCCTGCTTGACAAAGTGTCCCCGATACAGTCCCGTAAATTATTCGTGGTGACAGATTTTATTAACCAAACGGTATTGCTAAACTGCATGGAAAACCTTCATAGATTCCAAAAATGCTGCTGCCACACGAGTGCTCTTCTGCGACCCGTCGATAAATGGAGGCGACTGTTTGGAAAATACAATAAAAAAGCCATATAATTTCTAGTCAGAGAGCTGTCGTGGCAAATTAGAGGAACATACTACTTCTCACAGGTTGCTAAAACACTACTTTTCATTGTGATGCCACTCACGCAGATACTGAATGCTAAAGGGAATCTAAATTTTATGCAGTAATTCCATTTCACTGACTACCTCAGTCTCCCTCCTCATCTGAAGTCGGTAGCAATGGCTAGAGATATGACAGCTGTAACGGAAGGAGCTCCCACGAATACTAGTAGTAGGTGGAAATTTTTATCTCTGATATTTAATCGGTAGGCGGGGGAAATGTAATGGTGTACTATGATCACTAAACAGCCGCTGCGCGGGGTAGCCGCGCGATCTGAAAAACCATAATACATCATTAGGTGTTTATACCTTACATGTAACATTGTTGCTGTCATGTCGTATCTTTTTTAGAATTATTACTTTCTTTCAGTTGTACACTGGAGATGTATATCGGATCTTAGTTCGTTCCTATGTGTACCACTTTTTTGACTGTTTGGACGATAATGGATCAGCGATATTATATGTTTACGTAGTTACCATAATAAATAAGTGATGTATGAAATTCATTTGTTCCTTATTATTTTTATAGGTTTGGTTCTCAGTGTGTTTCTGCCTAGTGTTTTATTTGAGATTTTTATTTTACAGTTTTAATTTTTTCGTAATAATTTTGTTGTTGTCTATGATTTATGTTGGTGTTATGTCTCTGCTAATACTGTTCGTAATGTTATTACTGTTAATGTGTATACGTGTTATTTAGCGTCTTTGATTTATTACTTCACCCGTTTTCTTGATCTATAATGTGAATAAAGTTTTCTTTGCACTTTTTGTGCTTTAGGTCGATTTGTTCGTTCAGTACATTTGTAGGGTTGCTGTATACATTTGAATATATCTTTGTTTCCTCGAGGATGTTCATGAATGTTCCTTTCTGCATAATATGGAGGATTCCGAGTGCTTTGTTTAAAGGTTTTACGTTGTGTTTCTCTGTTTGTAGAGGTTGAAGAAATGTGGATGGTTTGTTTTGACTTTCTCTGGTGTGATCTTTATATCTAATTTTGAAGTTTCTACCAGTTTGTGCCATTAAGAATTTGTGGCATTCACAAATCCACAAAGGCAGCTCGAAAATTCTCATACACAACAAGCCGTTTACAAAATTTCGTGTAACACATGCCACAAATTCTATATAAGACAAGCTGGTAGAAGCTTCAAAATCAGATATGAAGAGCACACCAGAGAAAGTTAAAATAACCCATCCACATTTTTTAAACATCTTCAAGCAGAAAAACACCATGTAAAACCTTTAAATGAAGCACTAGAAATCCTCCATATTACGCAGAAGGGAACATTCATGAACATCTTTGAGGAAACAGGAATATTTTCACAAGCATACAGCAACCCTAAAAATTTACTGAACGAACAAACCGACCTAAAGGACAAAAAGTGCATAGAAAACTTTATTCACATTATAGATATAGAACACGGGTAAAGTAATTAATCAAAGACGCTAAATAACACATACCCATAGTAACAGCGAAAACAATATGAACGGTATAAAACAGAGACATAACACCAACATAAAAACAACAAAATTACTACGAAAAAATTAAAAGTCTAAAATAAATATCTCAACTAAAACTAAAACAACCTCTAGGCAAAAACGTAATTAGATCCAAACCTATAAAAATAATAAAAAACAATTGAATTTCACAGATCACTTATTTATTATGGTAACTCTGTAAATGTGTAATATCGCTGATCCATTATTGTCCAAACTGTCAGAAAAGAAGCAAACATGGAAACGAACTAAAATCCGATATACATCTCCAGTGTACACCTACGAGAAAGTAATAATTCTAAAAACGATAGGACATGACAGCAACAGTGTTATACGTAATCTATAAGCACATAAGGAAGTATTATAGCTTTTCAGATCGTAATTACACACCATTATAAGAAAACCATCGCTTACTGATTTATTTACAGGGCACCTGATAATGGCAAAACGCCGAAATGGGCTCATCTTGAATGATATAAAATATAAACAATTTACACAGCAGTGTAGCTGGCTGTTATTCATAGTAAAGTTTGAATAATGCATATTTTAGCAACAGTTTTTCGTGTATTGCCCATAGTCGTCACAATACAGCGAAATGTCATTTGAATGACGATAACAAACATTTTCCTTACAGTACGTACACCTAACGGAAAAAAAAATTATTTAGACAGAATTGGGGAAGTGAGAAATGGTCCTGGCCATTGCTCTGCTTACTGTGTTGCATACCGAGCATACTAAAAGCAATTCATAAAATGTGCCAATGCAACCTGATATAGCACAAATTACTGAAATTCAAGATTAGTGTTCTTCTGATAAACCACGAATGCCACGGAGCTATCGGAAATTATATTATCTGATAATTTCCTTCAAAGTAACTTTCCATAGCCGAAGAACGTCTATACAGAGCATCACATTGGTTTTTTGGGGTAGAACCTCAATTATATCAACAGCCTTTTTTATCGTGGAAGACAGAGCAATTTTTATATCTAGGCCAAGATTCTTACAAAAGGAATGAATTAATTTATGCAACTGGTTAGAGACTGTTTAGAATAAAATGTTGAAAATTATTCTTTCTAATTTTTCCAGTTTTTGATAGGTCAACGGTGAGATTTATGGCATTAAACAGCCCTTTTATTTTGTAATAAATTTGCCTGAAGATAACTGAAGACAGATGTAAGCCTGCGGAAACAGTGATCCACTCATACCTATCACTAACATTGTTGTATACCATTGAGTCACACCATTAGTCGATTGCACAGCAGTCCCTGTCTTTTTTCTGTTTGAAAGGATAAAGAGCAGTTTGCTCGCAGTTCTTTCATGAAGACTTGCTGATCGGTGTTAGACATAGCAGATGTGGGGATAACAGCACACTCCGTCTTCATGTTAGCTATAAATTAATGGCATCTCCTCAACAGTTTTACTTGACACTTTGTTGTTTTGCTAATTCCTGTACCGTATGTTTTCTTGAATGTCCTGTAACGGGTTGAAGAAGACTTGAAACTAGCAATGTTCATCTCACTTGCGATTCAGAGGGCCCAGTCTCGTAGATTCTCACCGATAACGGTGCATTGCCACCCATATTCAGCTCTACTAAAATCCATTGTTCGTGTTATTTATTCACGTTTAAGGGTTTATGTTGGTTATTAATTTGGGGGGGGGGGGGGGGGGGCTAATGGGGCTTTGTAGCCACCAAGAATAGTAAATCTCTCGGATATTTTTTCTTTCACAGTTTCACGGGTTTTATTTTGGTCCATATGTATTATTTCATGTAGGTATTTCTTCCATTTACGCAGTTCACCGCCGGCTGGAGTGGCCGAGCGGTTCTAGGCGCTTCAGTCTCGAACCGCGCGACCGCTACGGTCGCAGGTTCGAACCCTGCCTCGGGCATGGATGTGTGTGATGTCCTTAGGTTAGTTAGGTTTAAGTAGTTCTAAGTCTAGGGGACTGATGACCTCAGAAGTTAAGTCCCATAGTACTCAGAGCCGTTTTAACCAACACAGTTTACGGTCAGATTTTATGACGCAAAACCTGGTTTGCACACTACTTAGCATTAAGCATTAAACATAACGAATATTAATTCAGTTTTACCTACACGTTTAACACATACCCTACCGTAAAAGAAACTTAATTATTATGGATTTAAAAGAGTTGCAAATTTGGGTGATCATTAACTGCGGACAGCTGTTTGAATGAAACTACCAACGAAACATGGAACTCGCTTTACAAATTACGTTCGCGCTGAGTCATATTACCCGGTTACCGATGCGCCGTCGACCAAGAATTTTCGTCTGGCATGTTGCGCATCCGCAGCCCGTGACAGATGCGGTAGGTGTGTTCAATTCTCCAGCCGCCTGGCGAGCTATGACTTAGGCAATTTCTAACATTTTTAAATACTTGCAGTGTGTCTTAGCATCTAAAATTTTGACAAGGTCTTCCTTTCGGTGTATTCTTCCTGGAAAAAAATATTCAGGGCATGTTTAAACGTACTGCGTTGGAACATTATCTTGTGACCTGGAAATCTGAAATCATACCAATAATCATCATGCAGAGAAAACAACAGAAGTAATATACGAGATGAGGCAAACAGGGTGAGAGATAGTACTCAGCCTTACAGAAAGAAAGAGCACATACATTATAAGCGGATACAAGTGAGGTCGTGTATCATGTACCAATACTATATCCCGGAAGAGAGGTTTTTAAGGTTCGAATACTGTGACTGGAACAGTAGAACAAAACAAAAATATGAAATGTATCTGTTTGACACAACAAGATTAGTAACAAATCTACAGGAGTGGCTTGTTTAGAAAAGAGATAGATTTTTGCTACTTGTTCTAAGGGACCTGAGACTGCTTGATTCATAAACTGAATAACGGTAACGGAATAAGAGGTTGGAATCAGAAGCAAGCACTATCGAGGATACTGACAACAAGAGCATCTCCATAGATAAGCACGACTCAAAGTACACAGTTCAGGTAGAAAAATTAATTTATTTCATTAGAATTTGGGTGGAAAGTGGATGTCATGTGTCAGCATACAATGTGGAGCAACAGAAGTCTCGACGCAATCTGTCGTAGAACGGAATGTGATAGAGTACAGCAGCATCAACCACAATATGCTTTCCGTTTACTTCACTGAAAAAGAACTGTCAGCTGTTTCGAATTTACATGGTCATCGCGAGACAGCACGCATCCTCTTATCAGGCAAAGATGCTTTACAGGAGAAAGGGTTACAGGGACAGCTGCGCTACAAATTGGTGTTGAATGTAACTTCTCTTATTATTTTGGGGAACGACTATAAGACCAAAAGCTGCGGGTGGTCATTCCACGTGACTTGCATTCTAACACTACTTTCTTACTATTCTAGAGGTATTTTTTCAACTTTTGTATTGCCACTTCTGCTTCACCAAATATAGCCTTAAGATGCATCTTTCATAGCTCAAATTCTATTACAGATATGATAAATTACGCTAACTCAGTTGAATACGTATAAACGTGCTCGAATAGCCGAGCGCCGCTTCTGGAATTCGTGGAGGTGATCGTGCCACAGATCGAATCCACCTCAATGATTAGCGATGAGGACTGGTGGGCAAGCGAACCTGAATGTGGTTTTTAGGCGGTTTCCTACAACCAACTAGATAAATTCCGGTCTGACACCGCATCCCACCTCATATACATCCCACACAACCGTTTAGAAAATGTTCTCACAATTGAACACGAAATTTACTCTACATACTCAAAGACACATGGATATAAAGAATCTGTACCAAGGAGT